>NC_089821.1:300839893-301156266 GCF_035046505.1 Tiliqua scincoides
TCATGGAGACTTGTGGAATATATAACATAAAGCTTCCAACTAAAGACTATTTGTAGGATTTGAGTTCTACTTTAGATAAGTGAACAAATCTTGCCTTCCTTTCTTTTTCAGAGGCTGTGAACTCTTGGAGATAGTAATGTGCTGTTGGATGAAATGTTCAGTATAAAATCCACCGAGATACAGAACGCTTGTTCCGCTCCTAATAATCACAGTGTAGCTTTAATTTGTCATTGGCTAAATCTTGGCCTGGGAACTAAATTTCTTTCTCCCATTCCTAGCAGTAGCCTTAAACGTTTGTGTCGCATGCTGAATGCTTTTTTCCATCCCCTTAATAGCTGTGAGCTCTATAAAGAAGCAGCACCTTGTTGAAGTAAGAGCCATGGCCAACCCACCTGCTGCAGTAAAGCTGGCCTTAGAATCCATCTGTCTCCTGTTGGGTGAGGAGACCAGTGACTGGAAAAAGATCAGGCCAGTTATTCTCAGAGATAATTTCATCAGCAGCATTGTCAACTTTAATATTGAAGATATGAGGTATTTGGTTTTTAGCGTTGCCTAACAAGGTGATGGGATCATTTGCACGTGCTGAGTGATGCAACATGCCTGTCCTTGCATTTCTTAGACTTTACTTTCCCCTCCCCCCTTCTCCAGTGATGCCATACGTGAGAAGATGAAAAAGAACTACTTGTCAAATCCAAGTTATAATTACGAAATTGTGAACAGAGCATCTTTGGCCTGTGGTCCTATGGTAAAATGGGCTATTGCACAGGTAAATATCTCATGTTTATTAAATCAGGAGGGGAGTTAGAAGTATGCAATACCTTAGAAAATCTGTAGTATTTTGGTGGTGTTGCTGAGATGGTTTTCTTTCTTTTTCTATTTAATTTGGCAAATGACTTGTAATCCCAGTGTCTTGCAAATGGAAATGTTTTTAACTAGGCTCCACGATAAGCATTCTAAAATGAACTGGTTCTTGTTCCCTAGCTGAACTATGCTGACATGTTGAAGCGAGTAGAGCCCTTGCGAAATGAATTGCAGAAACTGGAGGATGATGCCAAAGACAACCAGCAAAAGGCGAATGAAGTAGAACAGATGATCAGAGACCTGGAGGCTAGTATTGCCCGTTACAAAGAAGAGTATGCTGTGCTGATTTCTGAGGCTCAAGCTATCAAGGCAGATCTAGCTGCTGTAGAAGCAAAGGTAAGAAAACTCTCTGCTCAGCGTTCTCTTGCTTGCTTAGAAACTCGTGTTAGGGGCTGCTCTTCTGGCACACCTTAGTGAATAGCCTTTTGTGTATGTTACACCACATTGCATGTTTCCATAGGACATCTCTGAATGAGTTCAGACTTGTGAATGACGATGTTGGGCATAGATTCTATTCTAGACATGAAACATATCTAATCAGGTGGACAGTGTCACCTGGGCTAAGCATTTGGGCCCAACACAGCTCACCCCTTTTTATGAGCACTAAACTCAATTTAAACGGATCAGTGAAAGGTTTTCAGAAAGCTGTTTTGAAAGCATAAAAAAGGAATTCAAAAAATAGCTGAATATTGTAAGATGCTTTAAACTTAAACTGCTGTATTGTTACATTTAGTTCAGACAAGTTTTAAATCTCAACATTGACTGTATATATTTAGCTAGAAAGTGGAAAATCACAAGCATGGCTTCAATAAGAATTAGGGGACTTGTGGAAATATTTGTAGCCAAGAACACTGAGTCCATAGGTGTAAAGTGTGTTTACATTGCAGGTCTTCCAAATATTGAAGCAGATGTGTGCTTCTTCTGAAAACCTGGCTCTAAATCTGATGAAACAGTAAATGTCTTGAAGTTCACATAGAATACTGCAGTGATCTTCGTTAAACCTTTGTTTAAATGTAATCTTTTCACTTCCAGGTCAACCGTAGCACAGCTCTGTTGAAGAGTCTGTCTGCAGAACGTGAAAGATGGGAAAAGACCAGTGAAACCTTCAAGAACCAGATGTCCACCATTGCAGGCGACTGTTTACTCTCAGGGGCCTTCATTGCTTATGCTGGTTACTTTGACCAACAGATGCGTCAAAATCTGTTCACAACATGGTCCCATCACTTGCAACAAGCAAATATTCAGGTAAAAAAAATCCTATGTCATACAGTCACTCTTGTTGACTTGAAAGCATTCCAGCCTTTCCCAGTCTTCATGTGTGTGACCCACTCTTGTTGAATTTAGTGCAGCTAGAGTATGTTTTGGGGGGGGGGGGGTTTTCCCATGCAGCCAGCTTATAGGGCCAGGTCGCTTAGCCTCTGTGTATTCAGACCATTGTCGGTCAGTCCCAGATGTATAATGATATTGGGTAGTATTTTAGGCGGGACAACTTTTTTAATTAAATATTTTTAAAAGGCGATAAGAGGACAGAGCATCAGGCAGACTTCATCATAACCTCTTATTCTAACCATTTTGATGACAATCTGTACCTACTTAGACTTAAATTGTAGTCAAGACTAGGTGGAGCTACAGCAGGAAATGCCATGCCATGAGATTCCTGTATTCTCATGGGCAGCCAGCAGGTCATTTCTGACACACAGACAAATGCAGCAGAAAGGGATCAATAAGTTTGTTTAGCCGTGAATGTTTGTTCTTATACTTTATATTATGCTAATACAATATTTCCTCTACAGTTCCGTACAGATATTGCAAGGACTGAATACCTGTCCAATGCAGATGAACGCCTTCGCTGGCAAGCAAGTTCTCTACCTGCAGATGACCTGTGCACAGAAAATGCAATCATGCTCAAGCGATTTAACAGGTAAACTCATTTTTCTCCATGCATTTTGTGCACAGTTATGCCTTTTTAAAATGCTACTGAAAATACCACTTAAGCACTTCTGCCTGTCCTTCTGTTCCAGACTCTGATACATAAAACTATTCAAACATGTTGAGGTATTTGCGTTTTTCTGTTGGGATCCCTAAATGTTAACTAAAGCTGTTTAAATTTTTCTGTAGGTATCCTCTAATCATTGATCCTTCAGGTCAAGCTACAGAATTTATTATGAATGAATACAAGGATCGTAAGATCACCCGCACTAGCTTCTTGGATGATGCTTTCAGGAAGAATTTGGAGAGTGCGTTACGATTTGGTAATCCTCTGCTTGTCCAGGTTAGTTGCAGCTGCACACTTAAATACTTTCACGCTTGCACTCTGCCTGCTATGGGCTAATTTCACTTGACTTTTGTAAAAGGAAATCAGCACTTTGTAAATGTGTGTAATAAATACAAGTAAAATAGTCCTATGCATAAATATAGGAGAAGTCCATGTGGTCCTGACATGGTTCAGGTGCTGTTCCCTAGCATGTCATACTTCATAGTCAAACATCCTTCGGCACCACTAAAACCAGTAAGAAAAAGCCCAAATAACTAGATTGCAGCCAGTGGTATATATGAGGTTTTACAATGTCCATCTTTTTCTGACTATATAACTTTGTGGTTCTGCATATCACGGGCAAACTGACTGCATAGTGTTTGAGTTTCTTCTGTTCATCCTTGTCACTGGTAATTTAGTGCAGCTAGAGTATGTTTTCTGGGTTCCCTTTCTTGTAGATATAAACAGAGTTCTTGAGGTTACTTCTTCTCATGTGGGTCCCTGTCATTGGTGGACCCACACTAAAAATAGTTTGTGCAGCTTTTCTAAATTTCTGGGAAAAATATTTGAAAAAGTCCCTAGACATAAAAGCTGCACAGCAAATTGAAAGCTGTGTTAGTACATGACCAATTGTGAGGTCTTTTGAATTCTGGCCACTGGTTTCTACCTGTCTGAAAAAAAAAAAATGAAAATGATAATAAAGTGTGTAAGGTTGAACACTGTGGGTACAGATTGCTTGAACAGCAGCCCTCCATGCCACGTAGCAAACTGGTTTTGAAATGAGAGGGCTAGTCAAAGTATTTGATATAGCACGAGAGCTTACTATTCAAAGACAAGCATGTCTAAAAACTTGGTCTGCTTAAAGTAACTTCATAAACCCTCTTTTGTGTGTGCCTTGTGGTTACAACTGGCTCAAGAATTTCAAGTCCACTGAATATAAATAACGCTGCTTATTTTCCACCCTTAATTTCTTGTGCAGGACGTGGAAAGCTATGACCCTGTTCTGAATCCTGTACTGAACCGTGAAGTCCGCAGAACTGGTGGTCGAGTTCTTATTACCCTGGGTGATCAGGACATTGATTTGTCGCCATCCTTTGTCATTTTCCTCTCCACCAGGGACCCAACAGTAAGGAACTAACGTTATATCAGAACATTAATTTCTGAAGCGGAGGGACTATTAAAAGTGATCCTGGTGTGTATTTGCTTTATAGGTTGAGTTCCCACCAGATCTCTGCTCTCGTGTGACATTCGTCAACTTCACAGTCACTCGTAGCAGCTTACAGAGCCAATGTCTAAATGAAGTGCTGAAAGCTGAAAGACCAGATGTGGATGAAAAACGGTCTGATCTCCTCAAACTTCAAGGTACGGTGTAGCGCCCTCTTCAAAATTTGATTTCTCATTCCCATAGGCCAGTGGTTTCCACAGTGTGCGTTGCGGTGCCTAAAGGTGCCACAGCAAACTCACGGGGCGCCGTGGGATGTCCTGGCTGGCCTCTTCCCAGCTGCCTGAGGCACCACCATCTTGGATTGTGCAGTGCCCGGCAAAGCAGGGAAGAAGAGGCCTCTACAAAAGAAAGGCGCCATAACCACAGTCAGTTTAGGAACTGCTGCTGTAGGCAGTTAAAAGACTTCAGTAACCCATTTCTGCCCAGCCCAAAGGTATACACTTAATTCCTATTGCGTATATGCAGCATTGGGCAGAAATTGCTTAATTCTGTACTTCAGTTGTTCTGGCTGAAAGCTCACTTCATGAAGTGTTGCACACTTGCGCATTGTGGCTTAAAGTCATATTTTGTTTTTTAAAGGTGAATTCCAGCTGCGTTTGCGGCAGTTGGAGAAATCCCTTCTTCAAGCTCTCAATGAAGTGAAAGGACGAATCCTGGATGATGACACCATCATAACTACACTGGAGAATCTGAAAAAAGAGGCAGCTGAGGTCACCAGGAAAGTCGAGGAAACAGACATTGTCATGCAAGAGGTGGAGACAGTGTCTCAGCAGTACCTCCCTCTTTCTACTGCATGTAGCAGTATCTACTTTACAATGGAGTCATTAAAACAGGTACAAGAGGATTGCTACCCTATCCTCTACTTTTTAACCAGTAAACTATTTTTCTGCCATTTTGACAGTGTTTTTCTTAAACTCTTCCTCTAGATACACTTCTTGTACCAGTATTCTCTCCAGTTTTTCCTGGATATCTATCACACTGTCCTGTACGAGAACCCTAATTTGAAGGGGATTACAGACCATACCCAGCGTCTTTCCATCATCACAAAGGATCTCTTCCAGGTACAGCAGAAGCATTTCATGCTTTGAAGTATTTTTAAAAGCTTTCAGTATTCATAGGATACTTACCCCTGCTAACTGGGTAAGAGGCACTCTTTCAAGTGGGTGCTCCTCTTTTTAGCAGGGGGAGAGTAACGAGCCCACATCACCCCAGCAGTGTCTTTTCTAGTGGCTGTCTGCTGATGTTCTTTTGCATCTTTTTAGATTGTGAGCCCTTTTGGGACAGGGAGCCATCAGTTATTTGATTTTTCTCTGTAAACCGCTTTGTGAACTTTTAGTTGAAAAGCGGTATGTAAATAGTGTTAATAATAATAGGATGCTTTTGGTCATGCTAATCTTCCTCAATTTTTTCTTACCTAGGTGGCTTTCAATAGAGTTGCTCGTGGCATGCTGCACCAGGATCACATAACGTTTGCTATGTTGTTGGCCAGAATTAAACTGAAAGGCACTATTGGGTAAACTTTGAAATTCTCATTTCTTTAGGTGTGACTTGATTTTTTTAAACTTTTATAAATGCAAACAGTGGTGTAAAGCAGTAAAGTTGAAATAAAACAATGGCACAGTACGTACTTTCAAGCACACTGATTGATCTCACCTAATGTGATTTAGGATCTGGACAGATTGAAGATTATCTTAATTTTTGATGTGATGTTGCTCTTGTGCCTCCACATTTGACACTTGTGGGTACTGGAACATCAGTATGACTTTTGTTTTTTTTCATTGGTTACCTGACCATGATAAATTCCAGACCTTTACGGGAGGAGTCAGTCAGAAATACCAACTTGGATTTGTCTCATGAAAAAACAAACTGCAAACTTTCTGCAAGAGTAAAAACCCTTTGCAAGAAACAGCAGTTGAAGGGTTACTTTTTGTTAATGTAAAACAGCTGTCCACTATATATAATGTTTCCATGATTAGAAGTGTCTTGAGTAGCAGAGTGTCCACCTACTTTCACTCCTGTGTCGGGCAGGGACTTGAAAAATTCTTTTCTGGTGTCTGGGACCTGGAAGTAATATTTTGAGGGGGTTATCCTGGAATTGTCCTTGATGTGAGTTTCTTCTGTTTTCCCTTGAAGAGAACCTGCCTATGATTCAGAATTCCAGCACTTCTTACGAGGGAAAGAAATAGTGCTCAGCAGCGGCGCTCTCCCCAAAGTCAGTGGCCTGACTATAGAACAACTGGAAGCCATGATGCGACTGAGTTGCCTTCCTGCATTTAAGGATCTGGTTTCTAAGGTCCAAGCTGATGATGTACGTAGATGCTTAAAACAAGATACCCATCCCCTCACCAGACCAAAGGAGGTTTCTGATTGAAGTGGGGAGAGGGGTGCATTTTTACCCAGGTTTTTTGTTAGGAAAGCTTCGTGACTTCGTTTTCTACCCTGATAACTTGTTTGGAAAAAGCACAGTCAACCTTGTACAAATTGCTAATAGTATGTGGACTAGGTAGCCAGTTGAGATTACTGATACGGTCACCCTGGGGAGTCACAATTAATAGGAATACAAATACGTAGGAAGGGAGGGAATTTACGTGTATGCCCTATCTAAGTGGGAATGGTTAGAGGAGATAAATCAAGAAAATTAAGCGCTTGGGTGAAGAACCCAGCAGGTGATGTCTGTTTTCTAAGCAAGGTAAGGCCCAACTGGGATAATGGATAGCCCTCCATGCGGAGGAGACTGCAGACCCCAAATACCCAGCCCTACCTAGTGCTTGTGCAAGGGCATTCCGATACAGTTACAAATGCCAGGGAACTGTTGGTGGCCCTTAGTCTAACATGAGGTTCTTATTTGTTGCATCACAGCTAACAGATATTTTTGCATCTGTTCTTGATTTCCAGCAATTCTGCATTTGGCTAGATAGCAGTTCACCAGAACAGACAGTACCATATCTTTGGACTGAAGACAAACCTGCTAGTAAGTTCTGTATAACCTTTGTCTCATTTCTGGATGAATTTATGTATTCAGGTAGAGAGAGGTGAGAAATGGATATAATTTTTCTGTATGACTCCAAGTGATAAGAAGATACAGGTAGAGTCTCATTATTCACGTGGGTTTGGTTCTCAGAACTCACTGGATGGTGCAAATCAATTAGAAAAACAAAGTCCCTTTGCTCAGGTGATTTAAAAACAGCCCTGATGACCTTGGTGATGTTAAGATAGTCTTAATGACTCTATCTCAACAATCAGTCTCTCTCTAGGTGCTTAGAAAGGATTATCTTTCTTTCATGTTCAGGAAGAAGGGAGGGGGTCATGTTCAGGGAGAAAGGAGGAGGTCGCTTGGGAAGAGAAAGATTGATGGATTGTCAGCTGGCTGCCCTCTCTCTAACTATTGTAAAGGACTGCTTTCTTTAATTTAAAGGGCCCTTCTCATCATGTTGAGATAAAAATCTCTACAACAGTAAGAAAAGCATTTTAAACGGGTGCATTTTTCCCCTTCTCCAGGGATCAGCACATTCCTTCTCATTTGCAGTGGCCATTCGTGTTGAGTCAAATCCATATATAACACGGTTGGGCTTGTATTTGGAGGGGTGGGTGGGTACGGGAGGTGAATTTATTTCTTCTAACACTTGTATTCTCCCCCTCTGTCAGAAAGCCCACTTGCAGCACAAAATTGAAAACAATAAATTAAAATGTATTAAAACAGGTCAAGAGAGAACATAAGAAATAGCAAGTAAAAGTTGATTCAGACCAAAGGCTGACTCTTTTGAAGCTTTAAAATGCCTTTAGGTTGCGACTTAGCTGCTTGCTGAAAGATGAGCACCATCGTAGCTGCTCTGGCCTTCCATAGAAGGGCATTCCACAACCCCACCTCCAGAATGTCTCCTGAATAAAGATTAAAAAAGGAGACAACAGAAGAGTAAACAAAGAACTTGGACATGCTCCCTACCCCTTATCCATCTGGTCTTTTATACATCTTCCCACTGATCTTAGACTGAGTACATTCAGAAGCCAGCTAGCAGCCCTAGCAACAGTGTTCCTCACTGGACTTCCTGTCTGCAGTTTCTGCCTCTGAAATCACAGGCTGTGAGCTCCTAGGGACAGAGACTTTTTTCTTGCTTTTGTGACACCGTATACATAGATGGTGTGATACGTATAAATCGCAATAATAAATGGCTCAGGGTGCAAGTTGCTGACATCCTTTATCCAGTACTCCACAGAAAGCAAAATATGTAGGAGCTCAAGGCCATCTTGCCCTGCATTGGATTAAAATGTAGTGCTAACATCTGTAGAAGCTCTGGAGAAGTTCTTGCTCTGGATACATTACATTAAAAGTGGGGGAGATGAGGTGGTGGCAAGTAACAACAGGACAGCTGTTTGCTTTTTGAAACTAGAACCAAGCACTGATGTTTTTCCCCCTTTCTCCTTGGTCTCAGCGCCCATTGGACAGGCCATCCATCGCTTGCTTCTGATTCAGGCCTTCCGCCCTGACCGCCTGTTGGCCATTGCACATCATTTTGTGTCCACAAATCTTGGAGAAAACTTCATGTCTATCATGGAGCAGCCCTTGGATCTGGCACACATTGTCGGTACTGAGGCAAGTACCCATATAAGTTGCTCTCTGCTCTGTTCCATGTCACTTTTGGGGGGAGGCTGTGCTTGAGGCTATGTTAAATATCAGTGCTGGATACTTTCCAGTCCTCTAGCACAGAGGTTAATTTGAAGATTACTTTTTTTGGTGAGATCAGCAATTTCACAATTGAGTTACTTAATAACTTGGGTGGATTCCATCTGGACCCAGTGTTTGTTTTTCTTTGTTTAGTTTGTCAGTTCAGTCTTTCTTTGTCAGTTCTAATGAATTTGGTTCATCAGACTCTGTCCCTAGGAAGGTCAGTTCAGGCATGGGTATCTGACTTACATCAGATAATTACACACTTCAGAAGGGAGAGTTTTCTCTCAAAAATGCAATTTTTGAGGACGCAATCCTAACCCCTTATGTCAGTGTTTTTCAGCACTGGGGGACGTGGGACGTGTGCTGCATTTTCAGCCAGTGGGACGTGTGCTGCATTCTGCAGTTGGGTGTCACTCACAGAGGCCTTCTCAAAGTAAGGGAATGTTTATTCCCTTAGAGCTGCATTGCCCGTATGTCTGTGCTGGAAAGCACTGACAATAAGGGGTTAGGATTGCGCCCTAAGAGTCATAAGGAAAAAGAATCAATTTCTGCAGGTAGTATGGAAGGTAACCTGCCTATCCTGATTTTTTCGTCTCCTGGTTATTAGGTGAAACCCAGCACTCCTGTGTTGATGTGCTCTGTACCTGGTTACGACGCTAGTGGTCACGTGGAAGACCTTGCTGCTGAGCAAAACACTCAGATAACCTCTATTGCTATTGGTAAGACATTTAGCATTTTTGCCACCTTCCAAGACATTTAGAACAACTTAAAAGTTCAAATGCTAAATAGTAACTTTTTGCTTGTAGGTTCTGCTGAAGGTTTTAACCAAGCAGATAAAGCCATCAATACAGCAGTGAAGTCAGGAAGGTAGGTTCTGTTCTGCTTACTTAATTGGAGCTTTGTATATTGACTTGAAAGCTTCTTCATCTTTGAATGTTTTGATATCATTCATAATTTATTTTTAAAAAGCACAACTTAAGTGTTCTTTTGCATATTTATTTTGTTCTAGGTGGGTCATGCTAAAGAATGTCCACTTGGCACCTGGATGGCTGATGCAGTTGGAAAAGAAGCTACATTCTCTCCAGCCCCATGCATGCTTTAGACTCTTTCTCACAATGGAGATAAATCCAAAGGTTAGTGGCTCAGAATAAAAACTAGTTATTACCTGAGCTTTAACGGGCCATTTCTTTGGGAAGACATTTCTAGGACAGAGATGCTTCTTGAAAAGGTCAGAGACTGAGCTCATCCTTTATTTTTCATTCTTATCTATGTAAAGCTTCTCCCTCTAAAAGCCAGCTAATGCAGGAATTGGAAAGATGAGTGCACTGTGAAAAATCTCTCTAAGTCTTATCTGTTAGTAGGCTGCTTACCTTCATCACCTTCATATTGGTTGCAAACTGACTGCCAGTACTGTGATCTTCAGTCCAGATTGTATTTTTACTGAAAAGAAGGAAATTCTTTTAATCATAGAATAATAAATTGGTTAATGTCCAGTACAAGTGTGTCCTGGCGTAGCAGGTTTCCAAGCCAATTCTCATCAGAGAAAGAAGAGGAAAGAATCTTTCAATGTATAATGGGAGGGATCTGTGTTTTAGGTGCCAGTGAACTTGCTGCGAGCTGGAAGGATTTTTGTGTTTGAACCACCTCCTGGTGTGAAGGCCAACATGCTGAGAACCTTTAGTGGCATTCCGGTGTCGAGAATGTGCAAGGTAAGTTCTTGACATGGCACACACCCTGTAGTATATATGCAGTGCTACACATGGTAGCTCCTAAACATGTTGGTCTCAGTATCCATCAGAGTTAACTTGTGTTAGGACCTACCTTCTCCCACCCAGAAGTGGATGTCATTCATCCACAAACTCCTTGGGCTGTATTGGCCTCTGACCAATCACTGAAGTACTGCTTAAAGTCATAAAGAGAAACCGAGACACCTCCCTAAGTGGGAATCTGTGTGCCAACCTTGCACAAAGAGCACGGATTTTCACCCTGCTGATCATATAGGTAAAATACAGTGCATTTTATGAAATGAAGGCTTGGAGAGCAGAGTAGACTACTGTAGTAGATACCTGCAACACCTGAGTCAATTATGCTTACCAAACCTTCTAAAACAGGAATATTATGTGGTGCTTTGCAGCTGCTTCTTCCAGTCCCCTCTCCATACATTTCCAAGGTAGTTCCAAACTGCAGAGGCGAGATCTTGCATTCTGCTTAGATAGTCATATGTGAGGTACCTGGACTGCATTAGCACAGTCCTTTTGCTGTCTCCTTTGTCTGTTCTCCTGAAGCAGGTTTTCTTATAGCAGTGCAAGCTAGGAGTAAGGAAAATAAAAAGCGGTTTATTCCATCTATACAGGGATAAAACGGATGTTGAATGACATACTTATTACTTTATTTTATGCCAATAAAAGGTTCCTGAATCTGAATTACCAGCAAGTATCACCAAGCAAGCATTAGTTTTGTTCCCCTAAATAGCTCATAATCTCATGGGTATCAGAGCAAAAAGGTGAAATGTCTTTGTTTTTCTGCCCCCCAGGCACCAAATGAGCGTGCCCGTCTCTACTTCCTCCTTGCGTGGTTCCATGCCATCATTCAAGAGCGTCTGCGATATGCTCCTCTTGGCTGGTCCAAAAAATATGAGTTTGGTGAATCTGATCTAAGGTCTGCATGTGATACTGTGGATACATGGCTGGATGACACAGCAAAGGCAAGTAAAATTGCAGGTGTCACATGTTTACATGTAAATGTAATATGCTTGAGTTTCTTTAAAGAGGTGGCAGTCTTTTTATTTTTAGCAGTGGTGTCCCAGCATTAGTGTCCGAGTGGCAGTTTGGGGTCTCCCGTGTATATTTTTAAGATTATCATCCCCTTTGGGGCAAAGAACCATCTTTTATTCTTTGCTGTGTAAACTGCTTTGAACTTTTTGAACCTGACCCAGAACTGAACTACTTTGAGCTTGAAAAGCAGTAAATCTGGGATATAGCGCTAAATTTAGTGGGTAGCAAAACACACACAATTATTTTGCAGCAACATTGTCAACCTATGCTTTACTATCCATAAGCGATTTCCTTTACAAAGCTGTCTCCCTCTCCAGGGTCGTCAGAATATCTCTCCTGATAAGATCCCATGGTCTGCTCTGAAGACTTTGATGGCTCAATCCATTTATGGAGGTCGCATTGATAATGAATTTGACCAGCGCTTGTTGAACACTTTCCTAGAGCGCCTCTTCACCACTCTGAGCTTTGACAGTGAATTCAAATTGGCTTGCAAGGTTGATGGGCATAAAGACATTCAGATGCCAGATGGAATCAGGTAATGAAGCATTACCTTTAGAAGGAAGGGCAAGTTGAGCTCCTCGTCCATAACCTGTCTGACCTTATCCGACATTGTCACTTGACAGGCGTGAAGAATTTGTCCAGTGGGTTGAGCTGCTGCCAGACACACAGACTCCATCCTGGCTCGGGTTACCAAACAATGCTGAGAAGGTTCTTCTCACCACACAGGGTAAAAATCTTGGTTTGCTTTGGTTTTCATAAAAGACAAAACTTAAAAACATGAAAGGATAAGGTATTACCCTGTTTTTATGAATATATTCACATCGTAGATCTGAAATATTGAAGGGATTTTAACATTTCATAGGATGACATCCTGGCTAGCATTTCATCTGTCAGAAGTTCCCTCTATGAACAGGAGGAGTATTTTGCTTGTAAAAGAGGTCCTGTGCAACTTGGACACTCCTTCCATTTGCTGAAGGAGCTCCTAGTGGCAGAAGCATTAGTTGGGATGTAATCTAGATCAGTGCACACTAAACGGCAACCCGCAGGCTGGATCTGGCGCTCTGCCTTTCCCTCCCCTGCATGAATAGAGCTTACCATTTCAGGGTGGAGGGGGTCAATGTTGCCATTGACCTCTGCCGCCATTTCTGTGTTCTGCTGCCCTAGCAGGCTCTGCACCAGAATTTCCTGGTAGACACAGTGGAGCAGAGTGAACATGGGGGGAGATCGACAGTGATAATGGCAGCCTCCCTGCCGGAACAGTAAGCTCCGGTCACACCTGGGAGGCTGTTTGCAGCGCGCAGTAGTTTCCAGTTTGGAGACTGCTGTCCTAGATGAATCAAAAGCTGAGATGGCATGCACAGTGTAGTAAATAAGGCGACAGGCCACAATAAAGGATGTGTAAATTGTGGTGTTTGGGAACCACTGTGTTAGAGGCTTACAAACTATGGGTCCATGGATCCACCGTCCACCAGTGAGTCATGACCAAATTTTTAGTGGTTTAGTGGAAACTGACAGGGTAGATCAGGCTATGAGTATCAAGGGTTAAGCGACCTGCTGCTTGGGGGGAGGGGGAGTACTGCTACCCAATCACCATTATAGCCACAGAGGCTTGAGTGGCTGGTACAATGAAACTTTGTTTTTAGGTGGGTTCCAGTGCTATAAAGTTTGGGAACCATTGCTCTAACGATATTGGCTCAGACTCCTAAAATTTCTCCGTGGTTTTCAAAGATCAGCTTAGATCAGAAGCTTGTTGAATTGGGAATTTAAAGTAAGCAAGTTGCATCTAGCAGGTGTTAGCACTTTTTAAGAAAAATACTATTTGACCTTTCAGTTGGAAAAAGTTGTTGCATGCCTTCTTCCTTTAGGCATTGATATGATTAGTAAAATGCTGAAAATGCAAATGTTGGAAGATGAAGATGACTTGGCCTATGCTGAGACTGAAAAGAAGGCACGAACGGACTCCACCTCGGATGGCCGCCCAGCCTGGATGCGGACACTGCACACTACAGCCTCCAACTGGCTCCATCTTATTCCGAAGAATCTGAATCACCTGAAGCGAACAGTGGAAAACATTAAGGTGAAATGCATCTTGGTAATTTTGGGGGAGGGGGAGGGAGAAGAAATGATGAAGAAAAGTGTATGGCAAAATAGCACATTAATATCAGTAGAAAATTGTTTATGAAACTTGGCCTCAAAAATTGAAATATGCTGATATTTCATCCCTTGTTCTGTCTGCTTGGAAAGGGTGGTGCAGGGACACACCAGTTCCCTCATCCTCATGAGTCAAGCCTCTTTGCTTCTAGGTTTCTTTAACATTTTGCTCTTCCTGTTCATATCAGGATCCATTGTTCAGATTCTTTGAGAGAGAAGTGAAAATGGGTGCCAAGCTCCTCCAGGATGTTCGTCAAGATCTTGCAGATGTGGTTCAAGTATGCGAGGGCAAAAAGAAACAGACCAACTACCTACGGACACTTATAAACGAGTTGGTGAAAGGTAGGCAATCTCAAGCTTTTTGGTAACACATGCATGGGGTTTTCTGGGTGATGGAGTCACACTGCTACTATTACTTACCCTTAATAGAAAATAGATTTAGAGAGTTGTCATAACTAAATACCTACATTAAACTGGAACTTGAACAAATCACAAAGGAAACTTGGTGCCATCAAGTGACTGGATATAGTACCCCATTGGACTCCCCATCTTTTAAAGAAGTGAACAATAGTTTTTGTAGTTCCTGATGTTTTCAGTGTAAACTTGAATGTTTGAAAGTTAGTATATGACGACCATGATAAAGCCAGTGAAGTTCTCTAATACTGGTTGCGATAATGACCTTCCTTTCAAATACTTCATGTGTGTGAGTAAACCAAAGTTTAGATGTCTGCTGTAGATCGGTGATCCATTCATATTACTTTCCATAGCCCAGGTGAGAACTTTTGTTTCTTTTTGGCTAGTGTGTAAATATGGATAGGAAGCAAAGATCCATACAGTGCTGCAGTTGTTTTCCAGTGAAGAAGGAACCGTCCAGCTAAGATGGTAGTCTCTTGTTCAAAAAAATTTCTACCTCCCTCTCTAGGCATCCTGCCTCGTAGCTGGTCTAACTACACAGTGCCTGCTGGGATGACAGTCATTCAGTGGGTGTCAGACTTCAGTGAACGCATTAAACAGCTGCAGAATATCTCCCAAGCAGCTGCTTCTGGTGGAGCCAAAGAATTAAAGGTAGGCCAGGCTGTCCTGTCTAGAAATTCAGTAATGCTAACACAAGGATGGACATGTAGAAGACTGTCAGTTGCCTTGATTTGAACCCGAACGTATTCATAAAGGGACTAATAATGGGCCACTTTATCCACTCAGGGGCATTGGAAAGCTGCTTGTGTTCAAGACAGTAGCATTCTGCCAGTGTGTGTGTGAAAAATCTCTGTGTGGTTCAGTCTGGCTTGCATTTCATAGCATCACAGTTGTCTAGTAGCGTCTCTTCAGAATATTTTCTGGACACAAACACCAACAAGGGAAAATACTATCTTTCGTAGTTTGAATCACATTATTCATTCCAGCACCTTTGGTTTACATTTCTCATGTTTTGTGCTGTATGGTTCTTGTGGAGGTTGTGAAGCTTCTGACAGTGACTGAGATCACATACTGTCATAGGATGTTTGCCTGCCAATAACTGAGTTGTCCAATTCCAAAGGGTGAAAGGCAGGCAAGCAGCTAGGTAAGGATATAAAAAGGTAGGCTGGAGGTGTAGAGGGCAGGCTTAAGAGGGCCAGTTGAAAATAGTTGTCCATAGGAATCGGAGCAAAGGGGGATGGCAAGTGAAGCAAGGAACACTGTGTGCAGCTTGATTTTGAAACAGTGAGCCAGATCCTTTACTGCAGGCCTTTAGTCTATGTACATAACTTGCTTAGTTGGTCTGTTTTATTTCCACGTTCACAGAACATCCATGTATGCTTGGGTGGGCTCTTTGTACCAGAGGCCTACATCACTGCTACAAGGCAATACGTGGCTCAAGCCAACAGCTGGTCCCTTGAGGAACTTTGCCTCGAAGTCAATGTTACAACAACTCAGAATGCTGTACTGGATGCCTGCAGTTTTGGAGTCACAGGTTAGTTGGAGCTGATGTTTCAAGAGTGACCACAAATTGTACACTCCTACTAGTGACGATGAAAAGAACATATACTGAACGTATAGTGGTAGAATACTTTAACTATGGGTGGTATCTAAGTCTCGGCTGGCCCAAGCACTAGCCACCTTTTACTTTTACCATCCAGTGCTCACACAAGAAGGGGAAAGTGTGTTCAATGTTGGTTTCTTTTGGCCCATTTCTCCCAATGTTGGTTTCTTTTGGCCCATTTCTTTTGGCCCATTTCTCTCCCTTTTTCTGCAGTTCCCAAAAAAGCCATTTCTGAGGGTTGGATCTCTGTTAGAAATCAGTTAGCTTTTTGTTCTGAATATGTTTTGTCCTAGCTTAAGCATTGAGAGCATAACTCCTAGCTTGTGGCACACTGGAGCAAATATTTCAGATATCTACAAATGGTTTGATTTTGTGTATGTCATTGGATGACACTGCACCATACTTGATAGACTTCGCCAAGATCAGACAAACATCTACAATATTTCCATAACCACCACCAACATCTGAGTGAAACTTGGGCATTCTGAAGTGTCCATGTATGTTTCATGGTAGCCTTTAGATGATTGGTGACTCTGCAATGGTGACTTGATATGTTTTTAAGACCCCAAATACCTTTTTCTCAACTTATAGGCCTGAAGCTTCAAGGAGCTACCTGCAATAATAACAAGCTATCCCTTTCCAATGCTATTTCAACAATACTGCCCATCACACAGCTTCGCTGGATCAAACAAACTAATGCTGATAAAAAGTCTAATGTGGTAAGTTAGCTTGTTCCAGTGCCAGGTTTTCAGTCGCACGGCCGCCATTCTGCTCTTTTTTGTGCAACAGCACACCTCCTCTTTCTATTAACAGTCACCTGAATTGGTTTGTCTTGCAGGTGACGCTGCCAGTTTATCTGAACTTCACTCGTGCTGACTTGATCTTCACAGTCGACTTTGAAATTGCTACCAAGGAAGATCCTCGGAGCTTCTATGAACGTGGTGTAGCAGTCTTGTGCACTGAGTAAAAAGTACTTGGAACTATATAGCATTAAAATACTATCTGTGATCTATTTCTAGAAAGCTATTTTAACACTGAAAGGCATAGTTAAGTTGTCAGATGGTTGTGTAGAGATGACTGAGATTAAGGTATTTGAAAAGTGAAAAGGACTTGATTGCTGGAAGGATTAGTTATGTTGTGTTAGATGGATTTAGGCAGATGTATTAATGTTGGACTAACTCTCGATGCAAAATAAATCTTTTTACAGCATGATTCCTGCGCTTGTGCTGTTTTTCTGAGCATTAAAGTTATCAATCTGTCTAAAATCCAACTGCATCTGCCCTGAGGGAAAAGGCCCAGAAGGGGGTGGTTAAGACCCAGGGCGTTCTCCCGTTTCCCATAGGTGTTGGTACTTTTGATCCTGGATGAAGGCACTCTGAGGCAGCGCTTACCACATTTTAGACAAACTTGCTTAAATACAGATCTAAGCAAAGAAATGCCAGGTAATGATGTCTAGGATCGGGCAGCCCCTGGCCCCTCTCTTCAGGGCTGAGGTAAGCAAAGTTCCCTTCAGGGTCTGGATCGTCTCCATAAGGCCGGGGTTGCTACCCCCTCTGGCCTTCCCCTCGACCCTGCTCCCACCTGGAGAGGAGCCACTTCCCCCCATGCTGCTCAGCCTCCTTATGAAGCCAGTCTCGGGCTGGGCCAGCCCCACCCCTTCTGGCCACGTGGCTGCTTGCTGCTCCCAGGAGGTACTAGGCCCTACTCCCAGGGAGGTGTCCTGCCTGGCACCCCAGTCCTGACAGTGCTTAGACCTTACTCCTGAGGAGGCCCCTACTCCTGAGGAGTTCCTGGCCACCTGGGCTGGGCCCCAGTGACACCTACATAATAAAATGACCCTTTATCTACCAGGTTCTCAAATTCATCACATTCTCTCACCCCCGTCACACTGGCCATAAAGTCATATGTTGCAGCGCCAATGACACAACCCAGGTTGGGAGAAGTAATGGAGGTTCTGCTGGGTTCCTTTCTCTTAACCACTTGGGGTAGTTTCTTGGATGACCCTTATATTCACATTACTCATCCTTTGTATCTTGGGCTAGAGAAGATACCATTACAGTTGGCTTCCTCCTTTTAGAGGGGTACACAGAGTTACTTAATTTGCTAAAAACGCTCTAAAATGGAACTGTTCTTATGTTTGTTAGTCCACCTTGACTTATCCCTCTCCCTACTTCATCATCTGGTTTGGCCAGTCTCTCCATTTCACAATCCTTCCACACCCTGTGTTCTGTTAATTTCCAAAAGGAAGGGAGAAAGGAGAGAGGAATCAGGCCTTAACCTGTGAGAAAATATTCTGAAGGGAGGAGAATAAAAAAAGAGGCTTAATACTAATGTTAAATCTATACCCCCAAATGGTATATCTCTTAAATAGGATAACTAATAAAATTGTCTCAGAAAAATTATCAGGCATTGAGCAGGCTGGAGACTGTCTGGCCAAAAATGGTGGAATTTTAATACTTTGATAAAATTCCAATACAGAATAAGTAATTGTGTGTTGTAATGTACTATGTCAGCATCACATTAGTTCATTCAGTTGATATGCTTCAGCCCCAGGCTTCTTATTTTTCCCCACCCTCAGTTCTCCCAATATTTCTGTAGTTATATTTTCTAGCCGCCTTGGGTGCCCTTCGGGGAGAAAGGCAGAATACAAATCTAATAAATAAAAGTTTAACTGAGGAAACATGACCACACGGTCTGCATTACACTACAAGCAAGACAGCCTAGAGATGGAATAGAATCAACTCTTAAAAAGTAGAAATGACTTTTTAAAAGCAAATATTTGATAGTAGACCAACAAATTGGAGAGGTCATCAATTGAAGCCCCTTCCCAGAAATTTTCAGTTGATCTGCTCCATCAGTCCTTACCCTATGCATGCCAGACTTGCTTTCCACTACTGACAGCACTACTCAAACTATCCCCCCAACTCTTCTTTTTCATCTCCCCCTTTTTAGAACTGCACTGCTTAGCAAGTAGCCTCTCAGTACAGCAAGTGTAAAGACTTGCACTCTTTCACAGTCTCATTTATTCACTAACAGGCTAGTCTGTAGAGAATATGAGCCAGCAGACAGTACCACTCCACCCATGAAATAGCCCAACAATCATTTTGCTACTAGTTGACCCCTTGCTAGAATCAAGTCACCCGCAGCTTCTTTCTCAGTTTTTCAATGGCATTCTCAAGAACAGGCCTCCCTTGCTTCCTGTGGGCATTTGGCTCTTCATATACCCTGTTGTCACATTCCATTGGCATCGGCTGTGGTACAGAAGCTGGAGCTGAATTTTTAGGGGGTTCATCCTGTTTTGAAGAACTGGACCCTGAAACCCAGAAAGGTTCCATTTGCAACTGTAAGACTTCACAGGTTTCCTGCCGATCCAGTTCATCTTCATGAGTTACAGTTGCAGAGACTGCCCTGTCTGGTGAAGCAGGAAAGGGCTCCTGGCCTTCCAGAAGAAAATGGACTACTGGAGTCAGAGCCCCCAAAATGGGACATCCCTGAAAGATCTTCCTCCTGTGACTTGTGTCAGCAAGGGAATCCAGACTACAGTCAGAAGCGCCAGAGATGTCTTCATAATCACCATCATAAGGGTCCAAGAACTAACAGCAAAAACAGTAGCAGATTTTTAATTTACAGCAGAGGCAGCTTAGAAGTGTCACATTACAAAATAGCACATAAATATTATCTGAGCCCCTACAAAAGGCACCATCCAAGCAACAACATTCTGCTTGTGGTTGTTTCTATGTTACACCACTTAGATGGTCCTGTTTCCAGCGGTTTGGAAGCAAAGCACATGGCCATCCAAAAGTAAGATAATTTTTGTTGGCAGACACCATATCCAGCACTTAAATTGAGCAGGCTGGAGGTCTTCTCAGAGTAAGAAAACATTTGCTCTTACCCCACATCAAGCCACAGCCTACCCAATGGGACCACTCAGCTCTGCACCATTAAAATTGCTGGCCCAAGTCCAAGTAGCCCCATGTAGTGCTTTCAGGCTGGGGACAGGGGTTAGGATATGGCATACACCCATAGGTGTATGGCATACACCCAAGGGTTATTAAGGAATTGAAGAATGAAGTTGCAGATCTCTTGACTAAGGTATGCAACTTGTCCCTCAAAACGGCCACGGTACCAGAAGATTGGAGGATAGCAAATGTCACGCCTATTTTTAAAAAGGGAAAGAGGGGGGACCCGGGAAACTATAGGCCGGTCAGCCTAACATCTATACCGGGTAAGATGGTGGAATGCCTCATCAAAGATAGGATCTCAAAACACATAGACAAACAGGCCTTGCTGAGGGAGAGTCAGCATGGCTTCTGTAAGGGTAAGTCTTGCCTCACAAACCTTATAGAATTCTTTGAAAAGGTCAACAGGCATGTGGATGCGGGAGAACCCGTGGACATTATATATCTGGACTTTCAGAAGGCGTTTGACACGGTCCCTCACCAAAGGCTACTGAAAAAACTCCACAGTCAGGGAATTAGAGGACAGGTCCTCTCCTGGATTGAGAACTGGTTGGAGGCCAGGAAGCAGAGAGTGGGTGTCAATGGGCAATTTTCACAATGGAGAGAGGTGAAAAGCGGTGTGCCCCAGGGATCTGTCCTGGGACCGGTGCTTTTCAACCTCTTCATAAATGACCTGGAGACAGGGTTGAGCAGTGAAGTGGCTAAGTTTGCAGACGACACCAAACTTTTCCGAGTGGTAAAGACCAGAAGTGATTGTGAGGAGCTCCAGAAGGATCTCTCCAGACTGGCAGAATGGGCAGCAAAATGGCAGATGCGCTTCAATGTCAGTAAGTGTAAAGTCATGCACATTGGGGCAAAAAATCAAAACTTTAGATATAGGCTGATGGGTTCTGAGCTGTCTGTGACAGATCAGGAGAGAGATCTTGGGGTGGTGGTGGACAGGTCGATGAAAGTGTCGACCCAATGTGCGGCAGCAGTGAAGAAGGCCAATTCTATGCTTGGGATCATTAGGAAGGGTATTGAGAACAAAATGGTTAGTACTATAATGCCGTTGTACAAATCTATGGTAAGGCCACACCTGGAGTATTGTGTCCAGTTCTGGTTGCCGCATCTCAAAAAAGACATAGTGGAAATGGAAAAGGTGCAAAAGAGAGCGACTAAGATGATTACGGGGCTGGGGCACCTTCCTTATGAGGAAAGGCTACGGCATTTGGGCCTCTTCAGCCTAGAAAAGAGACGCTTGAGGGGGGACATGATTGAGACATACAAAATTATGCAGGGGATGGACAGAGTGGATAGGGAGATGCTCTTTACACTCTCACATAATACCAGAACCAGGGGACATCCACTAAAATTGAGTGTTGGGCGGGTTAGGACAGACAAAAGAAAATATTTCTTTACTCAGCGCGTGGTCGGTCTGTGGAACTCCCTGCCACAGGATGTGGTGCTGGCGTCTAGCCTAGACGCCTTTAAAAGGGGATTGGACGAGTTTCTGGAGGAAAAATCCATTATGGGGTACAAGCCATGATGTGTATGCGCAACCTCCTGATTTTAGGAATGGGTTAAGTCAGAATGCCAGATGTAGGGGAGAGCACCAGGATGAGGTCTCTTGTTATCTGGTGTGCTCCCTGGGGCATTTGGTGGGCCGCTGTGAGATACAGGAAGCTGGACTAGATGGGCCTATGGCCTGATCCAGTGGGGCTGTTCTTATGTTCTTATGATATGGCAGAGGCCTCTTCCATCATTCCTACCCCCCTCTTGGGCCTGAACCACCCCCTCCCAGCCCCCCCTGCCCAGAAACACACCCTTACTCTGTTCTGCCATCCCCCACTTGAGTCATTCAGTGCTGCACTTACCAGTGTCGGCAGGATGGCTCAAGCCTACACACCAGCACTCCTTACTCATAAGTCATCACAAATGTGCTTTATGGCAGTTTGCACTGGTGCAGCCATCTGCGCCCCAGCCCTGTTGTGCCCTCTGAGCAGTAGCTGCTGCTCTGGTGCTAGCCCAGATTAGAATTGGGCTGTAAATGTTCTTCCAATATGTTTTTCCCTGTTCTATACATTTTGCGCATGTTGCTTTGAGCACCTTTTAAAGCTGCAAAATGTCACTCAAGCTGTATAAAAAATAAGTAGAAGTTGCAAACTTACATGAAGTTTAGTGTAGCTTGTTTGCTCAACTGATCCTCCAGAAGCCATGCTGCCAGAGATAACCTGGTTGTTGTGGCAAGACATTGCAGATGTTGATAGCTTACACACTCTAAGACATGCATGTTAACTGCGAGAACAAGTCTTACTGCCTGAATTACAGTACTCTTAAAGCCTGGGTCCAGTAAACTTTTATTTGCATATTAGAAGTTCACTGCACATAAGCATTAACAGTCCTTGAAGTGCTGGCTAGATCTCTGCAAGGACTTGAGGGACACGATGCCATCAGATGTTTGATTGCATTAACACAGGCTTCAATGGAGATTGTATCTGTCACATCTAAGTTAGCGAACAAAGTTCTAGCTCAGCCAAGTTATCACCAGTTATTGCACTTGTTAATCTTTCTGTGCTTATCTTATTTACACAGAATTGTCAGACTGACCCACTTGCTTGCATTCCATAGTCCTTTTTCTCTTTTTTTATAGAAAAATACATTGATGACCCACCACCTGAAAGAACACTTCAAGTCAGCAAATCTTGCGGTAATAGATGTGCCCATCTTTAAG
The DNA here is from genome assembly GCF_035046505.1 of Tiliqua scincoides. NCBI lineage: Eukaryota > Metazoa > Chordata > Lepidosauria > Squamata > Scincidae > Tiliqua > Tiliqua scincoides. The sequence goes on from NC_089821.1 coordinate 300,862,514, forward strand.
ATGCTGCAAGACTGTTTTGTTGCCACACAGAGCCAGAAGTGCTTGCCAACAGTTATCCATGGAGTTGTGCAATAAAGAATGCTACCCGTTTCAGGAGTTTAACCAGTACAGGACTCTGCACCTTTTTTACTGCCTCATTCTGTTGTATACAGTGGCCAGCAGCCCTACACCCAAGAGAGGAGGAGGGAGAAATACATGATTGAAATGTGGTTCTCCACCTATAGCCAGAATGGACAGTATCATTACTGGATGCTCCTAATGTGAAAAAGGGCCTCCCTGTATATAGATGAACTAGGACATGAAGGGGAGAGAGCCTTTTCCTCCCTCCCTCCCTGCAGACTCTTCACCCTCCCTTCTTTACATGTTGCATTTCATTCCAAAATGCTTGCCCACAGGTTTTCTGTTTGTAGGATGTTTTCACTAGGGTTCAACATGACTTTGTCATCCTGCAGTCAAAAGTGGCACAGTCCATTTTATCACCTCTGCGTGACAAGACCGGGCCTCAAAGGACCCCAGAAACCGAACCAAACCTTTTTGGTACTGAAACGGCCACAGTTCCGTACCTCTGTGTTTGCATCAGACTCAGACTCCGTGCTGGACTCAACTGCGCACTTCCGCTGCAAAGAGAGTTAGAACAGACAAAAGAAAATATTTCTTTACTCAGCATGTGGTTGGTCTGTGCAACTCCTTGCCACAGGATGTGGTGATGGCATCTAGCCTGGATGCCTTTAAAAGGGGATTGGACAAGTTTCTGGAGGAAAAATCCATTATGGGGTACAAGCCATGATGTGTATGCGCAACCTCCTGATTTTAGAAACGGGTTATGTCAGAATGCCAGATGCAGGGAAGGGCACCAGGATGAGGTCTCGTTATCTGGTGTGCTCCCTGGGGCATTTGGTGTGCCGCTGTGAGATACAGGAAGCTGGACTAGATGGGCCTATGGCCTGATCCAGTGGGGCTGTTCTTATGTAACAAGAGAAAGACCCTAACATACATAAAGCAATGTTATTTACTTGGAAAGTATCTATCCTGCTTCCCAACTGTACCTCACAACCATTCAGGTTACAAAACACCCTGACAGTGTTCCTACAGTCACCTAGTTAAAGCTAGAAGGAGGTACTCCAAACTCAGCCATTTTATCTGGGTGCCATTTGGGGAATGAACCCCCCTCCCCAGCATTTCTGTCCAGTTTTATCATCCTGCCTTTTCTCTAAAGAGTTCAGAGCAGCATAAATTGTCTCCTTTCTTGCCCACAAGCCTGTGGCCAACCTTTCAACTTTAGGGCTCCTGGACATTTAACAATTGTTTGAGGGAATTTCAGCAGGTGCAGCTCATCTGTGAGATGCACCTGCTGAAATTCCCTCTTCTACAAACTGTTAAAGGTCCAGGAGTCCTAAAGTTGAAAGGCTGACCACCCCGGCTAAACGTCATCCAGGGAGCTTCAAGGCACAGTAGGGATTTGATCCCACATTTCCTCACTCCTAGTGCAGCTTTCTGTCCACTGCACCACAGTGTCATTATAACCACTTATATAATTTCTCCTCAGGACACTCATTCCCCAAGCAAATTTACTAGCACTGCACACAGAAAGCTGACTAGACTGGTTAGGGACAGCCATATTTATCCATATGTCTGCTTCATTCATTTCTAAAATCAGGGAAGGGGAAGGCCTAACAGCCCAATCCTAAATTATTACAAACAAATTATACCTTAGGGCAGGGGTGGATAAGGCCACATGTCAATGGAAAGGCCACACCTGGAGTATTGTGTCCAGTTCTGGTCGCCACATCTCAAAAAGGAAATAGTGGAAATGGAAAAGGTGCAAAAGAGAGCGACTAAGACGATTACTGAGCTGGGGTACCTTCCTTATGAGGAAAGGCTACGGCGTTTAGGCCTCTTTAGCCTAGAAAAGAGGCGCCTGAGGGGGGACATGATTGAGACATACAAAATTATGCACAGGAACAATATTATGGATAGAGAGATGCTCTCTCACACACCACATTGTCTAAAGAGCATCTTACCATGTATTTGTGAGCTAATCTCTCTATGTCCGCTGGTTCTTTTTCTAAGTTTACCAGCCAACATGAATCTACTACAGAAAAAGAGTAAGAAAGAAAGAAACTTTGATTAAAATCATCTATTTGGCCTGCTGGCAATAGAAGTTTAAACAAAACCAGTAACTATTTCAGGATGTTGCCTATTTCTGCATCTGAAATGCCCATCATTCAGCAGATAAGTAGGTTTTCAGATTCACCTAACTGGGGGGAAGTACCAATACCCCACCCCTCCCAATCTTGTTTAAGCCCCCCACAGCACAGGCCAACTGTCATATATTAGGTTTACTTTTCTAAATACAAATAAAATCCTTGTAATAAAACTGGCTCTCTTTTCCCATTCAGCTTTACACAGTTATCACCTCTCCCCAGAAGATATCCTCCCCTCAGAATTACCAGAAATCATTTTTTAAAGGTGTACATCAGAGCTTAGGATAAGTCAATCCTATATCTCCATACTCAGCTGCATTCTAGGGAAACATATATGCAGCTTCAATCTTAAAATCAGCATTGCAATACAAGATTCACTCCAAATTATCAGCCCTTGGAGAGACTGAGCTTGTAAACAAGAAGTACTGCTAATTCCAAACAGGTGTTGATATACAGTACCTGCCATAGGCTTCCCACGTTGCCTCTTCTTTCTTCTCCACCTTCTTTGCTCCCCAGATGCCATCCTGTCTCCAACAGGCTCCAGTGCTCTCTGGCCTTAATGGTGTCAAACCTACCACCACAATCAGATGGGGCTTTTTACCTCAAATACTTGCACCTGCAACATTTTCTGCATGAAGCCTCTTTAGGGAAGGATGAACAGCTGCAGAGAAGGACAGAATTGCTGTGAAAGTCTGGAGAGGAAGGAATTTCAGCTGGTGCTGCTTTCTTCAGACTTTCACAAACACCTTGAAAGCTCCTCTCTCCTATTAAAGGTGCCAGAGTCCCATGATCCTCATCTACACCCAGTTATTCTACCCATAGCTTTCTTTTCTACATGCAGATTAGTGGTAAGTGATTAGTGGTAATCAGTGGGAAGCCTAGGCCACTGGTTGAGGGGCCCAGTCCTATCCAATTTTCTAGTGCTGGTGCAGCTGTGCCAATGGGGCATGCACTGCATCCTGTGGTGGTGAGGCAGTCACAGAGGCCTCCTCAAGGTATGGGAACATTTGTTCCCTTACCTTGGGGTTGTACTGGTGCTGGAAAGTTGGATAGGATTGGGCCCTGAGGTAGATTACAGTACTTAGCACAGGTGCCGTGTTTTTGAGTGCATGGAGCGCATCATATGAATTCTTTATTTCATCTATTTATTTAAATGAATTTAATAAATAAAAACAATAAAACACACTTATTTATGTTTTAGTAATGTTGAATCTAGAATTGTATTGGTGTTTTAATTTGTAAGCTGTCTTGAGTGCCCTTGAATGTGGTAAAAAGGCAGGGAATAAATAAATAATTTTTTCATACATGTATAGTATCCTTCTTCCAAGGAGCTCAGGTGGTGAACATAGGGCCCAAGTCTATCCAACTTTCCAGCACCATTGCAGCTGCAATGCAACCCTGAAGCAAGGGAACAAATGTTCTCTTACCTTGTGGAGGCCTCCATAGCTACCCTCCCGCTACAGGATACAGAGCACTCCCCATTGGCACAGCGACACAAGTGCTGGAAAGCTGGACAGGATTTGGCCCATATGTCTTTTCCTCTAACTAACATGTAAGACAGAAGTTCTGAACCTTTTGCATCCTCAGGAGAATTTCAAACTGCTCACACACACCCTCAAAATCATTTTTGTTTATGTTGATTTTACTCAGTTATTAGTATACTTGTCAATAATTTAACCCAAGTGCTTGTCAATTACCAATACTGATAAGTAGGAGATGTAAGATATACATGACTTTTAAAATAATGATTTTTTAAAATGCTGTTCATACGCTTTTTGTTTAGCTTAGCAACTTTCAGCCTGTGTGCTATGGCACATTGGTGTGCCCTTGAAAGGTCTGCAAGTGTGCCGGGAGGGGTTGGAGCTCCCCTCCAAGTTGAAAATCACTGAAAAACTCTTCTGGGTTCTGTAGCTCCATTTCTAGGGCAACTGCAGAACTGGTGGAGGAAGAGGGACAGACAATTCTTTACTACAGGCAGTCACCCTAGAAACAGAGCCGCAGAACCTGGAAGAGTCTCTCGGAAGCCAGAAGTGATAGCACAAGAGGCAAAGACCATAGAGGACAGTGTGCCATGAGAAGAAAAATTTGAAAATTAATAATAATAATAATAATAATAATAATAATAATAATACAGGCATTTATATACCGCCTTTCTTGGTTGTCAGATTTCTCCTCAGACTTTAATTCAAGGTGGTTTACATGGGCAGGCTATTCTAAATCCCTGTAGGGATTTTCACAATTGAAGAAAGGTTCTATCTTTCAAGAACCACAACATTTCCAATGGATCTTTTACGGTCTGTTATCAATTTCTGGCCTCCAGATTCCTCCCATGCAGGCTGACAAGCAGCTCCTTCATCTCTCCAAGAGCAGGTGGAATAACTCAGCTGGGCTTGTCAGCTGCTTCAAGGTCTCGCCAAATCACGGTGCCGGTGGCCTCGAACTGGTGACCTTAAGATGTTATCTTAAGGCAAATGGAGGCTCAACCCTCTAGACCAGACCTCCTGCCCGGAGGAAAATTTCTGGTTTAGTGTGATAGGTTGAGTTTATTAGCCTCTTTTCATATATTACCTGCTTTGGGTTGAAATTAAATAAAGAAATGAAATTAGAATGCCCACTGTCATGTGACCCAGTACCTCAACAATATCCAAGCACATAGTGCTAGCATGGAAGCATGTATGCATGAACAGCATGGGGGGCCCCGCACATAGCTTTGTCCCAAGACTCTTCAGAACATGAATAATGCCATTCTGAAGAATGGTGCTCAGCCCAGTTGTGAACCTGGGCCCTGTGCCACCCTGGAGCACAGGACTGCAACATACCAGTGGCCGCTACAACACACCACCCACCCAGGGGATAACTACCCAACCTACGAATCCTCGTGTAACGTTACTGGGTGCTCTGCAAACCTTCTGAGGCCTCCAGAGCAGTACTTCTAGTTTTTCGACGAAAATATGAAGTACTGTTTCAGGGTGCTTTATAGGCTTCAGAAGGCTTTCGGAGCACGAGGCTTCGCCTGCCCCAGGAATGGCTCTGGGGGATGGGCAGAGGCAGCAATGATGGCGCAGCAGGTGGAGGTAGTGGTGGCACCGTGATGGTGCCGCCCCCACAGGGCCCACAGGCATGGTGCCTCCCCCCCTGACCCCCCTTCCAGGACCACCACTGGCTCAGCCTGTTCTGGATGGGGTGGCAATCCCCCTGAAAGACCGGGTGCATAATCTGGGAGTGGTCCTGCTGGATCCAGCTTTGCCCCTGGACAGTCAGGTAGCAACTGTGGCTTTGTGCAGCTTCAGCTAGTTTGTCAGCTGCTGCAGCCACCAATTTAAGAGAAGGCAGATCTCTAAAGAGATCTCTTTTCCGAAGGCACTGTCACCCACGGCTACAATCCGTTTGTTGTATTATGTGGCTACAACCACATACTGTACTGTGCCGTAAAGTGCGCAGCACTGTGCCATAAAGCACTTTCCTGCAAGTAAGAGGGACTTACTTCTGAACAAAACTGCCTAGGATCATGCTGTACGTCACTTGCAATCTGGACTACTGCACAGGGCCACTGAGAGTTGGCACTGGGCCTGGGACAAGAAGTCCTTCCTACGTAGAAACCAAACGTTACTACATTTTTTAAACAAGTTTTTAACTGACAGTTATAACTTAGCAGGAGCACGACTGAAACTAAATGAAAATTTATCCCATTTATCAGGATGGGATCATTCCTTTAGTGCATTTCCTTTCTTCTAACTCAGCAAAGTCCTCCTCCTTTGCTTTTTCTTTGAATAATAATGCAGGGGCACCCAAAGCAGGATGGGCTTTCATCATCTCCCTACCATTGTGGTGATTTTGAAACAAAGCCCAAGTGAAATAAACTTGCCTGGCCTTACTTTGATTTTTTATTTTCCCCCTCTTTTTTCTTTTCTCTTCTATGCTCCAGAATTATATTGGTTCGTCATACTGTTAATTTCATCTTCAAACAAAGTCAAAAAAAAAAGGGGACATCCACTAAAATTGAGTGTCAGGAGAGTTAGAACAGACAAAAGGAAATATTTCTTGACCCAATGTGTAATTTGTGGAACTCCTTGCCACAGGATGTAGTGATGGCATCTGGCCTGAAAACCTTTAAAAGGGGATTGCACAGTTTTCGGGAAGAAAACTCCATCACAGGTTACAAGCCATGATGGGTATGTGCAGTTTGAGACTAGCTAGTCACTCATTATGAGGGCCGGGTAGGAATTATTTTCTGTCATCCAAATTGGCTATGAATGGCAGTTTTTTCACCTATCCCAGACTGGCATTGGTGAAAAGGTGGCAGTAGGTTTCATGCATTAAAAACTGCATGCATTAAAAACCTACTGGCAGTAGGTTTCATGCATTAAAAACTGGTCACTGTGTTTAATAAAGTAGTACAAGTTAAACCCATTTGCAACCTGGTGTCTTTGCTGGGGGGTGTGAGCATAAATAGAATGCTAGATGCAGGGAGGTGGCAGCGAGATGCAAGTATCTTGTGGTCTTGTGTGTGCTCCCTGAGGCATCTGGTGGGCTGCTGTGAGATACAGGAAGCTGGACTGGATGGGCCCTGGGCCCAATCCAGCAGGGCTCTTCTTATGTTCTCAAAACACATGTAGACTTAATCCAAGGACATATGTTCTCAACACATACTGAACAAGAAGAAGGGGTGGAGCTGACTGTTTGGACCTGGGAATTCTGTGAACTGGGTGAACTTGTTGCAAGGTAATCCCAAATGTTGCACGAGCCCCCAGATGTTGCAAGGTATTCCAAGGTTCAAAAGCAAACTCAGTAGGCAGTGGTGATCAAATCCAGGCCTTTATTGTAATCCATCGACCAGCCTCTCAAGGGAACATGTCCAAGCATTGAGAGTGAGAAGTGAGAATGAGTGAAGTTCAGAGCGCCCTCTCCAGCTTACTTTTATTACAATGTGGGTTCCCTCCTTGAAACACATGCATTTCTCATTGGAGACATTTCATTGGTGGGTTACAAATCATTAGTTACATCCAAACAATTTACATATTTTGAGCAGGCAGTGGGTAGTACTGCACTTTCAATTTTGCTCAAAACTGACCTCATCTCATAACCATCCCATGACATCTTTGGCCTTCTTTGTAGCCACCGAACCCTTAAAATGCAACTTAATTGCCAGGGGGTTTGCGGGCTCAGCTAAAACAAAACTGCAGCCTTATGCCTTTCTCTGGGAACCTGACCTTTGGTGTGAACCGGAAATGGCTTTGATGTGAACCGGAAATGGCTTTATTATGTTAGTTACACTTGTTTAGGCACCAAACTGGTTTTAAAATTAGAAGAATAAGGAAAACTAAGAAAAATAAGTTGACTAGTGTTCTTCTATATGAGATTATCATATAGCTACATACCTATATGCATATATAAGGTTTTTAGCTTGAAGCAATGATCCTGTGTGTTAAAAAGCAAAACAGACCGATTTTAAAAGCACAAACATTTTTTTTCTTTCCTTTGGTTTGAGAACAAAAGCCTATTGATTCAAATGTATCAACATTGTTCTGCAGAGACATGTGGCTATGTTCAGCCAACCGCTTGACTTTAAAAATGAAACCGTTTTTTTTTCTCTTTACTCTAACTTACAGACAGATCAAAAACATACGTTTCAGGTGAACATGCCCTGCTAAACTTCTACTGATAACATAACAGGCCTTCCACCTTCCATCAGACTTACTGCTGGAGCCCAGTAGTTCTGGTCTGAAGGTATAAGTTTCACCAACCCATGTTTGAATTGTAATAATGCATAAAGATGCTTTTAGAGAAGACCAGGGCTACGTTTCCACTACAACTTTAATCCACTTTCAATGTACTTCTTTTCCCCAATGCATTCTAGGGGAGACTGTAGGTTGTTAAGAAATCTGACAGCTATTGGAGCTACCCTTAACAAACTACAGTCTCCAGAATGCATTATTAGGGGAACAGAACTGCATTGAAAGTGAATTAAAGCTGTAGTGGAAACACAGCCCTGGAAAAGCTGATATTGAAGTGCCTGAATTTATTTTGTAATGTATTTGTTTTGTACTATATAGTTTGTTATGGCCTTTCTCCCTCCCTGGAAGCCCAGGCCTCGGGGATTTTGACCCCCCTGTCCACCTATCATCAGGCCTGCTACTGCAATGTGGTCTCCGCAGGGCTGCTGTTGAAAAGTTCTCAGGAACTGCAGCTGATGCAAAATGAAGCTAATGCTGCTGTACCAGGTGCAGCTAGTCCTTAACTCTAAAGCCCAAAATGGCTTGGGACAAAGGTAGCTAGTCTGCTTGCTCCTCTCTGTCAATTCAGATCAACTAAAGGAGCTCTGCTCTGCCTATTGATGCTTGGAGAGGTTCAAATATAACATATAACACCAGAACCAGGGGACATCCACTAATATTGAGTGTTGGGAGAGTTAGGACAGACAAAAGAAAATATTTCTTTATTCAGTGTGTGGTCGGTCTGTGGAACTCCTTGCCACAGGATGGGGGGATGGCATCGGGCCTAGATGTCTTTAAAAAGGGATTGGACAAGTTCCTGGAGGAAAACTCCATTACGGGTTACAAGCCATGATGTGTATATGCAACCTCCTGATTTTAGAAATGGGCTATGTCAGAATGCCAGAAGCAAGGGAGGGCACCAGGATGCAGGTCTCTTGTTATCTGGTGTGCTCCCTGGGACATTTGGTAGGCCGCTGTGAGATACAGGACTAGATGGGCCTATGTCCTGATCCAGTGGGGCCGTTCTTATGTTCTTATGTAAATAGCAAGCAGATGGAACCAGGCCTTCATGGTGGCCACATCCAGGCTCTGGAATTCCCTGCAGGGGGATGGACGGATGGACAACAACACACATTTGTAGGCTGAAGATTTGTAAGAGAAAAGGTAAAGGGCTTTATTTTTTCTTCCACCACATGTTTTATTTCACTGGATCTATTTTACAACTTGTCTCTTTGGGAAGCTGTGAAAATCCATTAGCATGCAGCAGCATTGAGCAGTCACTGAGAGTAGGGGAAAAAAACCCAGGGAGCCAGAGGAGTCTTTTGGTATCGCTGAGACAGGAGACGGCAACAGGAGAACTGCAATCGGAGACAGATAAGTCATTTGCAGGATAGGGGGAATTTGGGAAGCTTCACTGCTTCCACGGTTGCAGGTATCTGCCCATGGTGGCAGCTGGAACCTATTCCCCATGGATATGGGGAGATGCCTGTATACAATCATCCTCATTTCAAAATCCAGTTATTACATGAAGCAGAAATTAGAGTGACCACTTTACTCTCCAAATGTGCATGCTTTTTGGAGTACAAGCAAAAAGTGTAAGCATTTTGATATTTACGGATCCTAAATCAAAAGTAATTTTAAATATTTGATAAATTATGCATTGGGCAAAGTCTGGATCTATTGGATCTTCCTGGATCTATTGACAACCAGTTTAATTGGGTGATCCCTAGTCCTAGTATTATGAGGCAGAAAAACTCTGTATACTTTTGCCATGCATTGTTTAATAAGCCTCTCTGTCCTGCCTACCACCCAGCATGACTGATCATGGTTCCCTGCTTGATACTTGTAATATCCACAATGAGTCCACTTCCTACCTCAAACCTGAGTTGCACGGATCTTCTTTTGCCGAAGTGTTTCCCCAGCCCACTCCAGAAGTGGTATTTCTTTTGACTTCCAGATCCTTGTTTCCTCGTGCATTATAACGTCTCCCCTGGGCTCTGGTAACGAGGGTGTTGACAATGAACCTGCAACTGGACTTCGTAAGATTCTTGAAGAGTCTGAAGGTTCAGTGTCCATGAGCAAGGAGTGATCAAGCACCATCCCCAATTCTTCATCAAAGACCTCCAAACCTTTTGGAAACTCAGAGGAACGTGAAGCTCTTTGGGGCATATTAATAATCAAGCCTGTATGGAGGTTTTCTCTTCTTCTTGGCAGGTGATTGGTTGGTTCCATGTCAATGTCCTCAAATCTGGATGGAAGGACCCAACTTGCTGCTGTTTGAAAGGATTCATGGTCTTCTCCCAGTTCTATCATGTGTGTGGCAGAAAATTTGACTCCAAGTCCTTGATCAAGTCCTCCATCAAGAAGAGTGTTCACACTACAATCAGGAGTTGACAGGTCTTCCCAGTATCTGCTCCCAGAATCTGAAAGCTACCACAACATAATCACACTAGGCACCACCACTATAAATCCAAAACATCCTCATTAATCCATACTGATTAAATATGAAAGGGGGAAGGAGAGATTATCATAACAACTAAAGATTCAGATAAATCAGATAACTGGAGGTTCAGATAAGTAGCACGGTATTTCTGTATAGTTTTATGGCTTGTGACTAGAGGTGGAAGAGAAAAACAGTTCAGAGGTAGAGGATATGCTTTATACAGCGAAGATGCTGGGTTCAATCCCTGGCGTCAACAGGTAAGGCTGGGAAATGACTCCTGTCTGAAACCCTAGCAAATTACTGCTGGTCAATGTAGACCACGCTGAACTAGATGGAGCAAAGATCTGACTGTACAAGGTAGCTTCATGTGTCCCAAGTTACAGGCTTTGAGTTTCAGCTGTGGTATACAGCTTGTGCAGCTTGTGGGCAGGATAGTGCAAGTCTCACTTGGGGTAAAGTAGTTCCAAATATCAGATTGCTGGACTGGAACTGAGGAGACTTGGGTTGAAATCCTCAGCCACAAGACTTGCAGTATGGCCATGGGTGACTTGCTCTCTTTCAACTTTGATTACCTCTCAGAGTTGTTCTTAGGATAAAACAGGACTAAGTAAAACGGCCATATGTGCTTTCCTGATCTCCTTGGAAGAAGGGTCAGATAGAAATATAATAGCTGATCATAATTAATTATCATACTTTTGAGTATTCAAGGAGCTGCACTTCATCCCCACTTCACAGATGGGGAGGCTGAGGTTAAGAAACAGCCAGTTTCTGTCTCAACTAGGATACAAAGTCAGGACTTGATAGTTCACAGTCAGTATGACAGACTCGCAACTTGCTGGATAAGGCAAGTCCCCTTTTCACCTAGGACATTGCCACACTGGCAATAGGAAGACTACTGTTAGGGGATTTACAGTCATCTTCCCCCAGTCCCACATTTGTTTCCATCAACCGCAAAGAGGACTCCAAAGTGGGCATGCCTCCGGTGCATGCACATCACAAAACATCAAATGCACTGCATGAGTGTCTCCAGTCTTCCAAATGAACTCCATGCAGCCATGCCCTTTGAAGAGACATGGGAGCCCAGGCACGCTAGGCTATAGGAATTGGTCTGGGGCAAAGTGCTTCTTTTTCACTTCAGCTCTTCCTATATTTGCCAACTCACAAGAAAAATGGATGGTCTGGCCTGCTTTTATATCTTTGATTTGATAATAAATGATCAGTAATAATGACTGATATGAGGATAACTGATTACTACACATTCTCCATGCACTGAAGTATAGCCAAGAATTGGGATCCACAGTCACTTCTTCACTCAGAGTATTCTAAGCAGTAGTGGATGAAATGGTGGCTGGGGGATGGGCCGTATGTGCCAGGCTGCAGGGGGCTGTTGGGGGCAGTGATGTGCGGGGGCGTAACTGGAGCAACTCCCCCTACACTCCCCCTACACAGTGCTATATTCCCCCTACGCAGTACCCAGGGTGTTTCCCAGGTTCATCTGGCGGGTGCATGCAGGAAATGCTGCAAATTGGGCCCACCTACCCTCCCTTGGCTGTGAATGGTTGCAAAATGGAGACATTCCAGAAGCGTGGGGCATGTCCGGCACAGACATGGGGCAATGTGATGACATAGGGGGTGACTATTCCATATCACTCTGTCACCCAGCTGGAAATAAGGAGACTCCGGTATGTTGCTAATCCTAGGAATAGCAAACACCTAAAACCGATGTGGAAGTTTAGACTAGTGGTTCATCTAGTTCAGCATTTTGTCTACTGACAGCAGCCAACAAGGAAAACATTATGGCACCTTCACTCTCCACAGAGTATCTGAAAGCCAAGGAACTACTGGGTTGTATCTTTGACATTCCTTCTTCTGGAAGGAGGGCTCATTGATAGGGAGGGGACAGTCTTTAGGGAGAAAAATCCTTGGCGTTCAGAGCAGAGCTACTACCAGTGATTTTTAGTCCTTCTTATCTTTTTGTAGCATCCTTGTGTAGACCCAGGCCTTCCCTCTCACCAAACAAGAGAGCACTACAAGACATGGCACCTTGTAGCAAAAATTTGCATTTCTCCTCCGCAGCTTCAGGGAGCCTGTTGTGCTAATGACATTGAAAGCTCCCCTGGTGCAATTTCTTCTGTTTCTCTTTTCGCCTGCTGTGAAGCAGAGAGAATAAGGTTTTTTGTGGCCATGCAGAAAATGCAAAAGAAAACTTTTTAGATAGCAGCAACCAATACTTTCGCATTCCATTCCTACACTCCTCCCTCAACACGGCCAGTTTTCAATCCTGCCCCACAGCAACCCTTAGGGCTTTGGCAGGGCCTCCAAGAGGAATTCTACCAGGGGGTACAAAGTTTCTTTGGGGCCCCTTCCCAAAGAGGGAGGGGCTGAAACAGTGGGGGGGGCAATGGGGGTGGGCAGCACTTCGGCAGCAGCTGTAGCCCCGCAGCTGTGTCCCTGAGCTCCCATCCATTCCTTCATGGTAAGCAGATCCACAAGCCAAAGAGCTCCTGGAGCAGGCCAGCTTCCTCCCAGATGTGACACTGTTAAGGAATGTATGCATTCCTGGGCTTGGTGCATGTGGCTTCTGGCAGTAGTCGCTGCCATGTGCATCCCCCGCGGGCAGTGAGTCTGAGTGAGATTGGAAAATGCCAGACCCCAGGAATTTTCTGGGCCCCCTCCTTTGGCTCCTGGGCCCCCTTTCTGACCCTGGGCCTGGGTACAAATTACCCCCTTTACCCCCCTCTCCTAGGCCCTGGGCCTTGGCCTGGCTCAGTGCCACCTATGATTCCACAGAACCCAGAATGGACTAATAACGAAGAATAATATTTGTGAAACTGCCTTCAGCACAAACTGTACCAAACCAATAATTAGAAAACCAATAATTAGCTAGTACCATGAAAACGCAATTACTGTTTCTGATGCATCACAGAATAATGCCGTGATAATGTGAACCACCAGCAGCTTTGCCACTATTGTTTGGAAGCAGCATCTAAAGCAGGGGTGCCCAAACCCCAGCCCGGGGGCCACTTGTGGCCCTCAAGGACTCCCAGTCTGGCCCACAGAGTCCTCAGTCCTCAATGAGACTCTGGCCCTCCAGAGACTTGCTGGAGCCTGTGCTGGCCCAGCACAACTGCTCTCGGCGTGAGGGCAACTGTTCGACCTCTCAAGTGAGCTGTGGGACAAGGGCTCCCTCCACTGCTTGTTGTTTCATGTCTGTGATGCAGCAGCGGCAGTGAAGGAAAGGTTGGCCTTGCTTTGTGCAAGGCCTTTTATAGGCCTAGAGCTATTGCAAGACCTTGATTCATTCATTCATTCTTTCATTCATAGAAGTTCCACCTCTAATATATTCATTTATGTAAATTTATTCAAATTTGAAATGTAAATTAATTTTTCCCTGGCCCCCCGACACAGTGTCAGAGACACTATGTGGCCCTCCTGCCAAAAGGTTTGGACACCCCTGATCTAAAGGGAGGGACCATAGCTGACAATAAAGTACATGCTTTATGTGCAGGAGATCTCAAGTTCAATCTGCAGCATCTCTCGCCAAATGAAGAATCTGCTAATAGGTAATAGGCAAGAATCCTGCCTGAAACCCAGTAGTCCCACTGTAGATAGTAGCAGCCTAGATTTTATTTATTTAAAAGATTTACACTCCACCCAGGTGGCTTATCATGTTCATTAAAATGCAGTTTTACAAAATGGATAGACCATGGTCTGATTCAATATAAGACAGTTTCAAATAACACAGGCCTACAAAAGTGAGGGTCAGAAAAGTTTTTCCCAAACTTTATGGTGGTTTGATATGAATTTGGGGTGCCGATTCCAAAAATGGAATCCGTTTTGCCCTATCGCGTCTAGTTCTGGAGATATAGTATAGCCTCATTAGCGAATGGTTCAAGCAGCTTCTCCAAAACTAGATGTGATAGGGCAAAACGGATGCCTTTTTTGGAATTGGCACTCCAAATATATGCAGGAATTGGTGTAACACTTAAGGAAGCAAAATGTGTGTTGGCCTGTGTAATCGGATTAGTTTAGTTTATTTTGCAACATGATGTATGAGTCAGGATAGAATTCCCGCAGAGTATATCAGCTTCCTTCTGGCCTCCCTCCAATCAGAAAAGTTCAGAAAGCAGCAGCCTAGCACACATAAACGAACTGTTGAATGCTATTAAGTAATTGATCTACAAAAATGTACAAACCAATTTGACGAGCCATATGACCTGCTTTTTCTAGGATACTATCTGCAGTTAAGTACCATGCACCTTGTTTCTGAAATGACATAAATAATCACAATAGATATATACTGTAATAGAATGAGAAATAGTTGTGATTTGCTGCCGCACTGTGAATCCTCCTGACCTCTTGCTGAATTACTGTGAAATCCTGAGAAAGTGAATGTCGATTGACTTGAAATGCACAATGTAAATAATGATGGTGGCAGTCACCCAGTGACGGAAATTATACTGCACAATTCTAAGTGTCCTAATTCCAAAGTGCTCCCACTGAACTCAAAGTGCTCACTTCTTTAATGTTAGGATTATAGCGTGGTTACACATTTGAGTTTTAGTTTATTCATTGATTAGTTTAGTTTATCAAATCTACATATGAATAAAACAATGTTTCTGAAAGGAAAAACGTACATTGTTTTTAGAAAATGGACACAAGTGTCATGTGCACAATTTTAGAAGGAAACAAAAAATGGTGGAAGTCTCAAAAAGACATTATAAACGGAAACTTATTGAAAATTACAATGCATATACAGTATCGTTGAGCCAAGGTACAACGATCTCCGACACTCTTTCTCTGGATACCGAGCTAAACAAATGCATCGGTAAAGCAGCTACCACGTTTTCCAGACTCACAAAGAGAGTCTGGTCCAACAAGAAGCTGACGGAACATACCAAGATCCAGGTCTACAGAGCTTGCGACCTGAGTACACTTCTGTACTGCAGCAAGTCATGGACTCTTTGCTCACAACAGGAGAGGAAACTGAACGCTTTCCACATGTGCTGCCTCCGACGCATTCTTGGCATCACCTGGCAGGACAAAGTTCCAAACAACACAGTCCTGGAACGTGCTGGAATCCCTAGCATGTATGCACTGCTGAAACAGAGATGCCTGTGTTGGCTCGGTCATGTTGTGAGAATGGATGATGGCCGGATCCCAAAGGATCTCCTCTTTGGATAACTTGTGCAAGGAAAGCGCCCTAAAGGTAGACCACAGCTGCGATACAAGGACATCTGCAAGAGGGATCTGAAGGCCTTAGGAGTGGACCTCAACAAGTAGGAAACCCTGGCCTCTGAGCGGCTCGCTTGGAGGCAGGCTGCGCAGCATGGCCTTTCCCAGTTTGAAGAGACACTTGGCCAACAGACTGAGGCAAAAAGGCAAAGAAGCCAGGGAGACAGACCAGGGACAGACTGCACTTGCTCCCGGTGTGGAAGGGATTGTCACTCCCGAACTGGCCTTTTCAGCCACACTAGACGCTGTTCCAGAACCACCTTTCAGAGCGCGATACCAGAGTCTTTTGAGACTGAAGGTTGCCAACAATACAGTATATGTTTTTCATACCAACACAAATAGTAGCTAGGGAAAACAGTGGGGAGAAAAGGGTTACTCCGACTTGCATGGTCCTGATTCAGATACTGCTCCCCCACCCCATGGCTGTTATTTGCAAAAGTCTTTAAGAGGTGGAAATGCAGTCACCCTTCCGTTGTTACATCTAGGATGGCCCAAACACCCACATAACAGAACTGCAGCCTTTGCTTTTGTCATCTTAAGTTTTGAAATTTTCATGAATTCCTATGTGTATCAGTGAGGCTTTAACCCATTGTATTTAGTTATACTGTGGGCAGCCCAATCTACCACCCCCCTTGAGTTGGTGCAGGCCTCCCTGTGCCACCTCAGAGTTTTGCAAAAGTGCCATGAAGGATCTGTGGCTTACTCGGGAGTCAGCTGGGCCAGCGTGGAGGCCTGTGCCAGCTCAGTCAGGCCAGATCCAGACCCTGCACCAGCCAGCACAGGTACGTGTGCACAGGGCAGCACAGGGAGTGGGAGAAGGTGGCAGGAGAGCATTTTGGAGGCAGGG
The DNA here is from genome assembly GCF_035046505.1 of Tiliqua scincoides. Taxonomy (NCBI): domain Eukaryota; kingdom Metazoa; phylum Chordata; class Lepidosauria; order Squamata; family Scincidae; genus Tiliqua; species Tiliqua scincoides. Next base: position 300,878,957 of record NC_089821.1, read on the forward strand.
AGGAGGCGTTTCTGGGTGGGAGGAGGGCAGAATGGGGGAAAGATTGGCTGCAGGAGGGAGGTGGGAACTGGTCGTTCCAGTTACTGTACATCTAAAAATGCCTGCAGTCTACTGGAGAAGAAATAAGCATTACCTTAAAGTGAACCTCAGAAGCTGATCCTGTACCAGAGTTCACTGCGCATTTCTGCTTTAGGGAGAAAGTAGGCAATCTTAATAACAGCGGACTGCGAATATGCAACAAATGTGTCTGAAGTTGAAGAGATGCCAAATAAGGAAGATGAAATATTTTACTGGAACCGGATCTGGGGGTTTCAGAAAAGGCAATTCAGTTAAAGGAGGCCTCATGGCTCAGATTATGCCTTTTTCGTATCATGTTGTGGAGTTGCACAAAGCACTACTTCAGGCAAAGAAGACCAAAACCCTGAAGAGTTCTTGGCATCTCTGAAACTTGCTACCACATCTCCACAACCCCTACCACGAGGAATACGGGAAGAGCCAGGGGTGGCATTACCCAGAAGGCCAGTGGATTCCATCTTGGGTTCGCCATCTCTGTGCAGAAAAGCAAAAATCCTTGCCATGCCCCTTGTATGCTGCTGTGAAACCCAGAAGTGCAGGTTTCATGACGGTGTGCGAGAAGAATGACAAGGAAGGGAGTTATCTGCCTTGTGCTTGAGTGAATGTGATGAGTGCTTCTTGTGATGTGATGAGTGCTTCTTGTGATGTGATGAGTGAATGTGATGAGTGCTTCTTGTGATGTGATGAGTGCTTCTTGTGACGTGATGAGTGAATGTGATGAGTGCTTCTTGTGATGTGCTTCTTGTGATGTGATGAGTGCTTCTTGGATTGATGGGCAGCTTGGAGGGAGGTGGCAGCGGCAGATTTGGGGAGGGAGGCACCCTGAATTCACTGCCCTCACAGGCATCTCACAATCTGCCATTGACGCAACCTGCTTCAGGTGGCTGCATGAATTGCCTGGCACTGGGAAAAGCTGTCTAGATCAGACGTCCTTCTAATCCAACCTTTGCAACAGGGCTAGCCAAACAATTTACAGGCAAGATGCAAAGGCAATATGCCCCCAGTGGCATAGCCAGAGAGGGTGCAAAGCACAACGTTTTGCAGGGAGCCTCACTGTGGTGCGTACACCTCTGTTTTGCTCCCACTGCCTTGAATGGCTCCAAAGGGGAGGGTGAGGGGCTGCTTGCATGCCATGGTGAGGCTCCCTGAAAAACTTAGTGCTTTGCACCCCCTCTAGCTACCCCACTGCACCCCCTCCACCATTGTATGTACATTGCCAGGATCTAGTACAGTTTTCAAGAGTGAACACAGAGGTTCTGTTTACCTGTGATGTCTTACAGCTGTTGATAGACCTATCCAGCAAGAATTTGTCTGGTACTTTTTCGACTCAGGCCATGCATGTCCTACTGAGTTCAATAGGGGCTCACTCCCAAGTAAGCCTAGGGTGGGCAGTCTTAGGACCAAACGAGAAATGACCACAATTACACACTTTGCTACCCTACTGTGTACAAGAACTTATAATTATCACAGTCAGGGCCAGCCTTAGGAGTTACGGGGCACAACTGGAAACATTTTTTGCAGGTGGCCAAGGTCTGTGGAATCTTAGAGGTATAAATAAAATTTGTTATAGACTTTATATCTCCATGGAAGAAAGAAAATCAATCAAAGTGTATGCTTAAAAAGTGCATGTGAGTTAATTGACCAATGTGTTGTTGTGTTTATTTGACAAGAGTAGATTTCCCTACCGCGGGGCCCCTTAGGTGCAGGGCCCAGTTGGCAGCAATTAGTCCAACTGGCTTAAAGCAGAGCCTGATCACGGCATTTGGGTGATGTGGCAGCTGAGGAGTGGAAATTCCCTAGAAGTTTAGGATAGTGATAACAAATGCTAAGCAATGGATGGGGGTTCACAGGACGAACTATGAAGTATTTAGTCTTTACCAATTGTCCATTCATAAGCTATTGACAGATTTCAGTCATCTGTGGTGATCTGGGTAAGATGTCCACCTCAAAGACTTGTGTAACTAATACTGCAAGGTAACAGTGGGGATTTTGAAGAAGGAGCTTTAGTTTATCCTTTACATCTTCACTGTACTGCATTGTTACATCTGCATTCCACTACTTAAATGAAGTGTGTATTTTTGGCTGATAACGTGCTGATAAAGGCTTTCAAGGATTGTAGTAAACCGCAGTCCTGTGCAGTTATTGATCACTGTGCTTCTACATGAAGCTTTTTGTACACAAATAGATAGGAAGGGGCTATACTGTAACCGATAAGCTGGAAGGACCCTTAATTTTCCCCTTTTGAGGGTTGTTAGGAAGATAAAATAGCAGAGTGACTTAAGTAAGCAGTCTAATCTTAGGAAAACAATTAAAAAATAAAATGGGTAGCAAACACTGAGCACCTAGATCCAGAACAGGATAACAAACACTTCCCATTTTGTTTTATTTTTCTTCCTAAGATTAGACAGCCATAATAATTTGAAATCTGAGCATACCCAATAATAGTAATTAAAAGTAAGCTACATCTATTTTATAAATAATAAAATAAGCTATATTTATTTCATAATTTTATGTGTAGACTAAATAATGAATAATTGGGGGAAGGAGAAATTTACCATGAACCTGTGCTGTAGTTCCTCCATTCAAGCCGGACCCTTGACAAAGTCCGTCAGCATATGCAAGCCTAAACTAAAGTTCAATATGAGGGGAGAGTTGGCTACTTCTACGAGAGTACCATGTCCAGCAGTGGCTGCTCTTATCCCAGCATCATGTCATTCACTGCATCCTTTCATCATTAATATGATGGTTTAATAGTTGGTTGTTCCCCTGTGCCCTTGTTGTCCCATGAGGCTTTTGGGGAGCCAAACCCCTGGAGAGAGTTTTGATGGTGATGATAACCTCAGCTATTGTTACGCAACACACAGCCCATAAGTAAATAGTGGACCCTGACTTAATCATGTGGGTTTATTGTGGGGGGTAGGGTAACAGACGAGAAAATGAAGTGTGTCATTCCCCCATTTTGTGAAAACACGTAGTATATGGATGTCAGGAGGGAAAACAATTTGGAATGGTGAAACTGATTAAGAGCGAAGAACGGGCAAGCAAGGAAAAGATTGACCAGCAGGTCCCTGGGGGAGCAGGCAGACATTAAGGCACACACACCCTCTCTGCTATGCCAGATCACCAAAGCACCCTGCACATACTCAGAGGCACTCTCTTCCTTATTATTACTAGGAATTTTACAGGGCTGAATATTAAAACTGTTGCTACCAGGTTCCAGAACTAAGTCTTGAAGACTTAGTTCCATCCCTAGGAGTTCCATCCCTAATTAAGCCTTCAACAGCTTGCTCTGTGGTACTCCAAGAGGGGTGCTGCTTTCCTCTTACACCTCAGTTCCCCCAGCCCCCCCCCTTCTTCATAACCATGTCTAAAAATAAATCCAAGGCTCCAAGTGTTTGTTAGGACTGCTCTGAGGTGGGGGGGGGGGGGAGAGAGGGAGGATCTAAAGAAAGAATTTTCCATTCCCCAAAGACATTTTTAGGCAAACTGTTGTAATTTCAATATAGTCTTCCCCATATGGTGTTACAGATTCTGGCTAACCATTCCTTTGTGAAGCAGATTGCAGCTTAATAAACCAGAATGGTTGACTGATGTATCTTTAACGTGAATTAGGGCACAATCCTAACCAACTTTCTAGCACTGGCATAGCTGTGCCAGTGGGGCATATGCTGCATCCTGCAGTTGGGGGGGGGGGCAGCCTGGAGGCCTCCTCAAGGTAAGGCAATGTTTGCTCCCTTACCTCAGAGTTGCATTGCCCTGACCTTGATGCTGCAAAGTCAGTTAGGATTGCGTGCTTAGTGATTAGCTCAGGAGATCCGGGAAAGTTTTTATGTTTCAATAAGATACCCATGAGAGAAACTGGGGCTGATTTGTTTAAAAGAATATATAAAATTCTCCAGGCCCTGAAAAGTTAGCAGAATGGGTGTCAGGTGAACCTTTCTGAGGAGGAAGTTCCATAGATGGGGCACCATGGCTGGTCACCAACCACTTCATCTTTGTAGTGAGAAAAGGAAGCACTGTGAATTGGCTGAAGGTACCTTGAAGATTCCGGGTCTCTCTCTAGAGATCTGATATTGGGTGGTAGCTCTATTACCTCATACAACTGGAGAATTGCCATAAGCCTACAGTGCTTTCTTATCCAAAGGAAACCAAGGCTGGTTACCATTTCTTGTATGTAGAAGTATCTGTACTTTACAACTGCTTACACCTTCTGGCAATTACTAATTGAAAAGCTCTGAACAGAAGGGATCTAAAATATAGATACTACGTCCATGTGCACAGCTGGCAGCTAGAAATTGTAATCTGAATTTCCTGTATTGCTAAAACTAATGACATAGCCATGCTGAGCAGACATTCCACCTTTCTGTAGTACACCAGAAACATTATAGTAAGTTGTAAAAACTCTGTAAAATTCTGTCTTCTTGCTTCCAAAGCATAGAACCCACAATCATGCAACTGTGCAACTAGTGATACCATTATTACACTAATAGCACACTAGGATCTGAATTTCCAAACCAAACCATTAGTGTATATAAGCATCTTTCAGTCATTTTAATTCTATTACCTACAAAAAGCTAGTCCATGCCTTTGTAAATGTTACCAAACATCAAGGGCACCTGTTTCATGTCATGATTGTGACTATGGTAACAGTGTTGTGGTGCACAGCATATTATGACATCACTAACTGCATGAATAGGTTGTCTTGGACAAGCCATTGTGCTGCATACTTGAACTGTATCTAGGCAGACCTGGGTTCAAATCTCAGACATGAAGCTCACTGGTTAAACTTGGGACAGCCATTATTTCTCAGCCTAACCTCACATAATTGTGGGAGAGGTGAGACCCTGAGCAATTTGGAGAAAGGGCAGGAAGTAGTAGTAAACCTTTAATGGCATAAATACATCTGTAACAAATTCTACAAAACAATGACACCAAAAAGCATGCAACACAAGCGACACACATCCAAGGAAAAAATCTATCCACAAAGAGTAAACTGTTCAACCAACCAATACTATGACTCAGGAATCATGGCTTAGGATCAACTATAAAGCGTTCTGGAAATTCCGAAAGCAAGTGAAAAAACAACAACAGGTCACACATTTTGCAAAGACAAATTAACTTGTCTAAAAGCAGGAGTTTTTGATAGAACAAGAGCCAGGTATCTGGCAACAGCAAATGTCAAGGATCCAATAGCATCTTCCATAAAGCTTGAAAGAGAAAATTCACATGAAGGAGGATAATAGGAAAACCAGGTGGCTAAATATAATTTTCGTATAGAATGATGAGGACAGAAAAATGATATAGATTTTAAGGGTTAACCTAACTTCTCCTCAGTTAAGAAAAACACTTGAAATTAAGAGCCAAAATTGTGACTGGTTTTTTGTTAACACCAAGATAGGAAAAGTCAGTATGTCAAGATGACCTGGAGAGAGAGAAAAACATGTGCGTCATAGCTTTCCCAAAAGGAACATTCCAGGGTCTTGTGAAATCAGAGTTGCAGGCCAGAACTTCTCTATACATGGCTAACAAGACTTCCCAGTTAGGGCTGGAACCATGCACCAGTATGCCAAAAAAGGAGAGGGAAGTGACATGGCAATATCACATGGTCACTTGTTTGTGACAGAGCACAAGTAAAGGAGTTTTGGGTGTGGTTCGGAGAGAAATCAAAGCTCCACCATGGGGAAACTTCGAACCTGTATCCATCCTAATCTATTCTTAATCTGTAAATAGCATGTAAATAAATTTCCTATATGCTTTTAAAGGAGTCTATGTCTGCTTAGCATTTGACCCAGAGACCAAGTCCCAGAAATGTCTCTAATATATGAGACAGTGTGTCTGGAACTTCCTTAGAAAGGGCAGGATTAAAATTTAAATGTAATCGTCATAGGGGTTCCCAGTAGTTTCTTCAGTAACAAAACCATTCCAATACTATTATGTAATTTTATAGTGTCTAAAAATTCCCAGTACTGTATAAACAAGGATTAACATTTGGCATTTCTTCTCTTTCCTTCATTTGTGCATGAAATATATTTTATACAATGCTTCAAGCATCCATTCATTTATCTGGCTTAAGAGCCCAATCCTATGCATGTCTACACAGAATTAAGTCCCATTATAGTCAACAGGGCTTACTCTAGGATTGCAGTCTAAAGTAAGGAATAGATTCGCCCTTACCGACTTTAGTGATCTACAGATTTTTCAAGTCTTACTCCAGTGCACCAGATCTCATGTTCAAAAATGCAGAATCCTATTCAGGGTCTGTTTGTGGTCCCAACCCAGCTGCAAGGAGAGATCAGCAAGCAGAGAAAGGCCAACGGAAGCTTCCTCGCACCTGCCATTCTCTGCCCCTCACTTCATCCTAACACTGCCCTACAAAAGTGGTAGAAACAGATTGTAATACTGTTCTAATTTGTAATGTTCATTTTCTCACAGATGCTGTCCTAGGGGCCACCCCAGTCTCTTGTCTAGAGCTTTTTTACATGAAGACTTTTTTTAGCCTCTCATGCTATGCATGCCTCTGTGAATGTTTAAAACTGCAGGCTAGAAACAGAATGTATCAAGTGTTGCACAATCTTGTTAAAAGTAACTGTCAGGTGAGAACACACCCTTAGCTTTCCCAAAAAGACTTTTTACCTCCCAACACATCTTCTGTTCCCAATAACTCTTGCAGCTGATTAAGTCATTGAGCAAGCAATTGAGGAGACAGACTCAATGCCAAAGTTGATGAGAACCTTCCAACCTTCAATCTTAAGTCCTATACCCATTAGCTTCCTTTCCTGGAGGTAGGCAACTACACAAATGCTAGACCAGGCCTGACTGTTCCTGGTAACACGGACTGCCCAACAGCGCATAGGTTTCCAAGGATAGTTCTTACAGTTGAAATCTAGAGACAATTTTGCATGGGAGGATGTAACAAATGGTCCATCCCATCCACAAGTACAGTAATCTGGCAAGAATTTTTACTACAATGACTGCATTTTTCCAATCTGTGTTGGGTCATTATTAGTGTATCACTGAAAAGTAGATCATTGTTTACCACATAAATTTCTCTGAAAAGGTACATTTGTATTTAGATGTACTACCCTATGACCCAGCCACCTCCAGGCTCCTTTGCATGACATCTTTTCTGCATTGGCTGCAGGTCTGCATAGTGGAAAAGAAAAATGTAGCTGGGCAAGAAATCATGTTGCTAGAGTGCATAGACATTGCCTGTGCATGTTTAGATATCACAACCACTCACCTGTTCCTAAAGATTATCATGTCAATGAAATTCCTGTTTTTTCATGTTTTTCCTTCCAGTTTAGTTTTTTACCTTGGAAAAGATCCTTTCTTCCATATGGGGATAACTTTTATCAAGTTTGTGTTCCCTTTCTAAGATGCTTCTTAACCAGAATGTACCACTGGCCCCCCTTGTGGTAAATTTAAGCCCTACTAGTCATAGTCAGTTCCCCCTGCACAAGTTGTGTCAGTGATTATGGTTTTGAATGGTGGAACTGGATGGAAAGGCAAGTTTTTGGAGTATGGAAGAGTCCACTTCAATTAATACTTTGTGCACAATTAGTAGCTGTTTGCATTGGACCTGAGGCCCAAACACTGACAAGAGCAATTTCTGTAATGACCTTAAGTACAGCCAAGGTAGATGCTATCTGGCCTAGGAGCCATAGGGTATGGTGTGCAGGAGGATGTTATAGTCTGATAGCCTAAGACAGTGCAAAGAATCCAACAAGACTCCTGTAAACTGAATCTGCTGAGCTGGTTCCAGAGACTTCTTGTGGTTTACAAAAAGCTACCCCAACAGCTCTGGACCTAATGGCTCAAGTGGGCTTTTCCTTGTTGGATACTTTCAAGCAAAGGCACGATGGTCTCTTAAGAATCTTGAGTCTATTTTTTTCCACATGGATGTCCTGTTCAACATGGAAAATTTTTCAGGGGAAGGTACCAAATCCTGGAATGAAAACAATACTTGAGCACAAGATTTTGAACCAGAGATGGTGACCTGCTTCTGAGAAACATACATACCTGAAACATCACAAAATTCTAGTTTGAGTGGTTGCAACTGACAGCAAAAGCCACTTCCTAGCCAAGTATAGCTACTGAAGCCTTATCTGCACCTACATGAACATTGTATTACCTTGTATCTACCATAGAAAAAATAGCCTTGTGCATGTAAACTTGACAAAATTCTAGAGCAATTTTCAACCTTTTCATCTCATGGCACACTAACCAAGGTGCTCAAAATTGTAAAGGCACACCATTGTTTTTTGATGACAAGGCACACTGCACTGCAGGTGGGGAGGGGCTCACCTCCCCCAATGGACCTACTAAGAAATTACCCTCTCCCAAATTTCTGCTGCACACCTACAGATCATTATGGCACACCAGCTGAAAATTGCTGTCCTAGAGGAAATTGCCTCAATCATGAAGGCTGCTGTACAAGTTGCTGCAAGTTCTTTCTTCAGACACTTCCCCACCTTTTGGAACTACAATAGTAGTTTTTGGTAAAGTGTGCAGCCACAGGGTCATCCACTAGGTGGCATTTCCATGAGCTCCCTTCAAATATCTATACAATATTTAGATAAAAGCTTTTGCTTTTAGAAATACTTTCTTAGCCTCTCTGGGCTAAGAGAAAAAAAAGGTAGCCCCCTGAAATGACCAAGGTCACAAAAGTAACGCTTATCAGATCAGGAGTTTTCTATCCAGAGAGCTTGGTCTCCTTCCATGCTCTGGGGCACATTAAATCATGGGGAAGCTAGTAGCAAAACTGTCAAGTAGATAAAGAAACAGCACCTCCTCTGAAGCGAAACTACCTACTGGTACTAAGTTTCACACTGGCACCAACTTAGTTTACAACTAAAGAGCTTTCAGAAAATTCAGGTCAAGTAACAGATTGATGCTCATCTTGCTGCCCTGTATTCCACTGCCCTGAACTCCCCCCTTCCCATCTCCCAGACTAGCAAAACTGTTTCTAGATGCAGAAGTCCATCTCCAGAATTGCATATGGAACTATTTAGCCCCAATATTGGATGAGTGTTGTTCAACATGCAATGTTGTGACCAACAGAAGATTCATTCAGAACACTTTTATTTCTAGATAGTTTCAGAGTAGAACTGTACATGCAAAACTGCATTAATCACAATAGGTTTACAGTAGATTCTATTCTATGGTAAGTGTGGAATTTAGAACCCTTTGTACAGTATAAAAAAACTAAACATCAATGCCTTGAAACTTTGACTAGATGTTAAGTACACCAATATTTTCAGTTTTAATACCTAGTTACCAGGTATTATTGTATGCAGTAGGTGTTCAATTTAGAATGGCTGAGTTTATCAAACACTGCAGAAACTTACTTGCTCCTCCTGTTAACAGCCACTTTAACATCTGCCATTGACTAAACAAGCACTATTCCTTACTTGCTAGTACTGGTAAGATTGTACAGCATTACACACCAAGAAAGGACACTCCCTCAATGGCATCTCAACATTACCTTTAAAAAAAGCAATGTAACAAAAATAAAGGTATAACATTTTCAAAAATAAATATAAAGAGGGAATGCAGACAAGTGAAGACTTTTTGGCAGGTCACATTCATAATATACAAAATATAACTTATTCAAAGCCAAGGACAAAAGAAATATCCAAATTTCTCAAGTAGTCAACTGTTTAATCTACTTCCTCCATGCGTGATGTGTCATCATCGCCTTCCAGTGGTGGCATTTCTTCAGCAACTGCTGGACTAGTTTCTTCTGTAGCAGCATCATCTTCATCTATGCCTGTATAAGATTACAAAAGCAATTTAGGGACTATTTTCCAAAATGGTTCTCAAAGCAGGTTATAATTAAGAAAAATGCAAATAAAGGTCACCCAGTTATAAAAACAGAATAGAAACCAAAGCAGCGCAGCTGAAATTTGGACAAAAACAAACTTAGCCAATTTCTAGGAACAATAAGTTCCCCCAAAGACCTATGCAACTTCTAAAATAACATTCCTATAAGCAAGCTTTTAGGTTACTTACCCAGACCAAGTTTGATCATTCTGTAGATACGGTTGGCATGTGTCTGGGGATCCTCTAGACTGAAGCCAGAAGACAGGAGAGCAGTCTCATAGAGCAGGATTACCAGGTCCTTCACTGATTTGTCATTCTTGTCAGCTTCTGCCTTCTGCCTCAGCGTCTCGATGATTGAGTGGTCAGGATTTATCTCCAGGTGCTTCTTGGCAGCCATATAACCCATTGTGGAGTTGTCCCTAAGTGCTTGTGCCTTCATTATTCTCTCCATGTTAGCAGTCCAGCCATAGGTACTGGTCACAATACAGCATGGAGAAGTCACTAGTCGGTTGGAGACAACAACCTACAAAGAATTGTATAAATAGTTTTAACCATACAACTTAAGCAGGCAAATTTACTTCACTGTTTCCTGCTGCAGAACCAAAGTTGATTGCTATGAAACATTCAAGCCCCCATCTCAAACTGTAGTTTAGAAAAACATAAGCATCAATGCTTGCATAATATATGCATACATGCATGTGTATAGAATCATTTCAAAGACAGATTTATCTAAATCACATAAAATCTGAAGTCATGGCAGCTATTCAAGTTGTGTATGTGGTAGGCTTACCTTCTCTACTTTCTTTTCAAGTATATCTTTCATGATCTTGCACAGGCTTTCAAACTTAGCTTTCTTCTCTTCCTGCTTCTTTTTCTCATCTTCATCTTCAGGAAGCTCTAGACCCTCTTTCGTTACTGAAACCAGAGTCTTCCCTTCAAATTCCTTTAGCTGCTGTACACAATATTCATCAATAGGCTCAATCATGTAAATGACTTCCAAACCATGTTTACGAAGACGTTCCACAAAAGCAGAGTTTGCTACTTGATCTTTGGTTTCACCTACAAAAGAAAACTGTTCAGTTATGTCTCACCACATAGGCCAAAATCTACATCATTCATAAGGTCTACTTGTTCCTTTTCACATGTTGCTTGAGGCAATCTAGATGCTTTGAGCCAACATGGTTGGTTCTATAGCCAGGACCAACAGATTCTCAAAGAAAAGCAAATGTTATTATCATGCCAGCATGCTAAACAGTAAACTAATCCTCCACATCACTCGTTGCTCCCTGGGTTCCATGGTTCCTTCAGGAAAGAGAAAGAAAAAACTGGGCAGACTTCATCTATGCAAAATATCTAATAAAGGAGTTCTCCTAAAGCCCTCAGGATGCAAACTGGGTGCTTCCTTCTACAAGTCAGAGGAAAAAATTTTTTATTTATGGTCCTATCTATAGAACAGGTGTCAAACTCATTTCATTCAGTGGGCCAAATAGTTTATGATGCCTGCTGAAGCCAGAAGTGACACCATTAACCAGATGATGGCAAGAAGTAAACACTTTGTCCTCACAATAGCTCATTGTGCAAGTGACCAGAAAATATGCCCAAATCTGATATTTTCAAGATATAAAAAGTCCAATTATCCTTCAGGCCAACTTATCAGCAGCACTGCTTCTGAAAGGGCGACCCATGTGATAATTGGACTTCCCAGCAACACAGAAGAAGCTCCTCTCACCCCTCTAGGTCTGGCCCTCCCGAGAGCATTCCTTGCCTTTAATCGCTTCCTCCCAGAACCTCAGCAGAGACAGTACTGCTGAAAGGGCAGTACTGGGAGAGTCCAATCACCACATGGGGCAGATGACGAGCTGCCACAGACTGTATCCAGCCCATGAGCCTTATGTCTGACACCCCCAATCTAGACCAAGTAAGATATCCTCCTCTATACCATATACAAATTGGTATTCTGCCATAGTGAGGTCTCCCAATTAACTACAAAAGCATAACTTGCCTGTAATGTAGTATACATGTTTTTGGTTATCCTTCATGCGAGTGCAGTAATCCTTCAGTGACACCATCTCATCTCCAGATGCAGAAGTATAGTATCTTAGCAACTCTGACAGCTTCTTGCGATTCTGAGAATCCTCATGTATCCCAAGCTAAAAACAAGTTATTTCATAAACATTTAGACAAAAGATTTATACCCAAAAACTAACCTTCAAAGAAGACTAAGTTCATGCTCTGATTCAACCAACCTTAATGTTTTTTGAGAACTGCTCATAAAATTTCTTATAGTTTTCTTTATCTTCTGCCAGCTCAGTAAAGAGTTCTAAGCATTTCTTGACCAAGTTTTTCCGAATCACTTTCAGAATCTTGCTCTGCTGTAGCATTTCACGGGAAATGTTAAGAGGCAAATCTTCAGAATCGACCACACCCCGCATGAAATCTGCAAAAGAAATAGACTAATCATTCTGGAGGACGAAAACCTGGTTATTCCTACAATGCAGGCTTTTAAAATCAAAACTTGGACAGCAGCAACAGGCTACTTTTCCTTTTCCTTAATACTAATAATCAGGGTCTCTAAGTGACACTAACTAGGATATAGGATAAACAAAAGGAAGCGAATCTTAAGGGGCAGTATGCCATAGCATCAAATGCGCACATGCCCAAATAATGGCCATCCAATAAGTATCTGACAAGCTGCTGTTAAACAGCACGCCAGGTTAAACAGGTTAGACAGAATGTTATACCAATTCAGCAAAATTTCTACCTTCCTATGTAGAGAGAGATCGGCTCTCTTTTTGTATACTGTACAGGAACAGCAGAAGCTTCATAAGCAGGAACATATATCATTCAATGTCTTTCCTGATACCACCAACACATGCAGAACATGGTTTACTTACTCAAATACTCTGGAATCAACTCTTCACAGTTGTCCATGATAAACACTCTGCGCACATACAGCTTGATGTTATTCTTTTTCTTTCTGTTTTCAAATAAGTCAAAAGGTGCACGCCTTGGGACAAACAGGAGTGCTCTGAATTCCAACTGTCCTTCCACAGAGAAATGCTGCAAAAGCAAGTAGTAGTTATAATATGTTGGATGCATATAACTTAATCTGAGCACAAGTATATACGTTGGATACAAATTCTGTATTGCCTTTAAAACGATGGACTGAATTTCTAATTTATTTTAAAGTCAGTAATGGAAGATTTTTATTTACTGAAAAACAAGCCTTTGTTGTGCTGCTTTGAATGTTTTTCAAATGATGCACTGGCTCAAACTTGAAAATGTTTTCAAACTTGAAAATGTTTTGCAACGCTCAGACCAATACCAAGACTCAGAACCACAAACCTAGACTCCCAAAGAAACAATCATACCTTTACTGCTAGATGATCTTCCCAATCATTGGTTAGGCTCTTATAGAATTCTCCATATTCCTCATTAGTAATATCATCTGGGTTCCTGGTCCAGATCGGCTTGGTCTTGTTGAGCTCTTCCTGGTCAATGTACTTCTCCTTTATCTTCTTTTTCTTCTTCTTGTCACCTTCTTTCTTTTCTTCTTCCTCATCAGAGCCTACATCCTCAATCTCTGGCTTGTCCTCTTCACTTTTTTCTTCTTTCTCCTCTTTCTCTTCTTCCTTTTCCTCTGCCTCATCATCACTCACCTCCTTATCGCGTTCTTTCTCCACCTGAACACAAGAAATGGAAGATGAGTGACTCAAATGAAACTAATTCACCCGCATTACATAATCATACCCATGTGCAGAGATAAGACTAGTCAACCCTCTCCACAACAATCCCCCTTCCAAAGGCTACTTGACCACCCCAACAGCCGGGTCAACTAAAAGGGTTTCAGAGCCATGCCAAGCCATGTAAGAACACAGCCAACCCATGATTAGACATCTTCTCACTACAAGGGCATTAAAGGCTATGCACAACTAGTAATTCTCAAAGCCTGAAGACTATCCCTGAGGAACCTTGATACCATCACTGTATGCATTCTCTAATTAAAAGCAAAAATTTTCCTACAACAATATTTCGCAATGAGTGGTACAGGTACCACCAGTGATACTTGAAGTGGTGTCTGGTGGTACTTTCTGGACACATGCCACCTGGCAGTAAAGTAACACAACAGAGGCAGGCAGCCTGGCTCAGTGGGCAGAGCTCCAATGCATGCTTTTGCCGTATTCAAAAAAGCCCTCCTGGTCCACTGAGCCCCTCACAGCTCTGTCACATCCCATTGGGCCTCCCAACCCAGAACTGGCAACAATGTCTTAGGCTCTTTCTGTGGTATTGTACTTCAAATAGGTAGACTGTACAAAGTGGTATGGTGGGGGTCAAACATTAAGAAACACCGCCCTAGAACCCTTCTAAGCATTAGAACACTGTTCTTCAACCTTGAAGTTGGGACCCCAAAGGGGAATGCGAAGCCTCAGTTCTGGGGTTGTAGCAACTTACAACAATGAAAAGGATGAAGACCACTGGACCAGAGCACCAGGTAAATGGGGAGGCATCTGGTGTCCCCTTTCAGGTGCCAGGAGATTGTGTTCCAGTCTAGCCAAAGTTCTTGCCAATTGTGCTAAAACAAGCTTTCACTGGAGCCACGCTTCATGGTAACATTTTCTGCTCTCTCTAATAAGACTAAGTTGGCTATAGTGAACAGTACTGGGAGAGCATAACAGGGTGGGAAGTAGGACCAACAGTGAGTCCCAGGTCTTATACTTTATTTACTTATTGAGGGTCATGGCACAGAAAAGGCTGAAGACCACTGCATCAGAAAATTGTTGAACCCAATGTGAAATTGGTTAAGAACTAGCATATACTACCAACAGACAATTCAGATTCCAAATGCGAGAGTTCACTGGATTTTCAAGTACACTTGATTACATACAACTTTATCATGTTTCATGAAAAGAACACTTACAAAGAGCGTTATTGGATAGCCAATGAACTGAGAATGCTTCTTGACAATTTCCTTCACTCGTCTTTCCTCCAAGTACTCCGTCTGGTCTTCCTTCAGATGCAGAATAACCTTTGTGCCACGGCCTAGAGGCTCTCCTGCAATACAATGAGTTCTGGAATTCAACTACAGTATCAGCAACACCTTTGCTTTTAAGGGTCATTGACAAGTGAACACTTCCAGAAACCAACTCCAGAATATCTGAGTTGAAACCATGCAAAAAAGTCACTGAAAACTGTAATCTCTATTACAGAAAGCAGCACTCTTCACAAGTCTGTTCTACAGCACATATCTCCTCAAGCACCTGTGGCTAACCCCAACTACACTTCCAAAATGCTCCTTGCATGTAAAAAACCAGTCAGCCATTGCAGCTTTCCTATTATTCCTACTATCCCTACAACAGCAAGAACATGCTATTATGGTTCTAACGTAACCTACTTATGTCCTGTGCCTTCTTGCCTAGTCATCATTCACTCACCCACACCAGTGGGAGACAGTAAGCAATCCTGTTCCTTACCATTGTCCAGTCTGACAGTGAACGATCCACCAGCAGAAGACTCCCACGCGTACTGTTCATCATCATTGTGCTTGGTGATCACAGTCACTTTCTCTGCCACCAAATAGGCAGAGTAGAAGCCAACACCAAACTGACCTATCATTGAAATATCTGCACCAGCCTGCAAGGCCTCCATGAAGGCCTTTGTGCCAGATTTGGCAATGGTACCCAAGTTATTCACCAGGTCAGCTTTGGTCATTCCTATGCCAGTATCCACGATAGTCAGGGTACGATCATGCTTGTTAGGAATAAGATTGATCTTCAAGTCCTTGCCAGAGTCCAACTTGCTTGGGTCAGTTAAGCTTTCATATCTTATTTTATCGAGGGCCTGTTAACACAAAAGGTAGCTTTTTCAGCTCATGAGACTCTATAAGAGCCGCACATTTGTATTACAACATAGCTAGAAACAAATACTTACATCAGATGAGTTGGAGATGATTTCTCTGAGAAAGATTTCCTTGTTGGAATAGAAAGTGTTGATGATCAGGGACATCAACTGAGCTATTTCTGCCTGGAAGGCAAAGGTCTCCACCTCCTCCATTGGTTGATCTTGTGTTTGCACTTCCTCTGGCATCTGCCAAAAGTAAAAAAATATTTCAAACATTAACTATCAAATTACGTTTTAATATGCTCAACAGCATTCTTAAGACGACAGTTTACACCAACCATTACCCATATAGAAGTTCTACTAAACATTTGTCCCAAGAAAGGGGAGATTGAATTCAGTTTTATCTTAGGTCTTTCACATAAACAGAAATGATCACATGTACACACATAGTGTATTTAGTTTGACTGCATATTTCAGACAAGTTTTGTTTTCTAGTTCTCAAGGCAACTTATGGGATTTCGGTTTTTTCAGTTCCAAAGCAGTATGGAAGGCTGTCAATATGATTAAATATTTCGCTACCAGCCCCACTTTGCAGACATTATCGCCCACCCATGTGATCAGTCCTCAACTCTCCGTGTCCTCGTAAGTACAGTGCATTGTATGAACTAGTTCTAAACAGGATCCTTCCCTTGGATTTTGGAAAAGAAAACCTGAATTACTATGTATGAAGACGGCATATATCTGAACCTGGATGAAACTCGCTACAATCTATTACAACAGAGAAAAGACAGTAACCAAGAAATAAAAAATGCTATAGGTGAACAATTTACTACAGTTACAATTCCTATGCGTATTTGCTCTACATTTAGTGCAATTCCCACACATTATTTACTCTGTATTTAGTGCCGCTTAACTCAGCAAGGCTTAACCCATTCCTGCCCAGCCTACAGGTGTACACATTTCATCCCTGTTGCACATATGCAATGTTGGGCAAAAATAGCTTAATTTATAAGAGGCACAAAAATAAACCGATCCTTTTAAAATCCTTTTCCACTTTTGCTTCTAGTAACAGGCTCATGCATTCAGACACCATTTTCAACATGCAAGTCAGGCATTTTTGCATTGACACCATTGTATTGTCAATGCGTTCCTGTTCCAGACAACCCTTCTTTCAATCAAAGAACAGCTCCTGTTTAAACTACCTGTACACCCCCCCCATGGCCCTTGCACGACACGCGAGACGGCCCCCCATGTATTCCACGGAAGAACCTGAAGAATGAAGGAGGCGGCAAGGAGACCTCCCCCCTCAAGGCGAGAGTAGCTGCGCCACCTGCTGGCCCGTCAGCGGAACACACGCCAGCAGGTTTCTAGAAACTGCTAGAGTCTTCCCGACCCCCCCTCCCACGCCTGTCGGTTGGTGACGCGCCAGCTCGCCCGCCCCCCCCCCGTTTAAAACCCCACCTGCCACCAGCGCGCTGTCGAGCCAATCCTCTGGCCATCGCGATGCAGCCCGAGCAACGTCGCGTGCACGCGCCGCAGACCTGTCCTCGCCTTCCTGCTCCCCCGGCTGGGGGGCGCCCGCCAACCCACCATCCCGCGAGCGCCCTTCCGCTCCGTCTCCCCACCTGGGGAGCCTCAAGTCCGCCTCCACTCACTCAGCACTTCCATAGCAGGCCCTCCCGCTGCCGCCGCCACCACGGCTGCCATCCTATCCACACTTTCCTGGGAGTAAGCCCCGGCGACTATCATGGGACTTACTTCTGAGTAGACCTTCATGGACGGGGCTCTCCATTTCTTATCCCCAACTTCCCATTAAAGCGCGAATGGGAAACGACCTCCCGCCCGGCCCCTTCCTGCGAAGGCCTCAGAAAGCAAGAAACTTCCCATTTAGCGCACAACCCCATGCATGTCCACTCGGAATTAAGTCCCATCACAGTCAATGGGCTTACTCTCAGGAAAGCGCGCATGGGACTGCAGCCTTTGAGCCCGATCCCATACATGTCCGCTCAGAAATAAGTCCCGTTATAGCCAATGGGCTCCCAGGTCACTGTGGACAAGGCTGCAGTTTAAGCCTAGTTAGAGCCCAACCCCGTGCATGTCGACTCAGAAGTAGGTCCCGTTGTATTCAATGAGACTTGCTCTCAGGAAAGCAGAGAATTGCTCCATTGTATTCAATGGTGCTCACTTAAGTAAGCACAGAGGATTGTCCCATTGTATGCAATGGGGCTTACTCTCAGATGAGCACGCAAAGGATGGTCCAACTGGATCCAATGGGGCTTACTCTTGGGTAAGCACATAGAGAATGGTTCCATTGTACTAAATGGAGCTTACTCTGAGATAATCACATAGAGGATAGCCCCACTGGATGCAATGGGGCTTACTCTGGGATAGGCACATATAGGGGCCTCCATTACATTCAATGGGGCTTACTCTCGGGTAGGCATGCACATAGAGGATGGCCCCATAGGCTCCAACGGGGCTTGCCCTCAAGTAAGCACATGATTTCCCCCTTAATTCCCCCACTCTCTTCATTCACTCCCCAGCAGCTCCCCTCCCCCGCCTAGCGCAGCTTCCTCGTGGAGCCTCATGCGGCCCCCCACACCTCCCCCCCGCAGGCAGAGCCCACGTCGCTGCCCTTCGCCGCAGCAAACGCCTTGTGGACGTCCGAGGGCCCCCCCTCGACTCCTTCGACGGTTCCTCTTCGAGGAGCACGTCTCCTCTCACCCCCCCTCATCCGCGAGGGCGGACTCGCCTCACGGCCGCCTCTCCCCCCCCCCTCACCTTGGCGGTCTTCAGAGCGAGTGACCGGGCGATTACCCCACAGACAGCGCGCAGAACCGTCCGACAGCTCGGCACCAACTGCACTGCGCGGCGCGCGCCGTCTCCCGCTCCCTTTATATAGCCGCGCCCCCGCCTCTTTCCAGAACCATCGGGAACCTTCACTGACAGGGAGAGGGTGGGGGGAGTGGGCGGGGCTTCGTCTCGCCCTTTTCCCGCGAGGGAGAAGGGGGAGGAGCCGAACAGGGGGAGGGAGTGGTGAGGCGCATGCGTAATGCGTCTCGGGCCCTTCGAGGAGCTGAGATGTGGCGCGCAGCCATAGCCCGTCTCGAACGCTGAGCACCTCAGAAGTAACGCGTATGCGCAACCCTTCTCGAGCGCTCCGAGCCGCTCATGGCCGCAGCGCTGAGTGAAGTGAAAGCGAACGCGCAGTTCGTCCCGCGCGCTTGGAGTCGTTGGTTACCTCAGCGGTGGCGGGACAATACAATGCGGGCGCGCGGCTCCTTAGCGACGCGTAGGAGGAAACGACGCATGCACTGAGACAACACTTCTCTCCGCCCCCTCCTTTCTTGCTTGCCTGCCTTTGGCGCCCCTTCAAGGCGGGTGAGGGGGGAAGGAGAGAGTGACGTCACCCACGAGGCTCGCGGACAACCGCCAAGAGAGGGGGCGGGGCTGCTAGGCGATTGGCTGTGCCCGCCCCTCAGAAGGGCGGTGGTTTAGAATCGCTCCCGCCCTGCAGTGCCCTCAGAATGTCCTAGAAGAAGCGCGAAAGTGGTAGCGCTGCCCCTCCCCCACACTTCTGTGGCAGCTGAAGGGGAAAAGAGCTGCACTGAAGCAGGGACGTGTAGGGGGTGGGGAGACAGGTGAGGCAGAGCCTCCCCGCAGGAGTCCTTCAGAAAGCGCCAGCGCACAAACACCCACAACCCACGCGCATTCCTGTGAGGGGAGAGGAAGAGCATTGCGTGTGGGTTGTGGGTGCTCGGGCGCCTCACATGGCCGGGCTTTTTGAAGGACTCCTGCAGGGAGGCTCTGCCTCACCTGCCTCCCCCCCCCCACATGTCCCTGCTTCAGTTCCTGTCAGGCTGAGGCAGACAAAGGTGCTTTTCAAAGGACTCCTGTGGGGAGGCTCTGCCTCACCTGCCTCCCCACCCACCACACATCCCCGCAGTGAACACACTGTGGCTTAGCTCCAGCCTGAACATTTCCCTGGTGGCACAAGCCTGCCTGTTGGTCACATTCCTCCTCTTAAACACACCATACGTCACTGGGAACACACAGTGTGTGTGTTTACTCCACCTTGAAGGACTGGCCATATGGTTCTCTCACAGTACAACAGCACAGGCCAACACATATTTTGCTGTCTTAAATGTTAAACCTATTCCTGGGTATATTTGTGGTGCCGATACAAAAAAATGGCATCCATTTTGCCCTGTCATGTCTAGTTTTGGAGATAAGATGTAGCCTAATTAGTGAATGGTTCAAGCAGCTTCCTCTTGAGGACAGTGACGTACCCAGGGCTTCTGGCGGCTGACATCATGACACCACAGTTTCATGAGTCATCAGCACGCTTGCACTTCAACTGCTTCCCTGAGCACGAGTGCACACTCAGCAGCCAGCCAGGCGATTTCACCTGACCGACTGCCAAGAGGGAGCATGCACCTCAACTACTTTCCCAATGGGGAAGCAATCGGTGTGCATGCTCTGGAGCCCCCCTTGATGGTGCCCATGACATGCACCATGTAACGCCACAGGGGTGGTTTGCTTCTGCGTGAGGAAGACATGACATAGTCTTCGTCATGAGGAAGCTGCTTGAAACATTCACTAATGAGGCTATGCCATATCTCTGAAACTATGCACGATAGGCTGAAACTGATGCGGTTGGAATCGGCACCCTAAATTCATATAAAGCCACCACAGATTTTGACAAAAAGATTTTCTGACCCGCAGTTTTGCAGTAATCAGTAGCTGTCTTCATTCACTTTAGTGAGTGCTGCCCTTTGCTAAGGCAGTTATCCCAGTTAGATCTCTCCATCGGGCAGCCCAAGAAAACGGGCAGCCCAGTCCTATCCTCCCTGGCAGTGTCAGGTACAGTAGTACCAAAATGGTTACGCTGGTGTATCCTGTGGGGCCAGGGAGGCTGCCGGAGATCTCCGGAAGGGGAGGAAGGAGACTTCCATCATCCCAAGTAAAGCCCCACCCCTCCACCATGGCTGCTCGAGACTGCACCAGCTATTTTGCTGGCACAGACTTGAGAAGCTCCATGTCAAACTTTGCAGCCCAACACATGACGTTGGATCCAGCAGAGGAGGCCTCCACTGGTCCCACCTCCTCCTGGGCTGGTCCCTCTTCCCATTCCACTCTCCCCACCCAGAACACCTCACCCCAACCCCTAAAAGCTGCACCACTGCCCAGCAGTGCTACTTACCTTAGGTGGCTCTTCACTGGCATCCTCCTGGTGCGGAGACCCAGCTCGAATGCATGGATTGGGCTCTAATTGGGGTAACAGAGTGCTATTCACACTTACCAGGGAGTAAACCCCATTGACTATAGTGGGACTTGCTTCTGAGTAGGCATGCATAGGATTGGGCTTTGAGTTAACTCCTTAGGATGAGGAGGTGTGGATGGGTAGCCCAAATCAACATGCTGCTTTTTTTATGTTGACAGAAGGCATGGGGGGGGTGGGGGTGGAATAAATGTCTTCATTCTGAACATCAGGTTTACGTAAACAAGAAGTTAAATGTATTAATACAAAAGCAGCATAAAGCTGCAATCAGAGAGGGGGGAAATCCCAGATATTTCTAGATTCTTGCCTAAGCAGGCAGACCTGTTTGGCTTCCTTGGTTACCAAACAAGTATCTTTGTTGTTTTTGCTTCTAATGAACAAACACAGATGTGCATCAGGAATCCTCACATCTTACCTGTTCTCAGCAGGAGGAATTATTTCCAACCCTGGGCCTTCTGCCCTAATTGGGGGGGGGGGGGGGATAAGAGCCATTCATGGCCATCCTTGAGGCCAACTCAAGCAGTTGCCTTAGCCAGTAGACTGGCAGAGGGGACCCGTTTCCATCCACCTGGTCATCTCCACAGATCCTTCTGCTTCTCCTGGAAAAGGAAAAGAGGGACAAAGCTGAACCATGGAAGAGCAGACCCTGACTTAGGTAAGAGAGGCAGCTTTTGGCATCTCCTCAGGCATCATGACATCTTGGGCTGGGGTAAAGGAACAGGATATGAATGTAAACATCTTTTTGCCTCCTTGTTCAAAAAGTAATCCTGACCTCCACAGTGGTGGGCATCCCATAATAAGTTAGACACATAGGACAGCTTTAACTATGAATTCTCTACATGATTATGCTGCAATAGGGAATGTGTGTACCATTGTGTGGCACATGTACACCTCTGTTTTGCTACCTGCAAATATTATAGGGACCCACTACCAAAAGGTTTCCTGCTACACAAATAAATAGCAGCATGGGCCTTCGCACACTGTAAGTGATGGTGTACTGCACCAGCTGTACTGTATATGTGGTGAAGTGTAGCAATAGCTTTGCAGTTAGTATATTATTTATGTTATACATTTATCATGCATGAAGGAATCAGCTGAGAGCCTCACATTCATTTCTAGAATAGGAGAAGAAAATACTGCATTCCTGGAACTGCACTGCTTTACCATTCACAAGGAGTCAGCAATACACAAAGGTGCCAGACAACCACCATCAGAAATAATGTGTATGGAGCCTAGGTGTCTACCACATTTCTGAAGAAAGGGCAAGGCAACATGTGCATTGCAATGTGCTGGGTTTTTTTTCTGGCAAGCGGCATCTAGCTCCTACTAATTAAGTGAATAGGGCATCTCAGGGCAGAATTATATTAGACTTGTGATGTCAAATTAACTTCCCACCATTTCCATAAAGTTTAGTTCAACTTTCCTCTATGTCATTTCTTTGCTTCACATTTCACTACTGACAGGGAAACACCTCATACAAACCCAAGCAGCCCTTAGAGGGCAGAGTACTGTGTTCATCATGGGAGTGCCATTTACAGTGACAGCCCACTATCAAATACTTCATCTAGTGCTTCTGTAGTGCTAGTATAGTGTATACTCTAAAAGGGGAGGAGAGAATGAAACAGGCAACATAGAATGTTCTAGAATAGAATATTCACAACAGAAGTTGCTGTTCCTTTTTGCTATATATCCCTGAACTGAAAAAGTGACAGATTTTAAACACACAACCAGAGTACAGAGGGCCAGAGTCCCACCTTCACATGTTTCTGGACTTCTGCTCCCATGCATGCCTCTGGAGCTCTAATTTCTTTATGACTCATTTGTAGCAGCTATACTATTTTAGTTTTGTTTTAGCTTCAGTTGTAGCTACAACCCAGGCTACAAAGTGTCCAAGTGTTTTGCCCTCCAGTTTGCACTTCTCATTTATTGTAGAAAAACTTAACATTCCAAACATGAAATTTTCAAGGTGTGGTCTGGCACCAGCCTGGAGACAATTGATGGGGAAATAATTAACTTCTGAGCAAGCTCTTTGTGAAAATAAAGGGAGCCAACAAAAAATTGCATGTATTATTCAAATGGGAATGATGCAGTTCTCCAGAAGTACAAATGGGCATCTTATATTTTTAAGATTAAGTAAAAATCCAATATATCTGTTTGTAATGCTGTAAAAGGTGTATATATGCAATTTAAATATTTACCAAGGAAATTAAGGCAGGAGGAGGAATATTCTGTCTCTCTGCTTGCAAATTGCTCTTTGCTTTCCACTTTCAAATCTCCATATAGTCATCTCAGATCTCAATTTACCGGTAGGTACTGAACCTCTACTTCATATAGAATGCCAAACGACCATATCATTAAGGTCATTTCATATAAGTCACAGTACAGTATATCAGCCTCTCTCACTGTGGGTTGTGACCCAATTTTTGGTGGGTTGCAGGTCTTCAGGGCAATATGGCATGTGATCCAGAAGCTGCTTTCAGGGCATGGCAGCCTATAACCCACATCATTGGCCACATTACCCTGTTGCAACCCAGAATCCCTGCAGGTTTGATGCAATGTGACCAGTAGTGTAGCTAGAGAGGATGCAAAGCACTAAGTTTTGCAGGGAGCCTCATAAGAGCCCTGCTGGCTCAGGCCAAGTGCCCATCTAGTCCAGCTTCCTGTATCTCACAGTATCTCAGTATGCTGTATCTCAATGCAGTGTGCAAGTGGTACCTCCTACTCTGAGCCCTTCCAGGCAATTGGAGCAAAACAGAGGCAAATGCCAGTGTTTTACTCCCCTGCCCTGAAGGGGAGGGGCCACTTGTACACTGCAGTGAAGCTCCCTGCAAAACTTAGTGCTTTGCACCCCCTCTAGCTACGCTACTGGGTGTGACATGCCCAATAATGCAGATTGTGGGCTGACATGACCCAGAAGTGGATTCTGTGCAATATTACCTTGCAGCTTCCTGGTTGCAGTGTGCCCAGGATCGGCCATGAACAATGAAGTGGACTGTGAAGGTAAAGAGTTTCAGAACCCCAGCATTATAAGCTTCCTCTGTAATTTTTCTATGTGCATGTTTGACCCAACTCTAAGGTACATGTCTGTTGTCTAGTCAAAACATCAGTCCATGCACAATAATCCTACCATAGTAACAGTGTCAATAAACATCATATGGAAGGCAAAATAAACCAATTTTGCTAAACACCTACTCTTTTAGTAGTAAATAGTAAGAAAAAAACAAAAAAAAAGTAACTTTGCCCTCCTTGCCCTGGCCACATTCCTATGAAGCATAGGATACTGACTATATTTAGCAGCCAATCACAGCACACCCATCCCAGTACTAAAGGCTATAGACCATGGAGGCTATAACTCAGATGAGCAGCATGGGACTATGCCTCTCTGGTCCCTCAAAGGAAACTTTGGTAATGGGAACTGTTGCAGTCCCATACCTATCCATGGGTCAACTGACCTTAAGCTCCTTCCCCTTACTGGGTTTTTCAAGCCCAAGAAAAAAAAAAGGGAAGGACTAGATGGGGTGGAGAATGTTTAGTCCCTTCATACTAAGGACAAAAAAAGCTAATACAGGTTGCAGAGTATCCCACTTTATTAAATACATCAAAACCCAAAACTTAAGTTAACATGAAGGCCACTTAAAATTATTAATAGAGAAGCATATATATTCACATACAATTCCAAGAACTAGAAAAGGGAGGCTCATACAAGAAACTACTCCTAGAGCTTACCTATAGCTGACAATGAGGCTTCTCTCCTCCTTGTTCCACACTTCATAGCCCCAATCCTCAGCAAATCAGCCGACAAGCATTTCCCTAGTCACGTTACCTTGCCCCAGCTGGTATAACTAACTTTTTATTAGAGAATGTTTCACATTTATGTCATGAATATGTACATGTTAGGCCTTGGTTAGCATGTAGAGCCTGAACCAAACTAAGTAAGTTGCTAGCAGTTCCTAGCTGCAAGAATGTGAGTAAACAAACACAAAGATTGTTGTCTCTCCTTTGCTGACCAGAAAGGACAGACAACAAGAATTACAACCCATTGGAATGTAGCACCTTTGCAGACAGAACAGTGCCTTATCAAGCTGATGAAATGCAGCTGTGGATCTCCAGTTGGGAGGGGTGAGGACTAGCAACCAGACCCACTCCAAGAAGGTTCTGTCCTCAAAAGTTTCTGATTGGTCAGTCTAAATAAGTATGAAGTCACCTCAGTACTATTAGCATTTAGTATTGGCAACCTTCCGTCTCGAAAGACTATGGTATCGCGCTCTGAAAGGTGGTTCTGGCACAGCGTCTAGTGTGGCTGAAAAGGCCAATCCGGGAGTGACAATCCCTTCCACAACGGGAGCAAGTGCAGTCTGTCCCTGGTCTGTCTCTCTGGCTATGGGCCTGCCTCTTTGCCTCAGACTGTTGGCAAAGTGTCTCTTCAAACTGGGAAAGGCCATGCAGCACAGCCTGCCTCCAAGCAGGCTGCTCAGAGGCCAGGGTTTCCCACTTGTTGAGGTCCATTCCTAAGGCCTTCAGATCCCTCTTGCAGATATCCTTGTATCGCAGCTGTGGTCTACCTGTAGGGCGCTTTCCTTGCACGAGTTCACCATAGAGGAGATCCTTTGGGATCCGCCCATCATCCATTCTCATGACATGACCGAGCCAACGCAGGCGTCTCTGTTTCAGCAGTGCATACATGCTAGGGATTCCAGCACGTTCCAGGACTGTGTTGTTAGGAACTTTGTCCTGCCAGGTGATGCTGAGGATGCATCGGAGGCAGCGCATGTGGAAAGCGTTCAGTTTCGTCTCCTGTTGTGAGCAAAGAGTCCATGACTCGCTGCAGTATAGAAGTGTACTCAGGACGCAAGCTCTGTAGACCTGGATCTTGGTATGTTCCGTCAGCTTCTTGTAGAACCAGACTCTCTTTGTGAGTCTGGAAAATGTGGTAGCTGCTTTACCGATGCGTTTGTTTAGCTCGGTGTCGAAAGAGTGTCGGAGATCGTTGAGCCAAGGTACACAAAGTCATGGACAACCTCCAGTTCATGCGCAGAGATTGTAATGCAGGGAGGTGAGTCCACATCCTGAACCATGACCTGTGTTTTCTTCAGGCTGATCGTCAGTCCAAAATTTTGGCAGGCCTTGCTAAAACGATCCATGAGCTGCTGGAGATCTTTGGCAGAGTGGGTAGTGACAGCTGCATCGTCGGCAAAGAGGAAGTCACACAGACATTTCAGCTGGACTTTGGACTTTGCTCTCAGTCTGGAGAGGTTGAAGAGCTTTCCGTCTGATCTGGTCCAGAGATAGATGCCTTCTGTTGCGGTTCCAAAGGCCTGCTTCAGCAGGACAGCGAAGAAAATCCCAAACAAGGTTGGTGCAAGAACACAGCCCTGCTTCACGCCGCTTCAGATGTCAAAGGGGTCTGATGTGGAGCCATCGAAGACAACAGTGTCCTTCATGTCCTTGTGGAAGAATCTGATGATGCTGAGGAGCCTGGGTGGACATCCAATCTTGGGGAGAATCTTGAAGAGGCCGTCCCTGCTGACCAGGTCGAAAGCCTTTGTGAGATCTATGAAGGCTATAAAGAGTGGCTGTCATCGTTCCCTGCATTTCTCCTGCAGTTGTCTAAGGGAGAATACCATATCAGTGGTGGACCTGCTGGCTCGGAATCCGCACTGTGATTCTGGATAAACATAAGAACATAAGAACATAAGAACACTCTCTGCAAACGCTCTCTGCAAGTACCTGGAGCCTCTTTAGTGCAACTCGGGCAAACAACTTTCCTACAACGCTAAGGAGAGAGATGCCACGGTAGTTGTTGCAGTCACCCCTGTCACCTTTGTTCTTGTACAGCGTGATGAGCTGTACTATTCTTGTTCTTGTTCTTGTTCTTGTTCTTGTTCTTGTACAGCGTGATGAGGTGTACTATTAGCATAAGAAGTATAATAATGAGGCCCAACGGGTGTGTCCGGGTCCTTCTTGGACAGAGGTTTTGGGTGCAACATCCTGCATGCGGTGAGCTCCATTGTCTAACATGGGCATCTGGCCTCACAGGTAGCCTGGAGCTAAAAGATCTACAAGAAGCTGACCCAGATGAGAGAGAGAGAGAGAGAGAGAGAGAGAGAGAGAGAGAGAGAGAGAGAGAGAGATTAATAGAGATAGCCAGCTAGCTTTATTATTTTATTGCTGATATGTTTCCTAGATGTTTATGCCTCTAGCATTTACTGCCTTATGTAACCTCATGTATTTATTAAACTAAAATCTCTTTTACTACGTTGTTTCATTGTCTGTTGGGGACAAAAGTTCAGAATCCTGCCTAGCTGTTCAGCAAGCTACCAAGTGCTCATTGAGGTCTAGTAACTTGAGGACTGAAGCTTTAATTGGAGAAAGCATTTAGTGTCTGCAAGGGATAGAATTAAGCATAGAGGGTCTCAGTGTCCCTGGACTGATACTGGCACATACAGGGTGGTGGCAGTACTACTGAACAGGGGGCCTTGTGGGCTTTAGGGTTTGCGAACCAAGAACTCTGAGCACCCCAAACGCCCCTAAGTTTGTGACAATTTACAAATAAAGAACAGCCGAGTAGAAAATATAAGGTCCTGAAACACAGTTCCATACATTGGAAAAATACTGGTAATCACAAACACAGAGCATTCAGGCATAGTATGCAGGTCCGTTTCAGGGGGTTACATGGAGTGGGTTTAGAGTTCCTAAGTCACTAAGTCCAAGGCTAGAGAGTGGGACATGCCCAGTCTCACCTTGGAGATGGCCAACTGTGCCTGGTCAGGCGTCTTCCACTGATAGCAGCCTCCAGTCCTGGGTCTAGGGGGGATCCTCCGTGGGTGGTCTCTGTGGTTGTCGCTGATGTGTCTGGCTTCTGGATGGGTTTGCTCTAGGCATGCATTACAGCAATGGGGCACAGATCAGAGCACAAGTTGACATACAAGGCAACTACACCCTAAGCAAAACAAAACCACTAAGGCATTAAAGTGGCCAGTACATTATAGGAACCATAGTGAAAGAGCACTTGCTGCACAAAAGGAGCATTTTGCACAAAGATGTGCAAAATCCCTCATTACATGTAAGGCAAGGTAGTTTAACACTTGCCTCCTCAGAATTCTTTATTGCAGAATTCCAGAAGGACTCCACAGACAGGCACCCAACTGGAATCTCTACTTCACCATCCCAGCAGGGGAAGCAAGCATAATGCACCCCACACAGGTAAGCTAGTAAGCATCTATTAAAGCTGCATCTCTGTCTTACATCTCTATCACCTACCTCCTCACCTTTCAAGATTATCACGTGTCTCTGCTATCAGCTGTGTTGCCTACCATCTCTTCCTTTTGTGACAGCTAAGAGCAGGGTGTGTCTGCTCTTTTGGTGAATGCCAGGGGCTCCAACAATTGCTACTACTGGCTGAACACTCATCAGAACCTGTTTTGTTCATCACGGCTGCACCATTGCAACAGAAGACTAACATTGGTCCTCTGAAGAGATCCACTGCAAGCCCCCCCAAGAGGGAATGGTACTATTCCAAGTGCCTAAGCTCTCTTCCCCAAATGGGGCACCACTACATGTATACTCTGGTGACAACACTCTCCCCCCCAAACACTGACTACCCATCTCAAGCCAGAGAACAGGTGTGGCTGATGCTGTTGTCAAGTCCTTGTTACTCTCTCTATGTTTCACCTTGATTCCCACAGACAGATGTCCTACAGGCAAACACATTGCAGATCCCAAGGGAAGCCTACCTCCTGCCTGAAGTGACTGGTGTGAGCCCAGACACTGCTCAGTGAAGTTGATGTCCTATTCATTCTAGTCAGGCTCCTGTGGCATTGCAAACTCCATTGCAGACAATGACCAACTGTTGCAGTTGGATCTCACAGGCATCTGTTACTTGGCTGTCTACTGGATAACTTACAATGGCACAAAAGCCCTGAGAGAAGGAAATGGTTGGCAACCTCACATCTGTTTCTCTTGTAGATCCCTTCTACTCACCCAGTCAGTGCTCCCTCTGAAGTCTCCATTTGCTATGACCTTCCACTTTGTTGTAATACAAGATGTTCAGTACCAGGTGGTATTCTTTGCCTATTGCTGTGGCTGGATGATTAGCAAGCCACTTTGTAGAATGGCCACAGAAGATTCTAGACCTACTTCCCTCTCTTCCTTTGTCCTTGCCATGGGTGTGTCATGGCCCTTCATGCAAAAAGTGAGTGCCTTGGTGTTGAAGGCAATTCCCTTGGCTGGGCTCAAACCTGTCTTGCCAGATTCCCTGTCTGTGCCTTGGTGCAGTCAGCTACCTTTTGCTTCCAGGGCTGTTGGAGCTTTCCTTGTGATTCCAGTTTTTGCTGTGGCATAAGGGCTCCTTCAAGATGGCTGGTGTCCCTCCCCACAGGTATTCAAATTCTTCTCAAGGAGTGACTTTTGTGTTCTGCAGGTCTGTTTGTAACTTGAATCCCACATAGGTCGGAATAGCCGGTTCTTGCTGGCACAGCATGTTATACCACTCACAACACAGCATGGAGAAATCACCAGTTAGTTGGAGGCCTCCTGCAGCAAACATTAGCAGAATTATAACTGTCCTTTTACAAGTACTCCTATTTTACTGGTACTGAGAATTCCACTTTCAGTACTAGCATTTGTTTATTTAAAAGAGGTGGGAAATCTAACTGATCAAGCATGTTAATGAAATATCTATACACCTTGTTAGGTATTCCATTTTAGAGAGATTTCTGTATGTACATCTGGGAGCGCTGATAGGGCCAGGGCTCTAAGGTGCATGTGTATGTCCCAACTTTATGTGTGCACTGGATAAATACTACTGTAACACCAGTTGATCCTAAAACAATATGTGTGTTGCTTTTTTTAAACACCTATTAGAATGTGCACTTAGCATGTTTTCCTTCAAGAGCCTATCAAAGCAGCATTTGGCAGCTACTGAGGATCTAGTGCCTAGGATCTAGGAAGGCACTGTGTGTCCTTATTCTTCATGTGGTGATGGCAAGGATGTGTGGGGGACACCCAGCTAGGAGGGAGCCCATAGACAGCTGTTTCTTGAAGGTCCCCTGAAACCAGCCCTCAACAAAATGGACAAATCAGGTGTTTTTTTTAACCTGTTATAGTAATAAATAAAGTTAGACCTTTGATAAACAAAATAATTTACTCTGCTTTTCTTTTTATTCTGTTATAAAAAAATTAGTTTAGTCACTGCAGTACAAATCAAATTATATACTTCCATTCTGTTATACTTGGGTTTCATTCAGTCTTCAGTATTTTGTGTAAAGGATCCTGGCAGTGATTGTCATATATAAAGTGGGTTTCCACACCAGTATATAGGGCTGCCCCCTTTCCAACTGTGTTTGCTCATATTTGTCCCTTATTAATCTTGCCTCTGCCTCCCCCCCTTGGCACTGCAGCATGCTACCTACATTTACACACCCAAACCAAGATAAGACTTATTTTCTCTACCCAGGCTCTCTTCCATTATTTTGCAGAGGTTTTCTAGCTTTGCTTTCTTGTCCGATTTTGCCTTTTCCTCCGATTTTGCCTTTTTCTCAGCAAACCCCAGAAACTTTTTCTCTGGAAACCCTAGTCCTGCTCTTGCTTCTGAAGAGAAGGATTTCCTCTTTAAAACCTTTAGCTGCTACATGCAGTATTTATCAAATGACTCTGTCATGTCAATTATCTCCAGGTCTTGTTGACAAAAACTGTTTGCTACCTGCTTTTCGCTTTCATCTGCCAATGTTGAAGTTTAGAGATGGCCCTTCATATCAAGAAACCAGAATCTGGTATAGTACTAGCAACCTTTTTGGTAGTAGCTACTAGTGCCCATATAGCCATCTTCTATATAATTCAATCCATTTTGCTTTTCTTACTGGTTTGTGAAACTATGTAGCTTTGTTTTTTACTTGTATTTCTTTTACCTCCTCACAGAATGGCAAGAAACAGGGCCTTCCAAAAGGAGACATAAGTGTCTTTGTCCATTATATATTGGCTATACCCATAAGCATTTTATAATGCTGTTTGTTACCCTGAAAGGCTGAGTATAAAGGTATGTAAATAGATGTGCTGGCCAGGAAGGCCTCCCCCCAGATGTAGTTGTATAGAGCAGCTATAAAATGATGGCAGCACTTCCATACCTTTAACAGTGGAGAAGAAGGAATGTTGGCAGGGGAGCTTGTCATGTTTGGTTGAGCGTAGCTGCCCCTGTCAACATTCCTTCTCTAATCCCTAACAGAGGCACGGAAGCCAGGGTAACAGTTGCTGCATATGCATCATTAAAAAACAAACAATATTTTATTTCTCTTTAGAATTATTTCATTCATATGCACATTTATGCAGTTACAATTAATTGATTGATTAAAATGGGAAATTGACTAGCATTTCTTCGACTAGGGTTTCTATCCAACTTTCCAGTGTCAGTGCAGCTTCAATGCAGCCCCAAGGGAAGCAAACAAAAGGTTCCCTTACCTTGAAGAGACCTCCATAACTGTACCCCCACAACAGGATGGAAGCCATGGTCTCAACTAGTCCAGTTTCCTGTCTCTCAAAGTAACCCACCAGATGCCTCAGGGAGCACTCAAGACAACAGAATACCTATATCCTGTTGTTACTTCTTTGCATCTGGCATTTAGAGACTAAATCTGGACAACAAAGAGGTTCTCCTGATTTGGAAATCCACGGTACAGGTGCTAGAGGATTGTCCTGTGTTGAAAGGGGCTGCACTTCCCCTGAAAGAGCAAGTCCGCAGCTTGGGGCTCTGCCTGACTCACAGCTGCTCCTAGATTCACAGGTGGCGGCTGGGGCTAGTGGGCCTTTGCCCAGTTTTGGGTGCACCAGCTTCAAGCGTACGTGGATCATGCAGACCTGGCCATGGTGATCCATGACACAGTGACACTGAGGTTAGATAATTGTAATGCATGCTATATGGGGCTACCCTTCAAGGTGGTTCAGAAAATGCAGTTTGTTCTGAATGCAGAGGCCTGTGGAGTTACTGGATGTAGGCAATTTGAGTCTGTTAGGCCACTCCTCCAACGGATGCATTGGCTGCCAATTTGTTACCAGGCCCAATTCAAGGTGCTGTTTTTGATCTTTAAAACCCTATATGGCTTGGGGCCAAGGTATTTGAGGGACTGCCTACTTCTGTACAGTCAGGCTTGTCTCCTCAGGTCATCCGAGAAGGCCGTTTTGCAAGTGTCACTGCCTAGGGAAGTGCAAGGGGCTGCGGCAAAAGTAGAGCCTTCTGAGTAGTGGCACCACCTTTATGAAACTCGCTTCCGTTTTATTTAAGAATTGCTCCCTCCTTGGACTTTCTGGCGAGGTCTGAAGACATTTTTGTTTCAAAAACGCTTCAAGTTCTTGGCCTTTTAAATTGACATCTCACTTTACAGGCTTGGTCCTCTTTTATAAGGCGGCTGCTGGTTGGTTGGCAACCTTCAGTCTCGAAAGACTATGGTATAAGCCTACACCACCCGGTATTCCCAGGCAGTCTCCCATCCAAGTACTAACCAGGCCTGACCCTGCTTAGCTTCCAAGATCAGACGAGATTGGGCATGTGCAGGGTAACAGTTCCTATGTTTCATTGTAATAGTGTTTATTGTTGTTTTAAATTGTTTTAACGCTTAGCGGTTTTAGATTATTATGTAATATGCTTTTAACTCTGATTGTATGTTTTTTTGTATTTGCACCCTTTTTTTGTGTCCCCTTGGGGAGAAAGGCAAGGCAAATAAATAAACAAACAAATAAATAAATAAACTGGCTCTGTGTATGCAGTGAAATGAAAGGGTAGATTCATGTAGTAGAATGGCCTATGCAACTTCATGCTTCAGACAGGAGAATCATATTTTTGAATACTTTCAGACATTAAAAATCTCTCTGAAAGTAGAAAACTAGCACAGCATGGAAAGGACTAGTCAAGAATCTTTCTCCCAATGTGCTAGTTTTTTCTTGCACGCATGTTCTTAAGTGAGAAAGCTTTAAAAATGGCTTTACAGCCTAAAGTGGGTAGGCCATTCTGCTTTATGTATAGGTATTATTATACCTATACATAGGTATAGACCAGAAAAAAGAAGGTGGTGAGATGCAGAAAGGGAAGAAGGTGGACATAGAGTTGGACCCTGCCCAGAGCACCCCCCCCATTACAGCAGGCACTTCCTACTAATTTACCTCACAGCACAAGAGCCCTTTAAAAATATGGTAAGACAGATTTTCCTACCCTGCAGTATGAAGCAGATTCACCAGAGGGAGCAATAGCAGTACATTCAGGTGTCTATGTATAACTAAACGAACCCAAAACATTACAACATTCAATTTTTCTATTAACATTTATTCAACTAAGGGCCCAGTCCTATCTAACTTTCCAGTGCTGCTGCAGTAGTGCCAATGGGTTGTCCACTGCATCTTGCAGTGGAGGGGCAGTCACAGATGCCTCCTCAAGGTAAGAGAACATTGGTTCCCTTACCGACTTCTTAAGCGACTAAGATGATTACGGGGCTGGGGCACTTTCCTTATGAGGAAAGGCTATGGCGTTTGGGCCTCTTCAGCCTAGAAAAGAGACGCCTGAGGGGGGACATGATTGAGACATACAAAATTATGCAGGGGATGGACAGAGTGGATAGGGAGATGCTCTTTACACTCTCACATAATACCAGAACCAGGGGACATCCACTAAAATTGAGTGTTGGGCGGGTTAGGACAGACAAAAGAAAACATTTCTTTACTCAGCGTGTGGTCGGTCTGCGGAACTCCTTGCCACAGGATGTGGTGCTGACGTCTAGCCTAGACGCCTTGAAAAGGGGATTGGACAAGTTTCTGGAAGAAAAATCCATTACGGGGTACAAGCCATGATGTGTATGCGCAACCTCCTGATTGTAGAAATGGGTTATGTCAGAATGCCAGATGCAAGGGAGGGCACCAGGATGAGGTCTCTTGTTATCTGGTGTGCTCCCTGGGGCATTTGGTGGGCCGCTGTGAGATACAGGAAGCTGGACTAGATGGGCCTATGGCCTGATCCAGTGGAGCATGTTCTTATGTTCTTATCTCAGGGCTGCATTGTAGCTGCACCCATGCTGGAAAGTTGGATAGGATTGGGCCCTAAGTCACTTTATTAGCTATTTAGATACATATGACATAAAACAATATTCTTATAGTTAGTCAATACATGATTTAAAAGCAATATAGTTTCATGAGGAATATTGCAACATATTTTTATGATATCTGGTGTGCAAGAGAATGGGGATCTAGGTTACATAGTCCTTGAAATATTTTAAATTATAAATAAATGGTTTGCTATCTGGCTGTATCTGGTTGGATTTTTTTTCCCCATGAAAACGGATGGAAAAATGCATATGAAGGCTGGCATAAGTACTCAAATAGCAGTTTTAGAGTCATGCAAGGTGTTATCTAGGGTTTAAAATCCTAGACCAGCAATTTTCAACCTATTTCATCTCATAGCACACAGACACGGCACTAAAATTGTCAAGGCAGACCATCAGTTTTCAAAGGATATGTTTTCTCACTGCTGTCCCATCAACAAGGAAATAAAGGACCCTCCAAGGGTGCTCCAAGAAGTGAATTCCCCTCCCATGGTGCACTGCTGAGATTGAGCTGACTTGCCCCTCAGCCCCAAACACACCCCTACAATCTACAGCTCTGTAATGCTCAGATTTGGAGTTGCCCAAACTGTCCAATACCGTATGGGGAGACAGCCCCCTCCTTATGCTGTATTACTCAGGTTGTGGTCTGGTTGACAAGCCTGCTGCTCATTCAGCCTCAGGTTCCTACAGCGGTTGACTGAGCAAGTGGTAGTTTTGTAGCAGGGAAGAGTAATTACCCCTATTCTTCCCACTGGCTGTTGATGGTGTCTTCCTTTTGTTTCTTTTCAGACGGTGAGTGCCCTTGGGACAGGAAGCCATATTTTCTCTTGCTTCCAGTGTCTCAGAATTTGATCGTTTTTCTACTGGCCATCATTTCTACTACTAACTTCTGACTTTTTTAAAAAAAGTACACAAGTTTTTAGTTGTTGTTGTTGTTTTCCCTGCACACTGCGTGTGGTATCCAGGGCATTTGCAGTCTATAACATATTTACATTGGTAGGCTTGCAGGTGATAGGTAGCTTAATGGACCCAGTCTTGCTAGTATTTCTGCTGTTAAAGGTGAGAGTGTCCCTAAGTCCATGCAATACAAGTGGCTTCACAGGGATGTGATCTGGATTGATGATAGGGCATTTTAATTTTGCTCTCAGAAGTAATTTGCATTGGTTTTGAGGCTGGCAGAAAGCAACAAATGGAAGCTTTATGAATTGGGTACCATTGCAAGGTGATAGTTAAGGGATGCTGGATGAAAGACAACCTTAAAATCGATATAATTGTGTGGGAAGTAATATCTGGATTGGATAGATGCCTCCTGGATCTTACAATCAAGCAGGAGTTAAGATACTGTTATGACTGCTGATTCACCTTCTTCCACTGTAAGAGTGATAGCTTGTTGATGATAATGAGTCTATGTTTCCTTAGTGGGAACTGATGTTTGGAACATAAGTGGACAATTTCTCTGTGTGTTTGAATGAAGTAGGTGTCAGAGTTTGAAGAATGAAGTATTTTGGAAGAGAGAGCTTCCTCAGGAGCACAGGGAATAGTAATAATAGCATTTTGGCCCAATCCTATCTAACAGTAGCAACTGCAGAATGTGCGTTTCACCAGTGCAGGTTGCCACAAAGTTGGTGCCAGCAGCACAAGCAGTCCCTGCACCAATGGATGTCAGAAAGCTTTCCAGAGCAGGTAAGCCCAGTATAGTGGGTGGAACAGAATGGAGAGAGGGTGAGGAGGGGGTTGAATGGGGTGAAGGAGAGAGGAACAGGGAGGAGATGGGGCAGGGGATGGGCAGATTATACCCAGGAGGGGGCAGGTTTGGCAGTGGTGGCACCTACCAAATCTTGACCCCCTTCCTGGACCTGATCTGCCTGCACGGGTCAATGCAGACTTGTGCCACCGATATCACTGATGAAAGTCCAAATTGACCCATAGTGGTTGCTGGGGCTTACTCTAGGGCAGTGCTATTCAAACTGGGGCTGCTGCCTTCCTCCCCCCGCCGCCTCCCCCTCCCACCCTGGCAAAGACTTACTGGCTCTCAAACTCTCCCAGAGAGTTTGAGAAACACTGCTCTAGGGTAAGAGGACAAATGTATTACCCTTGAAATTTCTCAGCACTTGGGAAAGCAGGATGTATGAAACAATATCCACTGCAGAGAAGGCGTTTTGTAAGTTTGTGGGGTTTTGGAGACAATTTTCTTTGTTGCTGTCACATTTAATTTAGCCTTCACATTTTTAAAATTACCTGTAACAACAATGAACTTTACTCCAAAATAACAAATTCATAGTTGGTTCTTGGAAAATGCAATCAGTAAGCCTCCTTTCCTTGCTTCCTGCCCTGCCAGCTTCCAGACCAAGACAAATGACTTGTGGGAGCTGAACGAAAAACACTAATCATCAATCTTAGATTGAACCACTGTGAATCATAACACAGTATCACCTGCAGTTATCTTAGGGAAATGCCACCTTCAAAAGCAGAATGACTGGCAGATCTGAACAGAATACCACTTGCAAGTCCAGCTATGTAACATATGTTATACAATGCAAATGCCCTGGGTGCCACCCAGAGCAGGTTCAGAAAACAACCACAGAAATAACCTTTGTACTCATTTCAGAAATCACAAGTCAGCAATCACAACAATGATGAAGCTTCAACAACCCCTTGCAAGACAACTTGATGTAAATGACCACAGCCTTTCAGACCTGGAACTGTTCCCAGTAGAAACACCATTTATCTTGGGATATAAGAGCTAAGAGAGAACTTCTGGGTACATAGACAATACCATTACACTCCAGCTTGGAGAATAATACTGATAATACTGGGCAGGAGGTCTGGTCTAGAGGGTAGAGCCTCCGTTTGCCTGAAGACAACATCCACAGGTCGCCAGTTCGAGGCCAACGGCACCGTGAATGGTGAGACCTTGAAGCAGCTGACAAGCCAAGCTGAGTTATTCCACCAGCTCTTTGGTGTGAGCGAGGAAGCGTCTTGGCTGCCCTCCATGTGAGAGATGGAGGAGCTGCTAGTCAGCTTGCGTGGGAGGAAACTGGAGGCCAGAATGTGATACCAGATCAGAAAGATCCATCTCAAATGTTGTGGTTCTTGAAAGATAGAACCTTTCAATTGTAAAAATCCCTACGGGGATTTAGAACAGCCTGCCTTTGTAAACCGCCTTGAATAAAGTCTGAGGAGAAATCTGACTACCAAGAAAGGCGGTATATAAATACCTGTATTATTATTATTATTATTATTATTATTATTATTATTATGTGCACACTCTCCAGTTGCCTGTTGTGAGATGTTCCAGAAAGACAGCAGTACTTGGATTCTGGCTCCTGTACTAGAAGTCACTGGAGGCTTAAGGTACCTTTACAAACATATAGGCTGAACCTCAAAAGGGGATGAGCAAATATACATTCCTGTATGTCAGCAACAGATTACATCAGATTCCCAAAGTGATTTCCCCCAACCCTGGGACATCTTATACTGAATCAGATCAATTAGCTCACCATCAAGCACACATTTCCCTGAAGTTTGAATCCGGACCTCCTGCATGTAAAGTATGTGCTCTGCTGCTGGGATCTGTCTCTTCTCTGGTGCCTTCTGCAAGTTCTTAGCCCAACGTTTCTTGGAGGGTCAAACTAATGTGCACACAACTATGTGATTCTATATTTGATTCCAATTCAAGAAAGCATGATTCCAAACATAAGCACTAGTTCTTTGTCAAGAAAAACAAGCAAACACACAAACACAACACCAGCCATGCAGGGTTGCACAACCCCAGTCAGGTTTCTCTTAATGGTGTTTTCCCACTGAAAACCACCTCCCTGAAGCAGCAGCCATCATCTAAAATGTTGTGAAGAGAAACAAGGAACCTCTCTGGCCATCCCAGTATCAACAAGGGCCACCCCTTGCATGGCCATTTTATGCCAAAAAAAGAGGCTGTAACTCAGTGGTAGAACGTATGCATTGTATACAGAAGGTCTCCAGTTCAAATCTTGATATCTCCAAGTATGGAAGGGAAAGAGCCCTGTAAAAGCCTGGAGAGCTACTGCTAGTGCAGTTAATTCTGAGCTGGATAGACTAACAACCTGACTCGGTGCAATCCTACCCCTTATGTCAGTGCTTTCCAGCACTGACATAGCAGTGACAATGGGACGTGTGCTGCATCCTGCAGTTGGGTGTCACTCACAGAGGCCTCCTCAAAGTAACGGAATGTTTGTTCCCTTACCTCAGAGCTGCATTGCCCTCATGTCAGTGCTGGAAAGCACTGACATAAGGGGTTAGGATTGCGCCCTCAGTGTAAGACAACTTCAGGAGTTCCCATATTTGAATGAACAGGCACAGCCAGAATTCCCATGAGCAGATGTTTGCGGCTATTTTTTAAAACTATATGCATAGAATGCATCATCAACAGGCTATGCTCAGGTGTAGCCAGAACTTAAATGGAGTGACAGCTTACCAGAGGTACACTGCAGAGTATGTTTTCAGTGTTACTCAAGGTTCAGCTGAGGAACATAAGAAGAGCCCCGCTGGATCAGGCCAAAGGCCCATATTGTCCAGTTTCTTGTATCACACAGTGGCCCACCAAATGCTTCAGGGAGCACACAAGCAGGCAACTAAGATGATTGCTGGGCTGGGGCACCTTCCTTATGAGGAAAGGCTATGAGGAAAGGCGTTTGGGCCTCTTCAGCCTAGAAAAGAGACACCTGGGGGGGAGACATGATTGAGACATACAAAATTATGCATGGGAAGGATAGAGTGGATAGAGAGATGCTCTTTACACTCTCACATAACACCAGAACCAGGGGACATCCACTAAAATTGAGCATTGGGAGAGATAGGACAGACAAAAGAAAACATTTCTTTACTCAGCGTGTGGTTGGTCTGTGGAACTCCTTGCCACAGGATGTGGTGATGGCATCTGGCCTGGATGCCTTTAAAAGGGGATTGGACAAGTTTCTGGAGGAAAAATCCACTACGGGTTACAAGCCATGATGTGCATGTGCAACTTCCTGATTTTAGAAATGGGCTATGTCAGAATGCCAGGTGCAAGGGAGGGCACCAGAATGAGGTATCTTGTTATCTGGTGTGCTCCCTGGTGCATTTGGTGGGCCGCTGTGAGATACAGGAAGCTGGACTAGATGGGCCTATGGCCTGATCCATTGGATCGTCAGTCTGGAAAGGCAGCTCATCTAAGAGAAGGAAAACTCTGATCCCAAACCTCCACTGCCTTGTGGCTACATCCAGTTGTGGAAAAGGCTTCAGGAGTCAACCTTGAGGCAAAGTCTGGAGCAGGAGTCCCTGAGGCAGTTCGTGGCTATACACAGTCACGCTCTGGCAACTCCTGCGACGCTGCTGGAACCAAACATATTGGCTTCTGCCTTTCCATTGGACCATTCCAGCGACGTGGAGAGGGGGGATTTGCTGCATGGGTAACAGCCTATCCTCCATACCTTCTTTACCCAGGCTTCGCGCACTGGAGAGGACACTTCAACTTTGCCATACGGCATCGGCACAACACGGGAAGCAGCAGTTACCGGTTATAAGTCTTCGCTCAATTGGCGTAGAGCGTGACGCCAGGGGCTGCTTCCGAAGGTGGGAGAGATCATTGCATCTCATTGGGCAGCTACCACCCGCCTTAAGCTGGGCAGTCCCCAGCCAGTAAGGTGTTGCCTCGCCACAGTTCGTTAACCTCATGGGGTGCGTGGGGTTTAGGGTGAAAACCGACTAGCGGATCGACAACTCTGCACCATGCAACAGAAAACAGAAAACTCCTGCCCTAAAGCTGGGCACCTGGAATGTAAGGATAATGGCTTCTCTGATGACCTGCAAGAAATAGACGACGTCTCCCGAATTGGCCTTTTCAGCCACACTAGACGCTGTTCCAGAACCACCTTTCTGAGCGCAATACCATAGTCTTTCGAGACTGAAGGTTGCCAACAACAACAAGGCCTGATCCAGTGGGGCTGTTCTTATGTTCTTATCCAGGTGAGATGCACATCCTGTGGCAGGGAGTTCCACAGTCTAATTGCACACTATGTAAAGACATATTTTCTTTTGTTTGTCCTGACTCTCCCAACACTCAATTTTAGCAGATGCTTGTGTGTTGAGTGACAGGAAAAAGAATGTTCCCCCTATCCATGTTATCTAGCACCATATCCTGTGGCAGGCAGTTCCACAGACCCTCAATTTGAGTGGATGTCCCTGGTTCTGGTGTGGTGGGATGGGGCCCACTTAGAACCCCTCCCTAGCTATGTCTACTCAGAAGTAAGTCCCATTATGCTCAATGACACTTACTCCCAGGTAAGTATGGACAGAATTGCGACCATTCTCAGCTGTTCTGAGCTTCCTTCCACTACTCACAGTCTCTGCCACCTTTGCCCTACCAACACCCACTGGGGAAAGCACCGGACCCGTATACGCATGCGCACCGCAGAGAGGAGTCACGGGCACATCACTGCGCATCCGCAACTCAGGGGCGCACTCACTGGCGTCTCCCGCGCATGCGCAACTCAGGAGGGTATTACCGGCGCCTCCTCTGCGCTCCCCGTCCCCTCACCAGCAGGCTCCGCCCCCTTTCCTCTTCCCACCCGAGCCCCGTCCCCCCTCCCCGACAGAGGCAGGAGGCGGTGCGCATGCGCCGGGCAGCGGTAAACAGGGCACGCCTCGGCCCCTCCCGCGCGCGCCGCGAACGGGCAAGTGCCCGTCCCGGCGCGCGCGTGCGCAGTGCGCCGCATCCGGGTCCCGGGCAGCAGGATGAGCGCTGCTTCGCAAGATGGCGGCGGAGGGAGGAGGGAAGGAGATGAACGAGCTGAAGACCCAGTTCAGCACGCGCGAGGGCCTGCACAAGCTGCTCAGCCACTCCGAGTACAGCCGGCCCAACCGCGTGCCTTTCAGCTCGCAGGGCTCCAACCCCGTGCGCGTCTCCTTCGTCAACGTCAACGACCAGAGCGGCAGCGGCGACCGGCTCTGCTTCAACGTCGGCCGCGAGCTCTACTTCTACATCTACAAGGGGGTCCGCAAGGTGCGCCCGCCCCCTCGGCCCGGCCCGGCCCGGCCCTCCTCAGCGGGGGCCTCCTCCCTCGCCCGCCTCCTGGAGGGCGCTGGCGGCCTCGGTGCGCTCGTCCGCTCGCCTGCAGCGGCCTCGCTGCTCGGAGTGGGGCTGGCTCCGAGGAGGCACGACCAGGGTGGGCTCTCGCGCTGCGCTCCTGCCTGCCCTCCCGGGAGGGGCCCCACCGGCTGGAATGGGGCTTCTCCTGAGCAGGCCTGCCGAGGGTGGGCTCTCGCGCTGCGCTCCTGTCCACGCTGACCTGGGAGTGAGCCCCGCTGGCTGGAAGGGTGCTGACCTCTGAGTAGACATGCCTAGGATGGGCTCTTGGGCTGTAATCCTCTCCTCACTGACCTGGGAGGTCATTCCTGCTGGCTGGAATGGGGCTTACTTCTGAGTAGACATGCCTAGGATTGGTTCTGAGGCTGCAGTCCTGTCCACATTGACCTCAGAGTAAGCCCCATTGGCTAGAATGAGACTTCTTTCTGAGTAGACATGCCTAGGATTGGGCTCACAGGCTGCAGTCCTGTCTACACTGACATGGGAGTAAGCCCCATTGGTTAGAATAGGGCTTACTTCTAAGCAGACATGTGTAGGATTTGGGTCTGAGGCTGCACTCCTGTCCATACTTACCTGGGAGTGAGCCTGTTGATGATAATGAGAATTATTTCTGAGTAGACATACCTAGGATTGGGCTCACAGACTGCAGTCCTATCTACACTGACATGGGAGTAAGCCCCATTGGTTAGACTGGGGCTTGCTTCTAAGCAGACATGTGTACGATTGGGTTCTGAGGTTACACTCCTGTCCATACTTACCTGGGAGTAAGCCCCATTGGTTATGAATTGACTTCCTTGTGACTAGACATGCCTGGAGTTAGCAGGCCTTCCTCCTTGTGGCCCTTTGGGTGGGTTGGGGGTGTTTTGAGGGTGGGAAGATATTCTGATGTGATTTCAGGTGATGTGGTGAGGGTGGAATTATTTTGGTAAACTCAATGGTACAGACTTTACTTAGACTTTACATAGGTTCCAGGGCATAGATAGGTTCCAAGGCAGCCATTTTCAAACACTGCGCCTTGGCACATTGGTGTGCCCTGAGAGGTCCACATTTCTGCCCAGCCTACAGGTGTACATGTTTGATCTCTTGCGTATATGCAGTGCTGGGCAGAAATGGAGAAAGAGAAAGAAAAGCGGGTGGATAAGTTGACCCCTGCCAAGAGTGCTTATATGTAATTGGCCCTGACAGGGAGTATGCATAAGAGGATGTCTCATACTTTGAGTTGGACCATGGTTCATTTTGCCCAATATCATATGATCTGTCTGAAAGTATGTGTAGGTTAGAAACTTGATTCTATTAGTTTTTTAATTAAAAAAACCTGCTGGCTGAAATTACCTGATGGATAGTTTGATGTTATATAGATGTTTAGACTTTAAAAGGAAAAAAAGCATTATTTTTTGTTGTAATCAGATAATGGATCCTTCTAGTTCAAAGGGCAACTGAAATGTTAATCTGTTTCTACCACAAGAGTATCTTCTAGTAGACAAGGAAGAATCTTGCTGTCAGTGCAACATGCTTATTGAGGTGTATTTCTTAAGTTTACTGGGAAAGAGTGGGTACCTTGCCCTTGAAAGTGAGAAGTTATATCGTTGTCTTGGTATGAAGAGTGTCTCTCATTGATTTGGAAATATTTTTAAAAAGTAAGGAGGCTGCTTATGCATTTAGTATAAGTATAAATGGCAGTGTGAAGTAGGATAATAGAAAGGGTGTGAAAGGTGTTTCTGATTTAGATAAAATGTAATTGCTGTTCAACCTACTTGCTAATATAGTTTAGGAAGCCTGTACTTTCATGTGTGTTAATCAGATGTTCATCAATCTGATGATAGGCTTAATACCATTTTAATGAACATGAGCATAACAAATCTGGGTTTCCCTAGATTACACTGAAACCCGTGTTTCCTTTTTGGTGATGATGTGATGGATATTTTGTCAGTGAAATATGGGGAGGAATGATTTTGGCTGAGGGAGCAGTGGGTAATTACTTACTGAACAGA
Source organism: Tiliqua scincoides (assembly GCF_035046505.1). NCBI lineage: Eukaryota > Metazoa > Chordata > Lepidosauria > Squamata > Scincidae > Tiliqua > Tiliqua scincoides. Next base: position 300,922,142 of record NC_089821.1, read on the forward strand.
CCCAACTTAAGCTTATGTGAATTCAAGTCCAAATCCTGTAAACATGTACCAGTGTGAGCCATTCACTCTTCCAAGAAAGTTCACTGTTGGAGCTCTTGTATCAATTAACAAATTTTAAGTTTCGTGTTTTGTTTCATTTGTAATTAAAGCATTTCATAACTTTTATTGTTTAAAATATGTAGCTTTTATCAGATGCTTCTGCAGGTCACTGTGTCCTAATACTTCATGTAATTATCTGCTACTTATCTCGTTTTAAGTGTTAGGAAGGCTACTAACTTGAGATGTTGTTTTTAGAATGCATACAGCCATGCCACTCTCATATAGAGTAAATCTCCAAATTGCACAGTTTGCATATCACTAAGAACTTTTGTTTCAACACCTGTTGAAACAGCAAAAGGAAAAAGAGCCTGAAAGTAGGACATGTTGAAGGGTCATCTTACGATCAGTAAAGTCTCTATAATACAACCAGTACATTTCCTGTGGTTTCTTGTACCACAGTTGTTCAATATATCATTTTCAGTGAAAAGAAACATTTTAAACTAAATGATGGGGTAAGAGCTGTGTAAGCTACTGGGTCTCCCAGATAGAATTCTCTCCATCACCAAGGATATTGATGTCCATTGTGTTGGTGGGCTACCAGACATTTTTGTGAGCTAGTGACTTTTATGAGTTGAGTTGCAAGGCTGTGGTACATGACAGGTGATATTCTGGAATGCTAATGAAATTCTTAATTTTGTTAAGTACTGTATGCAGAGAGATGCTTGCAGTTCAAGTGATAGTTTTTGACGCAATTTTTCTTCTAATACGCTTTGCTTGGCTTTATTGCCTCCAAGAAATTTGTATTTATGAAGAGAGAAAACATGAGCCTAACAATTCCTGAAAACATAGATTTCAGTTTGACTGGAATAGCACATATCGTAAGAAAAAATGAGTGATTTGTATTCATAATAGAGCTGTAGCATCAGTCTTTGAAAGATTGTCTTCATGTTACTTTAAAACCAGTTCCTACTGAGTTATTTTTTTTTAAAAAGCTGTTAATTTTAGATAATTGCCTACAAAAGTACTGCTAACTTTACCAGCTTACATTTGGGGAAACTTTGACTGTGAACGAACATGCTCACCTTGGTCATCATTGAAATTAGTTTTGTGATGTGGGTAGTGTGTACCTGAAAGGCTAAAGTTTAGGTTTGTCTAGAATCTGTGAGGCTAATGTCTCTCTTCACATCAGCTATCACCTCAATCTTTTTGTCTTTGTGGCTGGGATACTAAGAGCTACTTTAATTTTTACAGTGTTTATTAATGATATTGTGTCAGCAGTGAGTTCATAGTAGTTCATGGAAGAAAGGGACACATCCCTGCCCTAAGGAACTTACTACTTGTATTCATTTTGTGAATGTTTTAAAGAGTTACTTTGGACTTTTGTGAGTCCAGTGAAATTTTTGCCTTTTCCGTTTCAGCAATTTGCCAAACTGCCCTGGAAACTGTAGTGTCTTTAGTTGTGCATTAGTACAATAGACTATTCCATTTTTCAAAAGCTGTTTTGGCATACATTTGGCAAATAAAAATGTATGGAGTTTGGTAACCAAAGTTAATCAAACTTTTGTGACATTTGTTGTATGGTTCTTTAGCTCTCCGCTACCTTAATTGTGTTTACAGATCACCATAGGCTGGTAAATTCTTAGGCATATGTTTTTAAGTGCATTATATCTGAATTGGGCAATATGGTGGTAGTTTCAAACACTTATTAAATTCCTGAGTTTCAAGAGTTAAGTGTTGTTGTCATCCCAAAAAAGTATCTGGCTCTTGCTGCTTAGAACTGAAGATCACACATGCAGTCCATTAGAGTGGGCTCATACCTCCTTTATATGGGACGTGGTTCACTCTCTATGCCTAATGTGCTTCACAAGTTTGTGAAAATGCTGCTTCAACCTCTTTGGAGGAAGGGTGAGAAATATAATAAAATAAACCAGGTAACTGATTCCAGAATATCTCACCAATTATTATTTATGATTCTCCTCCCCCCATGATAAGCATGCACAGAACTACTGGTAATTAATACATTTTCAGTCAGAGGCCTTGTGCCTATCAAAAGTGTGCAAATTCTGCATTTAATTTATATTTATATAGATTAGCTGCAGAATCTTGATATGTCCTATATTCATTGTAATTATTGGTGGCAGATGTTCTTCATTCATTGGCATGTAAGAGCTACTGGTATTCTGAGGTATGTTATCAACATCATTTTAGGTTGATTAGCTATTCCTAGGTACTCTTGAACCTCTTTGTGTTTGTTGAATAGTTTAAAAGGGTGACTAGTATGCCTTATTTTTTAAAGGCATATTACATGAGGTAGATATTGCCTGAAGGTTATCATAACTATTCTAAACTGATTACTGTAGGTACAATTTTTTGTCCACGTATTCATTTTAACTCTGGTCTAAATGAAATAGATACTTTTTCATGGACATAAGTTAGACTGGATTTCACACTTCTGGCAAAGAACTCACAGCTTGCTAAAATGTAGAACATTTTTAGTAGATTGTGAGAGGTAGCCAGACAAAATGAAATAAAGAAAATTCAAGCATTGCAGACCTTTTGTAAAGATGTCTGTGCATACTGAGGAGTCTGTCCCTGACATTCTGCCTGTCAAGACAATCTGCTGATAGATACTGACTGTTGAACTTGAATCTGTTGAGCAGAGAAGTTATTGTGTGTGTGTGTTCCTGCAGAGTATTTGAGAGTCTAACCTTTCTTCATAGTGGTATCAGGGAGTTGAACAGTTTAAACACTTGGGGTCAGTTCTGGTTTTCACTTTTCTTAAACTATCCGGTTCACAAAACATGGGCACTGCTATTGTTGCTCTTATGTGCTGTTCCTTACCTGGAGGACTAGAATCAGCACATGGAAGCCTCAGTCAAATGCTGGAATCCATTCTCTTGGACCTTTTCCTGTTTAATCCACTTAGTGAATGTTTTGTTGAAAATTCAAAATGATATGCAATGATTTTATTCTGGAAAAATCTTCTTCGCCAGAGGGAAATCCTTTAGACCAGTGTTTCTCAACCAGTGGTACAGGTACCACCTGTGGTACTTTATATACTTTGTCTGGTGGTACTCAAGGGACCCCAGCAGCTAGACCAGGAACGTGACGCAAACCGTGGTAGGAGCCTAGGCTTGGGGGCAGAATTTCAAAGCATGCTTTTCTGCACTAAAAAAGCCTTCCTGTCCACCCTTACTGATGATGGTGTTGCATCTGGCCTCCCAACCCAGAAGCAACTGGCGATGGTGTCATTGCTGGTTGCTTCCGGTTGTACTTCAAATAGGTGAACAATGTGAAGTGGTACGGCTGAGGAGAAACACTGTGAAATACTGCTTTAGTCTCAACCACCTAGGAATGACTTGGGCAATGTAGCAAAGTGGTGATTTAATTAAATTGGGTTAAACCTGCTAAATACCTCCTGTTCACTACCACATGGTGACAAGGAGAAACCGAAGTGCCAAGGAAATACAAGAAGCTTCTTATAGCCTCACTTCAAAAATTCTCCATGCTGAGGTCTTGATTCTTGACAGCAGCCTATGGGTGAGAAAATCTCTGCGCACCAGGAGGTCTATTAGTTGCAGACCCTTCCTATCAATTTAGCTTGCTGCTCCTCTCCTTCTCAGATAGTTCATTAGGAAATTATTACTCAAAATACAGGTGGAACAGAGAGAAACCCTTATCACTACACCTCAAAAGAATCACGAGTGTTAGCTTTTGGTTAAGCCAATTTTGAACTGGTTACCACTTACATTTTTGGGTTCTGTTCCAGCTGAGGTTCGAGGTGACCAAGAGACTTTAGGTTCGGTTTCCATTCCAGTTCACTGCAAAAACTTGTCTTCCAGATTTTGGGTTCTGGTTTGGGTTTGGTTTGACTTTTTGTAAAAGTACTATGTGTTAGTCCTTTCTGTGTTTGAAATTAGATGTACTCAACAACATAAGGGGAGTGAATATTCTTGAAAATCTTGCAACTGGTTCATGAACTCTGTATTTCAGATTGATCCTGTGTCAGGTGTGTTGGTGGGGGAGGGGGGGAACCAGGTATACACAATGGCTTAGATCCCAGGAACTGCTTTGCACATCTCAAGGGTTTGGGCATACTTAATGCTTCTCTAACTTCTTCCTTCTGAATTGCAGTTGCTCATATCATATCACAAGCTACTTTTCACTCTTCAGAGTTTGAAAAGCAGTTTGATATGAAATGGGGAATTGTCATTAAAAAGAGAAGTTAGAATTTCATTGAATTTTCAGAGTCTCTCCTTGAATTCATTGTATTGCATAAACAGCAACAATAGCCTGAACAACTTAAAGTGATAAAGTTAGGGAATAAACATTTGGAATTTGAATTTTCAGTTTTGTACAAATTATATGGTTACATTGCCCCCCTTACTATTATGAAAGAACAAACTACATAGGGGTAGGATAACACTGTCTTATGCTTGCTACTTTTGTACCCTCGTTTCAAATGTTACCGGCCAAGAGTGCATACTAAGGATCTCTGACCAGTTAATAGCTATGACGAATCTGTTAAGTGATCATAAGTGTGTTCTTGCTTATAAACATAGTAAGTGCCTTAGTCCAGTCTGGTTGACCAAAGTTCACCTAGTTCAGCATTCTTTCAAGGATTCTAGCAACTAGCATGCAGTAGGAGACTTGCTAGAAATTTGACCAATAGTTCATTAGTAGTCTGTCCTTCCTAATTTATTTTTATTGTATTTCTATTACACCCTTCCGTCAAAGAGCCAGGGCATTACTGAGTGTTCTTTCACTTTAGGCTGAAAGATGGTGCCTGGCTCGAAGTTGCCCACTGAGCTTCATAACTGAGTGGGGAAATCAATCCAGGTCTCCTTGGTTCTAGTCCAACACTCTACCCACTGTACTGGATGCTTTGCTTTTAAAAAAGTATGCTCTTTCCCAGAGAAACCATACAAGTTACATCAGAATAGTGGGTGCCTTAATGAATAATAACAAAGTCAGGAGCATGATAAGGTTAACATTTGTGTGCCGATTATGTGAGCCTTTTGACCTGCCCCTACTGAAATTTGTTGCTTGCTTGTCTTAACTTTCTGTGTGTGGGGTAACTGACTTAACATGAGGAAAGGAAATGCTTGATAATAAGTTTCTTCTTAAGATCACTTGCAGTATTTGAAGTTAGACTTCAGGATTCAAGAACACCGGACTGCAGGTATATCTATCTAAGGAATTACAATACTCTATTAAGGTATCTATCTAAGTCCCAGTAATTCACACTTTCTGGCTTTTAGAATTTTGTATTTGAGAGCTTCCTCCTCTTTTTTGGAGCCAAGATTATTTATTCTGCCTGGATGACTTCACTGCCCATGTAACCTCTGGAAAGGTTGACTTGTGATCTTGTGTGACCATGACTCGCACTGGATAAAATGTGTAACATCTGACCTGATTGTTTTTTCCAAGACAATCGTGTTGAGACAGTATTAATAACTTATAGTCTGATTTTGGGCATTTAATTAACAGGTCTGAGAGTCTCATGCTGGGAGCTACTTCTACTGCATGTTGCCCCAGAAGGCTCTGTGCCTTGATTTCCCAGGGATGTGGCCCCTGAGCACAAGGCTCTGAGATGATCCAGCATGATGAACGGTGGCTGCGGGGTGGAACATTAAGTTTTCACCCTGCCTAGAACAATAATTCCAGTGCACTGAATCTGACCCATGGGCTGGAGTTTGGAGGCTCCTGGGCTAAAGGATTTCCTTCTGTGCTTTTCTTGCACAGTCACCTGATGAACTGAGTAAAATATCCAAATACCTACTACTAGACCAGTAATGGCAAACTTTCTGGGCTTGGCATGTTAAATTCAGAAAATGCCTAACTTGATTTTGCTTGCTTGTCACCCCCAAATAAAAGAGAAAAAAATATTTACATATTCAGCTGTTTTTTAACAGTCTAATCATGTGTAGAGCGCCATGCAAAGGAAGGGAAAATTGAGGCATTCCCAACTCATTTTTCCTTTACTTAACTGAGGTTCGTACACAGCCTCTTTTCCTCTATCGTGCCACTTCTCTCTGAAATGAACAGGAACAGCAGGCACAGAGAAGCTCATGCTGCTGCTGTTCACTTCAAGCAGAAGCCCCAGGGAAGAGAGGCTGCACACTGAGCTCCCATAAGTAGGTAAATAGGCAGGCACCCCCCCCATGACTAAGGAGGGGAAACAGAGGCAACCCCACCTCCCTTTCCCTTACCAGAGCATCATGTTCAGCTTGTCTCCCTCCTCTGCGCTGCTTCTCTTTGCTTGGGGGGAGAAGTGGTGGGAAGCCTCTGGCAGGTTAGCAGCAGTGGCATTTGCTGACCAGATCTGAAAGTGTGTGTGCAGGAGAGAGTAGGAGAATGCAGAATTGAAGGGGAAGCGGAACTGAGGAGACTGTTGTGCATGCACCCCTCTCCAGAGCTGGCAAGCAATGTGCTAGAAGTGCTGGTCAGCTATTCTTGGTTGTTTGGTGTTGGTGAATGCTGGTGTGTTGCCCAAAACGTTGTGGTGTGTCATCTTTGACATATGTGCTATAGGTCCATCATCACTGTATTAGACATAAGGGTGTCAGCGGTGTGCTCAGAGGTCATCTGAATTGTAAATGATGTCTTGGAATCTGTTCTATCCTATGTTTTTCAGGTCAGGCTGTTAGTCTGTCCAGTTCCAGTCCTCACAGGCAGAACTTTCCTCCGGCCCAACTACCTGAGATCCTTTTTGCATGTATTTGCAAAATGCATGGATTTGAAGCTGGGACCTTGTGCAAGCACAGTCACTGAATATGATCCTTTCCTCATAAGCAGTTCATATAGCCAGCCTATGGTGCTGTAGGTGTTGGTGATGCACAATAATAGGTGTTGTTGATGTGCAATTCCCAGAGCACATCATGTCCCTGGACAGGATTCTGATAGGCTTATCCCAGTTGAATTCTACAAATCTCTGGGTAAAGTTAAAGTGGTATTTGTGCTAAAATGGTATGAAAGCTAGATGTGTAGAAACATTCTTGGTAGAACATTCCCCTGTTTTGAAAGAAAGAAGCTGGTTTTTTATCTGAGACTGCTGAGCAGCATTTGAAGAAGTGATTTCCTTGATCTTCACTGCTAATAAACTGCCCTTATCTATTCCAAAAATGGCATAGATATCTTAAAAGTGCAGAGTGAAAATGGGGCCAAGGCGTTGGCTACATCTGGGGCTTGTATAAGCAAACAAGGATATAAGACAAATTAAATGCGCCACTTGTATAAACATTCTAGGCTGCAGGGATACTAAGGGAGGAAGGAGCAAACTGCAGACCAAACTCCAACTGGAGGTCCCTTCAGCACTGTGCATAAAATCTGGTAAACTAAATGAGTTGATTGCTTCAATTCAAACAAGGGATAACTCCACAAATCCTATATATTCATAGCTTGTATTTTTCTCGCTAATATGTATTCATATTTTTAGTTCCCTTTAATGCCACATTTGAGTATAATACTCCCTCTCCCTTACAACTTCTGCTTGGCTCAGGATATTTTCACAGGCTTGCTGGGGAGAGGACATACTCTGCAACAATGACTGGGAGACAATGGTGTATGCATGCATTATTGGGAAAATGGATAAAAAGTCATGTCCTCTTTGTTTGGCTTGGAGAGACCTCTACAGACTATTGTGGGTGGAAGGGTGTGTACTTATTCCCAGTCTTACTTGGACAGGCTCCAGAGGCTGGCACAGCAGCTCTAACTGCAGCTGGTGGCACCACCAGCTGCTTTAAACTCTGCTACACACACAGAGCTTTTCATCAGAGGCAAAGACTCTGACATAAGCAGGACTTTCCTGGATGAGGGTGTGCATGTGAGCAGGTGGGGGGGGAGAGTGCATTGAGGAAATTTGTATTTCTGAAATATGCTAAGGTCTAGACAACCACTTACGGACTCAGTTGCTTTTAGTGCTCACTGCTGAAGGTACAGCACTGGGATTTGAGCTGCACTTAACGAGAGGATGAATGAAAGATTGAAACATCAAGGTCCCACTTCCATTGCCCCAACAACTCTTAGTATTGTACCATTCCACTTTGTCAGCTGGTATGGTTTTTGTATCCTTGCTCAAGGCCATTTACAGATTTAAAAGTAAATAGTGTTACATTCAAATGACCTACTTCAAGTGGTAGAAAGTAAGTCTTTCCAGAGAACTAACAATCTTGAGAAAATGTTAATCTAATGTTTGGAAACTAGTCTGGCAAACAGTATCATGCTTTTGCCAGGACCTCTGTGCATATAATTGGATGTTCCATCCAGTCCAATATCTAGTTTCAGCATCAGATTATGACACATGTAAAGGATCTTTGATTGGCCATGGTCTGCACACCTCCCAATCTAGTACTGAGGAAAAAGCAAGTCGGAGCTTGAACATAATGAAATGAATACACAGATTATTGAGGGGTTGGAAAGGGAGGGGGAACCATGTACAGGTAGGCCCCTGTATCTGCAGATCCGGTATCCACAATTCGGTTATCAACTGAGGGAGGGCACGATTATCTGTTGAGGGGTGGGGCAGCACTAGGCTGTCTATTAAGGTGGTTTAAAGGCTTAACGGAGTGGAAAAGTTCTTCCTTTACAGCAGAGCTATTCAAACTGGGGCAGCGTGATGCCCCAGCCTGAGAGCCCTGGTCTCTGCCCACTTAAGGGGTGGGGGCAGGGGGAGGGCAGCGATGCGATCCCCAGGATCGCGTAGCTAAGGGGGGCTTGCAGGGACTGGGATGCACTCACCAGTCCCTGCAGAAGCCTTCCTGGGGTGTGGGGAGCCCTGCGCTAGTGTCTGCAGGGCTCCCCAGCCTTCTAAAGTGAATGCGGAGTGATCCACTACCTGAGAGTTTGAAAACCGCAGCTTTACAGGGTTGTTATAAACATACAAGCTTATAATGATGGACAGGCTGCCTCCTGGCAGCCTGAATACTTGAAAACACTGTATTGAAACAGTTAACTTTCACCTCCTGTTAACCTAGTCTTTTCAAGCATTTCAGGCTGCTGAGAGGCAACCTGCGTGTTGCTGTATGCTTCTAGCAACCCTGTAAAAGAAGAATATTTTTCCTTGGGTAAGCCTTTCAATAACCCTGGAAGGAATCGACTGCAGATACACACTTGTATAGCAACATAGTAATGAATGAAATTGACTAGCAAGCTGGTACTGTGCTGTAAACTGAAAGAAGGGAGAGTACAGCTTCTGCAAGGGAATGGGCAAAGTGATGCTGGCCTTGTGACCTGGTAGGTATGCAGTATTGTGTATTTTGGGGTTCCAAAGGATTTTGTGGATGTGGGACTTGAGAAGTAGACAGAAGAAAACTGTGGATAGATGCAGAGAAACTGAGGGTGGGTTTCTAAGAGGTGGCCGAGTTTCTTTAATGAGAGAGGGCATGGAAACTGTCTAGAGAGCAGCAGACCAATCTAAAATTGTAGTCTGAAAAGTTGCTTCCTAACATTCAGTACTCTTGATCCATCTCAAGTCTCCCAGAAATGGTACTTGGAGGAAGAGTTGATTTTCCTTTTTCCTTAGAGCAGGGGTCACAAACTTCCCCTTGCCACAGCCCACCTGTTCTGCAGTGGAGGGTACTGCAACCCACCTCTGTCTCTGGTGCTGAGCCTCTGCAGGCCTCTAAAAATAGCTGGAAAGTCACTTTGGGTTCGTGAAAGTGACTTTGGGTTGCTTCAAGAGGCCTTCTGAGGCCTGCGGAGGCCCAGCACCAGAGAAGGAGGTGGTTCACAGCACCCTCCACCACAGAAGCAAGTGGATCCCGACCTACAGTTTGAGAAACCCTGCCTTAGAGTTATTGCTGAATCAGTGAAGAGGACCAATTTCAAGGGAACTTGAGGGAGCATCTCCAGACTTTCACCCTAAACAGTTAAAAATAGGGAAAGGCAGAAGAATAGGGCTGTAGAGTCACACGACACATTAACCGCATTTGAGAAACAGAGAGGATCCAGAAACTAAAGGCTACCAGTTGTACTCTCTTCTGGATTCTGTATGAGGCATTGGGTAGAAGACAAGCAAGTAACTTCAGGTACATAGCTAAATTCACTTGGAGTTTTAGCTAAAAAGCTTTGGAATGATCCAAGAAGGAGCATCCAAACCTTCAACCAAACAGATGCGTTGGAAGGTGATGACTTGAGGAGAAGGAAGGGGTAAGTAGAATCTACAAGGCAAAAGGGACAAGTCATCCTTGTCTGAGTGCTAAAGTTCTTAAGTGCCGTTTGGAGGAGTCGTGGATCCTAGTTATTTCCTGCTGATGCTGTTTTTGTCGTTTACTTTAGCAAAGGTCCTGTGAGCCATCCAGGCAAGGGAAGAATACAGCAGCAGTGTGGAATTCCCTGGCAGCAGTCAAGGAATAAGAGGACAGGTCCTCTTAGGAATTAAGAATTGGTTGAGGACCAGAAAACAGAATAGGTGTCAGTGGAGAGAGGTGAAAAGCGTTGTGTCCCAAGAATCTGTCCTGGGACCATTGTTCATAAATGACTTGGAGATAGGGATAAGCAGAGAGGTGGCCAAGTTTTCAGATGTCACTAAGCTTTTCTGGGTGGGGAAGAGCAGAAGGAATTGTGGAGAGCTCCAGAAGGATCTCTCCAAACTGGGAGAATGGAGAGCAAAATGGCAGATGCATTTCAATCTTCAATATAAGTAAGTGTAAAGTAATGCACATTTGGGGCAAAAAATCAAAACTTCACGTATAGGCTAATGAAGTGGTATCAAGCTCGTTTCATACAGAGGGCTGAAGTTAGCATTCAGGGTGCCTGCTGAGGGCCCAAAGTGACGCCATTAACCAGAAAGTGACATTAAGTAGCTGATGGGCAAAAATCAGCACTTTGTGCTCAATAACTGCATTAACTGCAAATGACAGAAAATATACAAATCTTGATCATATTTCAAGATAGGGGAAAGCCCAATTTTCATGTGGGCTACTGTTTCAGCAGTAACACCTCAGCATTGCTCAGCAGCTGAGAGCCTGGGGGCCTGATAAAAAGCTTCCGGGGGCCTCTTCCGGCCCCTGGGCCTTATGTTTGACCCTGGGCTAATACATTCAGAGCTGTCTGTGACGAATCAGGAGAGAGACTTTGGTGTGCTGGTGGACAACTCAAAGTATCAACCTAGTGTGCAGTGGCAGTAAAGAAAGCTAATTCCATTCTTGGGATAATTGCAAAGGGAATTGAGAATAAAACAGCCAATATTATGCCATTGTACAAATGAATGGTAAGGCTGCATCTGGAGTATTGTGTCCAGTTTTGGTCACCACATCTCAAAAAGGACATAGTGGAACTGGAAAAGGTGCAGAAGGGAACGACCAAAATGATTACTGAGCTGGGGCACCTCTCTTATGAAGAGAGGCTACAGCCTTTGGGGTTCTTTAGTCTGACAAAAAGACACCTGAAGGGGGACATGATTGAGATATACAAAACTATGCTGGGGATGAATAGAGTGAATGGAGGGATGTTCTTTTCCCTTTCACACAGCATTGGAACCAGGGGACATCCATTAAAATGCGAGTGTTTGGAGATTTAGAAAAGACAAAAGAAAGTATTCCTTTTTCCCAGCTTGGAACTCAGTGGAACTCCTTGCCACAGGATGTGGTGATGTGTCTGGACTAGATGCTTTTCAAAAGGGATTGGACAGATTTCTGGAGGAAAAGTTCACAAGTTAAAAGCCATAATGGATATGTCCAACCTCCTGGTTTTTGAAATAGGCTACCTCAGAATGCCAGGTGCAAGGTAGTGGCACCAAGATGCAGGTGTTTTGTGTGTTCACTGAGGCATTTGGTGGGCCACTGAGATATGAGAAGCTGGACTAGATAGACCTTTGACCTGACCTAGCAGGGCTCTTACGTTCTTAACAGTTTGCATCTGCTAGTCTTGAGGCAATGGGGTTTTAATGAAGAGTTCATCTATACTTTGCGCTTTTTGACTTGTGGGTGGGGTCATTTGTTTCTTGCAGTGGCCTCATGGCTAGTCCTATGTTAAATGTCCAGATTTGCAGGATGGGAGGAACATTCTGAAAGTGGAAATGGAAACCTTCCGCTAGCCAGCATTGGTTTCAGAATAAAAACCCATGCATTTAAAGTGGGAGGAGAGCTGTTTCCTGCAAGTGGAAAATGCCAGCATCATTACTGCTAGCAAAGAGCTTTATGGCACCTAGAAATGGGATTAACAGGATGGATGGCAGCTTCTATTTTGTGCTGTGAGATTGTTGCTAAAATATTTTGGATTAGAGAGAGGAAGAGTTTAAAGTGAGACCCAAAGTATACAGAATATGTGCACCGAATGGAGTAGTTGCTAATTCAAAAAGGTTCCGATGCTGATTGTGATAAGTAGTATATGAAATGCCACTGTTAAATGATATATTTCTAGGCGATGCAAATTTACACTGTATAGTAAATTTCCTTTTAAAATCTACAGTCTGAGATCAGTAAGCTAGTACTCTAGCACCACAACAAGCAAACTTTTATTTTCCTTAGTAGTCTGAGGCCTATTTCTCAGTGAAGTTGGCAAACCTGTGTCTAGACTGTGTTCCTTCAGGTTGAAGATGGACTTGGAATGCTTCTCCATGCAAAACCTTCCAATCCTTCCACATAGAAAACTTGCCAGTATGAGCAGGTGTTTCACACCCTCATTTCTAAAGCCTTTGGGTCCTGTCATTACCCAAGGAGAATGCAGATAATATGTTGTCTTCTTTGCTAGGACTTTGTTTAGTGGAAGAAACATTCCCACCTGTGAAACGTAAACAATTTACAACTTCAAGTTGTAATCAGATCCAAATATCACAGCTGTTTTACCCCAACAAACTAGAAACCAAAAACAGGGAATGGTACTGGGAAAAACCATTAGCTGCTTTTGTGGGGGTGGGAGGTTAAAATGAAACACTGACTATTAAGACCTTGGCAAAAGTGACATTGTATTGCCCTCTTAAACAGGTCTAAGAGATCTTGGCATTATTTTTTTTGCAAAACTTAGATGCCTATCTAGCACATCTGTCTATGTACACATAGAATGAATTTGCTTTATTTCTGGGAGATTGCTCTCTGACAATACTGAAAGGGGGCTGTTAACTGTTTCTGAATGTCAAGAACACTACAAATTTACCATTCTGGACTCTTAAGAAAGCATTTGACAGAGTGAAATGTGGCTTCCTATTTGAAGAGTTAGAAAGATTTAAAATTAGGATGACATTTCTTAATTGTAAAAAACCATACAGGATCATCTTCACACAGTTGTATCTGTCATCAGTAGAAATAGTAACCCTTCTGTTTAAAGTCTGTCCTTTAAGGCCCCCCCCTGTGGAATTCCTTCCCTCTTCTCCTTTAGGAAGGTGGTATAGACTCATTAATTTCATTGAGTTTTTCCTGATTCTTTTGCATTATGTTCTCTGGGTTGCATCTGTAATTTTTAAATCTTACAATGTTTGTCTAGATTTTTTTAAAATATGCTGTTAGCTGTCTTGGGACACAGAGAATCCCCTTTCTTTTATCAACATGGGTCCTTTTCACAGAGTTTATTGAGCATAAATATAAATATTTGAATGCCATTCACTAGTTCTCTGAGTTAAGGACATCTGCATCAGTACTTTCACGGGCACAGCAAGTCCTTCAGTGGTGCTTTTATGCAGGTATGATAGCACTGATTAAGTAAGAGCCAAATGTTTTGATCTATGTGTCAACTTAAGTTCAGACCCTTGGAACCTAACCTGTATGTACATGGGGGACTTAGTATATAGATAAGAGGTCTATAGAACAAAATAATTATCTCTAATTGGCTAAGGAAGTACTTCAGTTTTTTTATCTTCATTTGTATAGTTACGGTCTTCTCTGCTCATAGTTGCACATCAGCAGATTAGTAACTGACTTGATTATCGTTATTTTTTGTACGTTGATTGCACTGATGTGATTTTGTTCTTGTGGGTGATTTGAGCTGTTTAACTTGATTGAATTTACCTGACTTTGTCCATCTTTAAACAATTTAAACGTATGCTTAGATGGGCTTATACGGCTTTATTCAGTTGAAATGCAGTTTGAATCTCACTGTGATTATATGCCTGTAAATTGCATACATTTTGTATTTTGGTTGGGTATACTTGAGAGACATTGAGTATTTCAAGTGTGAGAATATAAGCAGAAAGCTGAGATGAATTAACTAATGTGGGAGAGAGAAGGAGCAGGAAAATAGGACTTTTTGACATCCCCTTTATAGGATTTAGAAAAGTGGCTGAGATGGATTGGAAGGCGCATTTTGCAGCATAGGACACATATTTTTCAAACATAAATAGAGGTCTGGGATGCAGTCCCTAGAGGCATCTGTGGGTAACACTAAATAAGTTTCTCACTTCATGGGGTTCTTGCATTGAGAAGAGACATGGTGGCTACACAAATCATAGGTGATGGTTACAGCTTTCATATATTACCAGTGGCATAGCTAGCGAGGGGGCAGTCCGCCCTAGGTACCAGCCTTGGTAGGGGTGACCAAAATCACTGTGGTAAGGAATAATACCATCATACTATACACCGTTGGATGTGGAATATACAGCAGAATGGAATGAAAAAAACCAGAGTGAAATGTCTCCATTCTGTCAAAAGTTATGGCCAAAAAACCAGAAAAACAAAAATGTATGGAGCCCTATGGAAAGTGAAATTGGGCCATATCGCATGTTTACTCATGAGTAGGTGAACATGCCTTAGTCCATTGGAAAGGGCAGGCCGAGAGGAATCCAACATCTCCAGATTGGTCCCAATCCGATGAACGCAGCCCCCCCAAAACAGAAGAAAGTCCTTCCCTCTAAGATGATGAATGTTTTGAGCCTTATGAAAAGTGAAACTCATGAGTAAGCAAATGTACCTTGGCTCCAGATCCAGTTGGGCAAAGGGGAATGCAAGGCTAGCAATGTGTTAGTATTGTAAACTATTCCCATATTTCTTGGTTTGGAATTTATGCCAAATATTTTTTTAAAACAATCTGTTTTTGTAACTTGTTAGCCAACTGGTGGTTCCTCTCCAACATCCATTGAAATTGCACTAGTCAATACTGTATAACAAAAGTCACCCCTCTCATAACAAATCACTCCCCCCCCCCCTGGAAACGGTTTGTTCTTGTCTTGATCTTAAGTCTTAAACCAGGGGTCTCTAAACTTTTCGGCTGAAGGGCCGCATCAAATATCTGGCATGGTGTCAAGGGCCAGAAAAAAAAATTAAATACATAAAATTTAAATAAATACATTAGAGATGGAACTTAGATGAATGACTGAAATGAATGAATGAATGGGCTCAAATGTCCAGGATTTCTCCAAGCACCAACACAGCCCAAGAAATAAAGCACACACACTTAAATGAACCCCCATTCCCACACCCCACAAGAACAACTCTGGTTGTGCTTGGTCAACTGAGTCAGAGGCTCTCAGGTGATCAGAGGCTGGCCACGGGCCAGATAGAAGCATTCTGTGGGTCGCATCTGGCCCCTGGGCTGCGGTTTGGAGACCCCTGCCTTAAAACAATCAAATCTAAATTGTCAATTGATTTGCTATTTTAATGTTCACATTGCCAGTGAAGATTCCTTAAGCGCTAACAGTTGCATAACTGATTGGCAGAGTTGATAGGTTGCTGTTGTCAGGGAAGGCATCAGGAAAAGCATGCTGACTGGGATGAGTAGCATCCAATTCTTTCAGCTCTCTACTAGAGGTTAGAGAGAAACTGCTAGTTTCTATTCAGGGCTGGAGAAACCAGGCACTAGGGGTCTCTTTGGAATACCGCACACAGGTGAGCACTGAACCCCAGAGGTTCTTAATCAAATCAAAACTACAAGAGGTCTGTGAGTGATCGCACATGACAGCCTGCTGAATTATTTATGAACATGTTCTAGGAAAGCAAAGAGTTAATAATTAACTGCATTTGATTAAAAATCAAAAAGAAAAGGGATTAGACACGGTGTGGGGGTAGAAAAAAGTACCAACAGCTAGATGTGTGCTTGGCTGGATGGACACAGCATATCTCATTAGGTTCAATAACTGCAATGCCCAGCAGATGGAGCTGGGACTCACAAGCAAAAGCTATCCAGCACATGATATTGCTAACCATGGTAAAGTTGAAGCTGACTAGGAGTGAAAGCAAACAAACCAAATTCCTTGAATACATTTTGCTATAGAGATGTTAAAAATTGTTATTTACTCAGAAGTTGGCCCATTGTGTTCAGTAAGATTTGGACTGTAATCATATCTTATTCACAGGAAACAAACTCTTCTAGCTATAAATACTCTGTCTCTTATATTGCCCCAGTGTCCTGCGCTGACTAGAGTGTAGGTGATTGTGTCTTCTGTGAACCCACAAAGTTTTCATGGCAGACTAGGCATGCACAAATCATGCCTGTTCTTGGACTTGGGCAACTTAGGTTTGATGTCATCAAGCTGCCTGATTGGAGGAATGAAGGCCACCATCCTACCCCTAAAAGCAGTATATAAATACTGTTAATAATAATAATAATAATAATAATAATAATATCGAGACAGACAGGTTTGACTACCCAATTATTTTATTAAGAACATTTATATACCACTTCAACAAAAAAAGTTCAAATTGGTTTATAGACAAAATCAAAGAATTAAATGGCTTTCTGTCCCAAAAGAGCTCACAATCGGAAAAGATGCAGAACACCACCAAGCAACAACCACTAGAAAAGACATTGTGCTGGGGTGAAGAGGTGACAGTTACTCTCCCTGCTAAACATAAGAGCACTACTTGAAAAAGTGCCTCTTTGCCCAGTTAGTAAGGCAGTTTATGTATTTTATTTGATAAGCACTTGCTAGTCTCAGTACTCCAGACAGGGGAAGGACTCTGAATTTACAAACGCACGTGACTGGTGGTTAATGGTGTTTCAAACAAAGGGCTGCTTGCAGAAGGATGTCCCAGCAGCTTTTTAAGTTGCTGAACCTACACAGGAGCTACTGGGTGTTAGAATAC
The DNA here is from genome assembly GCF_035046505.1 of Tiliqua scincoides. Classification (NCBI taxonomy): domain Eukaryota; kingdom Metazoa; phylum Chordata; class Lepidosauria; order Squamata; family Scincidae; genus Tiliqua; species Tiliqua scincoides. The sequence continues at coordinate 300,939,133 of NC_089821.1, forward strand.
TGTTCTCTCCCCCAACAATTTTTCCTTATTTTCAGGCACTCATCACAGTTGTGTTTGAATATTACTTATTGAATTTTCAAACTGTAACTATTTATGATGTATTGGTATGATTCAGGCTCTGAAGTTTTGATCAAAGTAGGAAATGGTGACCTGTTTCCTTGAGAGGTTACCCATATTGGCATTAATGCAAAAAAGACTGTAAATCGAATGGAACATATATTCTCAACTAGTGTTTCTGCTGTCAAGCTCCTATTTGGGGGAGATGTGAAGAAAGCATCACATATAACTGCTGTGTGTGAGGAATTAGGAGTGGGACAAAGGGATAGGACATTGGTTTTAACAAGTTTTGATCCATTACCTCTATTGTCAGTACTTCTTTGCCAGAGTGCCTGTCAAGTGAAGAGCTCACTTGAAGAGGGAATACTGCTGTTACCTGCAGAGTGTAGTAATTTTGAAATGTGAAGGAGCTGACTTGTCTCAGTAGACTGAAGGGCATGGCATGGAAGGATGAAAAGAAATATAATGGAATTTCAGACACTGCTCCAAAGGCCAGGAACTAAGTGGCTCTCTTCAACTGTTTCAGTTCTCACTTTGCCCCCTGCCCCCTCACTTCCTGGGCCTGGGAACTTCCTTGACTGGGCATGGAAGAGATCAAGCTCTTGATATGACACCTGCTTGCCTTCCAGCAGTTTTGAATATGGGTTGCTCCCATAGTTCCAGTACTCAGTCAACCTGCATCATCTCCCCTCCCCCGGGGGGGGGGCCCCTCAGAGTATAGACATTTTGAAAAAATGTGAAAGTCCTTCTGACAGTAAAGCAAAATTTTCAGATGCAACTTACTGAAATTTAACAGGTTGCACCATTATGAAACTAACAGGCTAATCGCTAAGTGTTGTCAGAGCATCTTTTAATTGTTTCACTTAACTCTAGAGCAGGGGTGCCCAAACCCCGGCCCGGGGGCCACTTGCGGCCCTTGAGGCCTCTCAATGCGGCCCTAAGGGGGCCCCAGCCTCCAATGAGCCTCTGGCCCTCCGGAGATTTGTTGAAGCCCGCACTGGCCCAACGCAACTTCTCTCAGCGTGAGGGTGACTGTTTGGCCTCTCGTGTGAGCTGTGGGATGAGGGCTCCCTCCACTGCTTGCTCTTTCACATCTGTGATGCAGCAGTGGCAGCAAAGGAAAGGCCAGCCTTGCTTTGTGCAAGGCCTTTTGTAGGCATTGAGCTATTGCAAGACCCTCATTCATTCATATAAGTTCATCTTTAATATATTCATTTATGTAAACTTATGTAAATTTATTCCAATTTTAAATGTAAATTAATTCTCCCCCCCCCCGGCCCCAGACACAGTGTCAGAGAGCTGATGTGGCCCTCCTGCCAAAAAATTTGGACACCCCTGCTCTAGAGAACAGAGAAGCCTATAACAAACCATTTTAAGAAGGCTGCCAAAATCCTGTAATTTGGTCAGTATAACTTTAAATCTGGTCTAGCAAATGAGCTTTATCCCTCTTGTCCTTATTCCACTCTGATCAATGCTCTAGGAAATGTTATTAGCAGAATAAAACAATTTTAAAAGGGCACTAAACTGGTTTAGTATTTTTAAAAGTACCAAATGTGATTTTTTTTTTTGCCCAAACAGATGAATTGTATCTGTATCATTTGAATAGTTGCCTCTGATTTTGAGTTGTAACCTTCCATTTAATGTTGGAAATATTTTTAGGAAGGAGACCGATTACACTGCCTTGGTGCTGGTAAAATTCTGTACAGTGTTGTCTCAGTTAATGAATAATTTTACAGTTGAATGGCAAGAGACAGCATGGTCGCTGTCATCTGGGTTTCAAAAATAATTGCATTTGGGTTGAAGAAATAAGGACAGTTAGAGTAGTGTTTCTCAACCTTTGTCCCCTGATGTACCACTTCACATTTTCTAATTATCTTAAGTACCATCCAAGTAACTGGTGAGGATGTCATTGCCAGTTACTTCAGGGTTGGAAGACCAGATGCGATGCTACAAACAACTGTAAGATGGGCTTTTCAAGTGCATGAAAACCACATGCTGGAGCTGTGCCCACTGAGCTGAGCCTCCTACTGCTGTGGGTGTCCCCCAGGAGCCGCACATACCACTAGATAACATCTCAAGTGCCACTGGTGGTATGTGTACCACTGGTTGAAAAAGTGTTAGCACAGATGGATCATAAGTTTCATTAACTTCTAAGAACTTCTTCATCTTCTGAATTGGTGCAGTCTACTCAGGTGAAACAGATGGGACTGAAGAGAGAGCTGGATAAGAAACTTCAGTTTCCTTACTGCTTAAAGCAGCCAAAATGAGGTTTAGTGTTCGCACATATGGCAGTACTGGATTGAAGCTGTTTGTTCCTAGCTGAATTTTTAGAATAATTAGAAGTGGAAACTTGTGAGTTTTGATGGTGGAAATAGTTTGAGGTCACTATTCCTTTATCTTCTAAGTAGAAGATTTATGGTTACTAAATGAACTTGGACATGAAGAGATTAATTAGCTGAACTTTTCTAATAGTCTAATGCAGGGGTGCCCAAACCCTGGCCCTGAGGACACTTGCGGCCCTTGAGGCCTCTCAATGCGGCCCTCAGGGAGCCCCCAGTCTCCAGTTAGCCTCTGGCCCTCAGAAGATTTATTGGAGCCCACATTGGCCCGACACAATTGCTCTCAGTGTGAGAACAACTGTTTGACATCTTGCATGAGCTGTGGGATGAGGGCTCCCTTCACTGCTTACTGTTTTACATCTGTGATGCAGCAGTGGCAGTGAAGGAAAGGCCAGCCTTGCTTTGTACAAGGCCTTTCATAGACCTTGATCTATTGCAAGACCTTCATCTTTAATATATTCATTTATTCAAATTTTAAATGTAAATTAATTCTTTCTTTCCCCGGCCCCCAACGCAGTGTCAGAGAGATGATGTGGCCCTCCTGCCAAAAACTTTGGACACCCCTGGTCTAATGTAATCCAATGATTTGTATGAATCAGCTTGTTAACCTGATTCACCTGCTTGAATTTTGAAATTTCTTATGAATTCTTTTTGATGAAGTCTTTTGATGGACTCTTCTCAGTACATTGACTGCTAGAAATTAACGTTTGGTTGATCCTGATATTGGATCTGATCCACTAGAGTCCTGTCTAATGAAAACTTGATGGACTTTTCCTCATTTTTTAAGATTAATTTATATTGATTGACCTTGCAGTTTGGTGTGTGCATGATAAAATATACTTTTTAAATTGATGTAGATTAGCAGACATTATGATTTAACTAAGACAGGGGTGTCTCAGTACACTGGTTGTTTAATAATTGGTTAAACTTTTAGTTCAGTCATATGCTTAGGTGAGAGCAAATTAGTGAAACTAGTAATGAGGTTTCTGGCTTTAGCAAAAGGCTGGCAGACATTGAGGAAAATGAAAAATCTTTCCATATGCAAAGAAGATTAACTGTTTCTGAAAAACGAAATTTAAAAGTTAATAAAAAAGATGGATGTATGAATTATGAATATGATTATAATACTTTATAATCATCTGCTTACAGTTGTCATATCATAACTAGTCATTTAGAAATTTGGACTGACCTTGGTTGTCAGAATTGGTCCTTGTCATGACCCAGCATTGGCTACAGTGTCCTACTAAACTTTGGAGGCAAGCAGAATGCAAAATCAATTATTGTTATCCAACCCCACACTTGGGAGAAGCGCAGAGGTTTGTGCATGTTGTACAATGCTTGGGAGCCACTTTCAAAGTTCAGTGCCACATGGGAAGTCCTATCTTCAGCTCCTCTCTTGAGGTACAGAGCCCTGCCATCACCTGTCTACCTTTCTGTTACAGCTATTGTCAGAACCACCTTCTCTTTCTCATTATTTAAAATCCTAGCAACAGTGGTGTTTAAGTAGTGCATCCCCAGTGCCCTTGCCATTGCCTCACCCATTACTTGTACATTTTTGATATGTAAACAGTGTTACTATGTGGCATTGCTTCAGTTCTAGATGTAAACTAAAAGCGTCAGGGATGCCTTGGTAGATCTGTCAGGGATGCCTTCCGTCTGATGCCATTTCAGTCACTTAGTTATGATGGGCAAGCGATGGGTTCAAAACCAGTAGTGTCCATTAGGTTTCCATGCTTCCTTTTCAATCTCCTGGTTTATGGCAACCATAGTTTGCTGTGATGTCTGAATTGGGTAAAAGATTATTACCATGCCTTCAGGCCAGAATCAGAAGCCATGTTGTGAAGCAGGTTTCTAATTCTGACTTGAAGATATTCTGTGAGAGTGTGTTAACTGTATTAAGTAAGCTTTTCAAGACAACATATTGTGTTCTGTGTTGGCTTCAAAGCGTAGATACAAGGTGCTCTATAAACTTTCCTTGACTCTTCATCTCCTTTCACACTGCCATCTTAAGGTCATCTGCTTTTAGTTTCTCATTCTGTCTTCCTTCTCTCAAACTGTGTGTGCTATTGCTGCATCTCCTTCCTTTAATCCCATTTCTGCAAAGGCTTTTCTTCAACATAGATGCACTAATTCTGGATTGCCCTATGTTTTTTCCCCAGCAGCTGTTACTTGGAGGTTTGCTGCTTCTGAATCATGAAGTTTCATTTAACTGTAATGACTAATAACTATTGGTAAACATATTCAAGAATGTGTCTTTCCTAGACAGCAGTTAGTCATATACAAACTCAAGTCGCAGACAAGCCTAGTGTGGGTTGCCCATTGTTTTATGTGAAGTGCTCTTGTTTTGCTTTGTTTGAGATTGTTGGCTAACCACCTTTTGACTTTTTGGGTGAAAGGCATGCATCCTGAAAAGAAAACTGGAGTCTGACACGACTGTGTTGAACATACACAGACTGAGGAATATAAGAGAGCTGCTTTCTCACTTTGTTAGAAAAAATTTATTCTGGATGTAATGCATGCACTTTCTTACTCTTGGAGATCCATGTAAACTGTAGAATTGAGAAGGGCGTTTCAGTTGTATTTAACAAGGAAGGAATCCCATTGAACTCAGTTTAAAGATGTTTAGGACCTGGCTGCTGGTGTAGTATACAAGCTGATAATGGATACCTTGCAATCATGTAAAGTGCAGGAACAAAGTGTGCGGTAACTTACTCGTACATAAATAGTTGCTCACGTTTCAGAGCCACTAGGGATGTAATACTTGAAATGGTGAAAACCCAATTATTTGTAATTTACAGAGAGTGTCTCCTTTCCTCCTGCTTAGTGACATACTGGCTGGTTGATGTTTGGGCTTGTGGCTATAGTGGTGTGTTCGCACGTTTGTTTTTGTAATTTGCAGTCCACAAATGCTTGTTGAAGATAATTCTTCCTTTGTCCATGTATGATAAGTAAAGTAATATAGTGGGTGGGATATAAAGGGCTGTGGGGCGTGGCTTCTACATACATGGCTCCAGAATACTATTCCTGAAAGGAGGGGGGCTCTTAGCAGTGACATAACACAAGGAACTTCTGCCTGAGGTGGACATCTGAAAAATTCTGGCCCACACATCACAGTGCCTGAGACTTTGTATTCCAACCATTATATTTAAAACCACAAAACTTTTTCTCTCTAATTTAATTTGAATACTTGCCAATTCTAGTTGCATGAATTACTGATGTGTACCATGCTACGAGAATGTATTTTTCCTTGATACTGTATTCTACCATAATGCAGTTCTTGGAACCAGGGAAGGAAAACGTTTGCTCATTCAGAGTACAGATTTTTTTAAAAAAACCCTTGTTCATATTTTCACTCTGAGGCAGCATTACAATAAAAGAGCACTGCAGCTCTTCTGGCTGTGACAATTGGAATATGTGTATGAACCAGTTGGGTCTCATTTTTAGAATTCAAAATATTCTGCTATAAAAAGGCATTTTATTCATACCCATTTTAAATAAAGCATGGTGGTTAAGGCTAAAGACAAATTAAGAAGTACGTAAGTCTTCTGTATCATGAGTCTGTTAGGATGGGTTTCGTTTTCTTTGCTACAAGTATCTTTACAGGCTGCACTGATGAAATCCCGCTTTCATCCAAACTTCTTACCTGTCCTTGCTAGACAGTTTTGAAGTGTGATCAGAAACATCCCCACTATATGGCAAAAGTACAATACTGGAATTTGACGCAAGCATCATAGTGAAGAGAATGTACACTGATTAACCATCACCACATTAGAATGTCTCCATAGCAACCCTGGGTCCAATTATACAAACTGCATTTATTTTGCAGATAACTTACTTCCATCAAAGTGAAATTTAAACAAGTAGATTTAAATTCTGCCTGGCTCATATTATGGAACTATGTCAAATCTCAAACTGTTTCTTTTAAACTGTATTAGATTTGATCCAAAAGTACCATGTACACGAAGAAAGATACTCCTGCTCACAAAAGGCACCCACAAATTTCCTCCTTCCTGCTGCAGCCTCCTTTACCCCATCTCTGCTGTTCTGTGGGGGGTCCCTTGATCCTTGAGCAGTTTTTTGGAGGTTGCTAGAGACGGTCTTGGGGAGGAAGGGTGGGAAAGTTCTCTTGCTTCAGTTCTCTTATGCTTCTTTGTAATAATCCATTATGTAATTGCATGCAGCTGTAAACCAAGGTGTTGAGTTCTCTGATGCCTCACTACTGCTGTTTACATGGCTTTATGGAAGTACTCATTAACTGATATATTTAGTTGCTTGTGCTTTTTTCCTCCCTCAAGGAATTTTTCAGTTTTTTGCAGTAGGAAATGCTGGTAAAAAACTTTTTATGAAACCTTTCTATGTTTGAATGATGAGTAAAATCTTCTTACTCATTTTCTTAAGATGAGGTTTCAGAAACATTTATCTGTTAGGGCCCAAGCCTATCAAATGTTCCAGTGCTGATGCAGCTACAATGTAGCCCCAAGGTAAGATAACAAACATTCCTTTACTTTGAGGAGGCCTTCGTGACTACCCCTCACCTCTGGATGCAGTACATGCCCCATTGGCATGGCTGCATCAGCACTGGAAATTGGATAGGAGTAGACCGTTCTCTTTCTAATAATATTGGGCAATTTCAGTTTATAGTTTACAGACATGTAAAACTCTCAAATCATAGAGTTGGAAGGACCCACAAAGTCATCTCCCAATAGCAGGAAATCCTGTTATCTCCAGCAGGTGCCTGTTGATCTTCAGCTTGAAGATCTCCAGTGAGGGAGGATCCACCACCTCCCTTGGTAATTGGTTCCACCCTTTGGAATTGGAATTGCCATTTAGGAATTTCTACCTGCTATCTAACCAGACTCTTCTCTCTTGCAGTTTGAACCCATTTGATCTACTCTCAGAGACAGTTGAGATCAAATTTGTTCCTTCTTCCATTTGGCAGCCCTTCAGGTATTTGAAGAGCACAATCATATCAGTCTTTTCTAGGCTGAACGTACCAAACTTCCTCAACCTTTCCTTGTAAGGCTTGTTTTCCAGCAATTTGATCATCCTTGTCATTCTTCTTTGAACCTGCTCCAGTTAAGGTACCCAGAATTGGGCTTGGTCAGGCCTCACCTGGTGTGCCAACACTGAGTAAAGTGGAACCTCTCTTTCTTGGGTCTTGGAAGCTATGGTTTTACTGATGCAGGCTAAAATTGTTAGCCTTCTTTGTAGCTGCATCACACTACAGATTTAATTTCTACTTGTGATCCATTGCAACTCCAGGATCCCTCTCACATGTTGTGCTGCCAAGCCAGTTGTCTCTCATTCTGTAACTGCACCTTTAGTTATTTTTGCCTAAGTGCAGAACTTGCATTTGTCCCAGTTGAATTTCATCTTATTCATGTTAGCCTAGTATTACATTCTGTCAGTATCTTCCTAATGCTTCTAAGAGGGTTGTTTCTTTCATGCCTTCTGTGAACTTCCTAGAAGCATCTGGTTGGCCACCACTGGGAAGGGAATGTTGGGCTTGATAGGCTCTTAGTCTGACCTAGAATTATTGCTGCCTCACCACCTCTTGTAAGACAGAAGTAGTCTTCATGTAGAAGCAGATAGGCATTTTGTTTGCTCTGACCTGGTGTTTTGTTTGTGCATATATGTACCCTGAATATCTGATAAATAATGGTCCAACTGTGAAAATAAATCTATCTGAGTGCTGACAGGCTCTAATTCCAAATGGTAGGCAATACCATGATGGATGGAAGAAATGTTTTAGCTCCCAAGACATGTATTAAATCCAGATCCATCTGTCCACCCCTACTGCTGTCTGATTAGAATATTGTTGTCCTTCCAAGAAGTGTGTTAAATGGTGAAAAATGTATCCCCTTAAACTTAAAGCCTTAAGAGCCACCTGTTAACATCTGTTATGTGTGCTACTTGCAGGTTGTCTCCTCTGTCTGTTACAAACGCATAACTTCTGGTATTTTAAAAGCCTCAAGTTCTCTTACATATGTGCAAAAATAAACTCTTTAGCTGAATCTTATTGGACCATTTATTAGCATAGTAAGCCTTATTAGAGCCTTGGGTAGCGGAGTCCAAGATGCTGTAGACCAAATATGTTGTTATTGTAGAACAAAAGGAAACAGGGTGCAAAAACCTGGTTAAATGATATGAAACAAAGTGCTTGAGATGGAATCTTCAGTATTCTAATCAAACTTAACAAGAAACCTGACACAGACACAGATAGCAAAAAAGAATTCCTAGTGCAATCCTAGTTCTTATATGGTAGCTTTGAAAGCAAGTGGCTAGCCTGCATGGTTGTGACCTAAAAACTGAACGTACATAATGATAAAATCCAAAAATTAAATTGAGTGGCGCTTCTACAGGCAAAAAGTAGGGCTGATGTGTCCATACACACATTTAAGAACATAAGAACAGCCCCACTGGATCAGGCCATAGGCCATCTAGTCCAGCTTCCTGTATCTCACAGCAGCCCCACCAAATGCCCCAGGGAGCACACCTGATAACCAGAGACCTGCATCCTGGTGCCCTCCCTTGCATCTGACATAGCCCATTTCTAAAATCAGGAGGTTGCACATACACACCATGGCTTGTAACCCGTAATGGATTTTTCCTCCAGAAACTTGTCCAATCGCCTTTTAAAGGCATCTAGGCCAGATGCCGTCACCACATCCTGTGGCAAGGAGTTCCACGGACCGACCGCACGCTGAGTAAAGAAATATTTTCTTTTGTCTGTCCTAACTCTCCCAACACTCAATTTTAGTGGATGTCCCCTGGTTCTGGTGTTATGTGAGAGTGTAAAGAGCATCTCTCTATCCACTTTATCCTTCCCATGCATAATTTTGTCCCGGTCCCAGGACAGATTTGGAGAAAGAGGATAAATGTGCTGAAAATGGGCTCACTGAGATCCAGTCATTTGATCTGATGCAATTAGATTTTAAGTAACTTGACTGTAAAAGAAAAGAAAAGTGTGTCCATATTTGGTGACCTCCTATATTCATTAAAGTGATTTCTGAACTTAGAGCCTAGTGTTGCAATAACTGTGTCAATGGCTTCCTTCTAGAATTGCAGCTCTTATGGTCTACTGGTGATCTAGCTCTTCATGGAGTAAAAGATCTACAAATTTTAAAAAATACTCCATATGGCTTGTTGTTGGGAAATGTAGAATGTGATGTTTTCACTAAGGAATTTGAAATACTACTTGGCATCTAAACACTTGAAATTTCTAGCCTTGCTGTGCTTAGTACAGTACTATGACCTCAAGTTCGGCTACATAGCTTTTTCTGCACAAGAGAATTAGCCACTTTTAAAAATAGTCATGTCAGTATTTGTTGAATTGTTAGTGTTCAGCACTGCATTTTCAGAACCTTTAAACCACATTTTAACAGAGTAAACTACTATAACTTCTGTGTTAGACTGTTTTATAAATAAGCTTAATTTGCTCATATTGCATTTCAGGGGTCCGCAAACATTGAGTTTGCTTACTAATCAGTCATTATTTATGGATTCTACGAGCCCCCTCCCTTTCTCAAAGTCCTCTGAAGTTCATACATATCCTACATATTGTCTGTTGCCACTTGTACATTGTCTTTTATGACTGATCAAGTTTTTATTACAGGAAAGGCTTTTTCTGATTGTTGGCCTGCTATACAAATCATGGAATGTCATAATGTTATGCTTGATTAGGAGCATCGTATGGCTGAGCTGTTGGGTCATATTTTTTGGAGATGCTCCTTCATATCAAATACCGAGAAAAAGGCAGTCATGCAGCTTTCGCAAATTGTGAAATTGTTTCTAGCTAAAGTCAGTAGTTTGGTGAAAGCACAGTTTGGAAGACAACAGGACATGAACTTCAGTAATTCTATTCATACAACATCTTGCTTGGCCAAGGAGGTTGTCAAAAATATTTTCCATCTAAAAAATGAATTATAGTGATGTCAGAGTAACCTCAAATCAGTGAATGTAGTGGCCTGTCAGTAAAAATAGTACATGTCCCTTTCATGCATCCTCAAGCCCTTAGGACAGAGGAAAATACAAAATTTACTTGGAGTACACTTCTCAGTGAGGAAATTATTTTACTTTGTGCAGTTAATCTGGAATGGGCAACTGACTGCTCATGGGCCACATTCAGTTCTTCTGCAATTTGATAGCTCTACAAAATCTTTTATGGATGTGTGATAAACATTTGTCCATTTTTATTTGTAAAGAAAAATGTAATAAATAACCTTTCAAATTTTGTGAGCCACACATTGGGGTACATATGAGTATGTAATACTGTACCTGAATGCATGGGTTCTACAGTCAGAAAGGCCTTAATGCTAGATAGTACTAAGTTTATTACAAAGCCTGATTCCTTGTGAGCAGGTTGGTTTGTTCTCCTTGACTGCCTGTTCTTCTGAGTAGTGGCCTTTGAGTATACAAAAGTTTGCTATCTCTGTAGGAAATGACTAAACTAAAGTCTACTTGATTCTTAAAGCTGGCTTTTAAACTCGGTCTGCATTTTAACTTTGCAATGATACCATGGTAGACTTGCTTGTTCTGTTGTAAAGCTCTCACTAATACAGTTGCTAATCTTACTTTCAATCTTTTTACAGGCTGCTGACTTGAGTAAACCAATAGATAAAAGGATATACAAAGGAACACAACCTACGTGTCATGACTTCAATCATTTAACAGCCACAGCAGAAAGTGTCTCTCTTCTAGTGGGCTTCTCTGCAGGCCAGGTGCAACTTATAGATCCTATTAAAAAAGAAACTAGCAAACTATTTAATGAAGAAGTAAGTAGAAGTCTTCATCTTGATGCATGTGAACATACTTTTATATCCTCTCACTACTTCATCATATACATCTTAACTTTCTTTTCCTTTTGAAAGCACTTTACTTGGATGAATACAACAAAATATTTCTTGAAATAGTCTCTTGTAGAATTGTGCTTTGAAAGAAGTAGCATTTTTTCTCCTCCCCATTCTTAGCTACTTGGTAAGAAGACAAGAGCACTGTGACACCAATAGTACATACTGACTTCATAGACTGATAGTGCTCCTAATCCTATAGGCTCATTTACTCCTCTTTCCTCCTCCCTTGCATGCATATTTCTTTCTCTTCTCTTTCTCTCCCCCAAACATTCAGTTTGCTAGTAACTATAGTTGAATGTTCCATTTTGCAAATTTTGCAAATTGCTGTAGAAATGCAGGTGCTAATGCAGTGCTAATTGTAGTTCAAAAACTGAATGGGAGAGAGGAAGCCAGGGAAGAGGACTTGGCAAACCATGGTTTGGTGATGGGTTAGAGCTGCATTTGCACTGAGATTCTGTTTGAAGAGAGATGACTGCTCCTTTTAAACCAAAGCATTTCTTAAAATGGTTAAATGAAGCAATATGCATTATTTGATAAACTCTTGTTTCATGTACACTTTGCTCCTGTTTTAGAGGTAACAAACAGTACTAATGAAACACAACTTCATTTCTTTGAGTTCTTGTCATTCTCTCTAAATCTAAATACTGTAGCTCCTTTAGGTAAGACCAATGAGTTGTGCACACTCAGTAGGTTTCATTGACCACTTTCATTAAATTACATTCTACGATGTTGCTCTTGCAACTCTCCCCCATTGCAAAGTCTTTGCCATAAAAAGTGGAGAGGCTGCTGTTAAATAAATGAAAGTTCAAGGCACTCCTGGAAGTATGGAACTAGTGATTCTTTAGATTCTGGACACTACCTATGAGAAGACTGGTGTAGCATAGCAACTAAGCTACAAATTGGGGTTTTCCCTGGGGCAGGAAACAGGACAACACCACTTAGGTTGGGTTTCCTTTGGAGGTGACACTGCATTTTTATACTTGCTTTACTTAGAAATAGAGCATAAGTGGCAGCAAAGAGGCATGCCTACAAGGCAAGGTCTGCATCTTCTGGTAGTGCGCTACAAGGAGATTAACTGAACATTAACAGGAAGCAGGACAGTTCCTGCTTCCTGTTAATGTTCAGTTAGTCCCTCTTTAGTGTGCAGGCTAGTTGTCTGCACATTCAAGAATGTTCCTTGTTAAGCAAGAAGCACCCGCTCTTCCATTGTTTTTAAACAAAAACTAAGATAGTGTAATGGGCACACATGCACACCACAGATAACTGAATCTATGGATATGGGGGGGAGGGGACACACATCTGTATTATGCAAACTACTCTGAAGGAGACTAAATTAGAGACTGTCATGCCCAATTTTTCTCACCTGTCCTCAGGATGGGCTCAGTGGTACAAAACTTGCTTTGCGAGCATAAGGTCTTAAGCCATTCCCAAGCATGTGAATATAGGGCTGAGTAAGGCTCCTATCTCAAACTGTGAAGGAGTTCACTCCCTCAGTGTAGACAATACTGAGCTAGATGAACCAGTGATCTAATTCAGTAGAAAACTGCTTCCTAAGGCAGGAACATCCATGCACCAGCTCCTCACAGGAAGAACAACACAATATTGTGTCACAAGTGCAATATATTTCTCATTTATCTTAGAGGGTGATGGAAAAAGATAGTGCCACTATGCTGCATTACTTAAAAACTAAGATGGCAAGCCTTGTTCTAGATAGAAAGTTTAATTACGCTATACTAGCTTTAACACCTTGTTCCTGATTGAAAAAAAATAAAGTAAAATTTGAGGGAAACAGTCCTCATTGGAATTTATTGAGGGGTTCTGTAACTTATATTCATATAAAAAGTATCAGCAGCTGCTTAAAGTTTACTTGTAGAAAATGGTACTGTTTAGTGTAAATGCAAATTCTACTGGAAAGTGAGTTTCTGAAACCTCTAATGTTAAGTCTTTGCTTTTATCCACCTGAAAACACTCTAGTAATTTGCTTCAGGAACTTCAGAAGATGCAAATGAGTATTCAAAATAAAAGTGTGGGATTCCAACACTTTAGCATTCTGATGTCAGTAAAAGCATTAACTGGTTGTCTAACTTAAATCCCACTGAGTTGCAGATCATCTAGTGAAGCTTGAGTACAAGATTTGCATTTTGCAGTAGCCTGCTGAATAGCAGTCAGACTTGTTAACTTTCCCAAATTCTACTTTGCAGAAAAATGTTCTGTTAAAGGTGTATTCCTAAAAAAGCACTAAGGTTGTATTATGGGTATGTATCCTCTGTATGTATACAGAGGATGTTAAAACGGGCAAGATTTCCATAAGTTTGCCAGAATAAGAATAGTAAAGGACTTTGAAAAGGTGTGTAAACTTTATGTGCCATGAGATGATACAAAGTGGTGCTTGAGGTTTACTAGGAGAACAAGTATGTATAAAGCTGTCTATGTTGAATTGGACCATTGGTACCTCTGGCAGTTTTGTCTACTGACTGAGCAGTTTTCTAAGGTTTCACAGAGAGGGCTTGCCCAGCGCTACTTGAAGATCCTAGGGATTAAACCTGAAATTTCTGCATGCAAAGCATGTGCTCTCCTCCTGTTGCTACAGCCCTTATCACACTGCCATGTTGCTTAATATACAGAAATTAAGCATCTACTACTTCTGTCCACATGATAATGCAAATGTTTTCCACAAGTTGGTTTCTCTTGGGGCGGGGAGTATCCTAAAGTTGCATGCTGGCTTATTTAAAAAAAAAAACTAAAACCCTAGCTTTTGTGAAGCTTCACAGTTGTTCTCTGCCTCCCTGTCAGGACACTTTAGTGATTTGTTGCCTTAACACCTATAGCTATTTTATTTCCACATGTCTGTACAATTCTTTCCTTTCAGTTTTAACACCTTCGTTGTCATTTTATGGCTCTTTGCTATCCTGCATTTCTATATCCTGCACCTAATTAGGATCATGGCTCTGTCATGTTGTCACCCACATGTTGTCCTTTTCTAGAAATACGCATGTGTTTTCACCATAGCTACTCACTGGATATGTTATAAGCTATGCACAGTCAGTCATGTCGATGTACATTATTATTATTATTATTATTATTATTATTATTATTATTATTATTATTATTATTATTATTATTATTATTAACAGTATTTATATACCGCTTTTCAACTAGCGGTTTAAAAGTTCACAAAGCAGTTTACAGAGAAAAATCAAATAACTAAATGGCTCCCTGTCCCAAAAGGGCTCACAATCTAAAAAGATGCAAAAGGATACCAGCAAACAGTCACTAGAACAGACAGTGCTGGGATGAGATAGGCCAGTTACTCTCCCCCTGCTAAAAAAAGGAGCACCCACTTGAAAAAGTGCCTCTTACCCAATTAGCAGGGGTATATCTTGCATCAAATAAGCTGAAAGAGCTCTGTAGGTTCAGTTTCATATTGCATTGTAGCTGGTTGAGTCTTTGAGTTCAAATTTATATTAAATGATTCTTTCCTGAATGAAGCAATTGCATCAAGAGCCGTGTATACTAGTGGAACACCACTGCATCCTAGTTGAATCCATCTGATACTATTTCAGAGAAGGAAGGCATGTAGCTTTGTAGATGGTTACAAGAAAGATATTAATGTCATTTATCGTAGATACTCACCTATCAGTATTGGCAACCTTCAGTCTCGAAAGACTATGGTATCGCGCTCTGAAAGGTGGTTCTGTCACAGTGTCTAGTGTGGCTGAAAAGGCCAATCCGGGAGTGACAATCCCTTCCACACCGGGAGCAAGTGCAGTCTGTCCCTGGTCTGTCTCCCTGGCTATGGGCCTTCCTTCTTTGCCTCTTTGCCTCAGACTGCTGGCACCTATACTCACCTATAGTACATGAAATTTTTGCCAAGTAATCAAGCTCAAATTATCACTTTGCCTTATCTCCGGGTCAATCAGAGGGCAAAGCCTTTCAGCTCTGAAAAGTTTTGCTTCTCAAGCAGCAGGCAGGCACAGCTCCTTAGAAGCAATTTGTTAACCTTTTAGTCTCCTTCCTTCTGCTGCAACCTGGTTCTGCTTTGCAAATGCTTGCAAAGCAGGTCTGTTTTTTGAAACACCAGGATGGGACCCTCCTTCCCAGGCTACAATTCAGTGCACAATTACTTAAGAATAACACCCATGGAAAGCAGTGGGTCTACTTCTGAGTAAAAAGGGTTGCAAATATATGCATCTGCATCTCTCTGCTGTGAATTGAATTGCACACTCCCAGTTATGTGTTATGGGTTGTATGTTGTATGTAGAGCTTCTGGCTTAACACACCAGACGCCTTAAAGGTGGATTTGATTCATGGTTCTCCTGCAGTGGTTCCCAACCTTTTTCACTTGCATATCCCTTGGCAGCCCATTTCCATAAATTGTATCCTTCATATTAGCTAACTGTTTCTCATTAATAATACAAGCCCTCATCTCCTCTCTATGAAAGCCCAACTTCATGTATTTATCACAGTGTTTTCTCTTTTTATCTGTTTGAAGAACAGAAGACTCTGCCTTTGCACTGTTTTATACCAGAAGTGTGCTGAGAAATTCTGGGTGATTGATCACTTTCCTTATTATGTTTCAGCTTTTTTACTGTGCTGGTTTTCAATCACTGGTTCATACATGAATTGATGACCAAAAACTAACTGTTGGTGGGGCTTTCACAGCCAACTAGCTACCTCCATTCCTGCCTTGCTGGTCCTTGCAAGGCATTTTGGACAATGACCTGCCTTTTTCTACCATTATTCCATTCTTTTTCAAGTCCCCTAAAGGTCCTGTTGAGTGTCCCTGGGAGTACATGAATACCAGGTTGGGAACCACTGTTTTACTGGTATGTTTTTTACAGTACACTTACTCTGATAGCGTTTACAAAAAGGTGGTGAAGACCAGAATTTAAAAAGAATAAAAATGTATCTTATGATCTTTTCCTATGTTTTTAATAAATTAGAGACTACAGTTCTTAGGTAATAATTAGTGGTGGGTTATTTTTCAGGATCTGGCCTCGAGTAAAATCAGACAAAACTCTAGTCAGACACCCCCCTAAGTTTAAAAAAAAAAACCCCGACTTATCCAAGGGTCATAGAAAATTCCATGATTGTAAATTGAACACACTTGAAGTGTTACTATCCAAAACCAATGAATGCATAGGCCAAAATGCCATTGGTTCTTGAAATGGAGGTAATTTAAGGTAGAATCTCTAGGTTTCAGACCCATGGGTATAAAGGACCCACTGTATTGGATCTCTTCCCATCATGGTCCAGTGTCTCCAAGTAACCTTTTATTTTCCTTTTGAGTCACACATACCTTGTTATCCTCATTACATCCGGTGAAAACTTGTGTTTTTTTCCTTCATTTTCACTTTAGTAATGCTAGGGTGACCCCATGGTTACACTAGATTGCACACTTTCTAGTGGATTCCTTAAGCTAGGTTCATTTTTCTGAGGATGATCTCAGTGAATATCTTAGTTTCTTGTTACGATTTTGCATCTCTGTCAGATCTTTATCGGTGAGTAGCATTTTTCTCAGAATGTATATAGCTTCCAGAGACTCACTTTCTCATTTGCTTAAATTATTTTAAGGGGGGGGGGTCTACTACAGATTTGCCTATTGTAATTTATTCCATATTTGTGTACAAGGAAAGTAAACTTCTCATAAGTAGAATAATTAAACTAAAACTGAGATGACTCTGATATGACTCTTTTTTTTCTTTCTTTTTCAGAGGCTAATAGACAAGTCCAGAGTAACCTGTGTAAAATGGGTACCCGGTTCAGAAAGTCTCTTCCTAGTAGCTCATTCCAGTGGCAATATGTACTTGTATAATGTGGAACACAATTGTGGTACCACAGCCCCACACTATCAGCTACTTAAGCAAGGAGAAAGTTTTGCGGTCCACACATGCAAGAGCAAATCTACACGAAACCCGTTGCTCAAATGGACAGTAGGTGAGGGTGCCCTGAATGAATTTGCATTTTCCCCAGATGGGAAGTTCTTGGCATGCGTAAGCCAGGATGGCTTTCTTCGTGTATTTAACTTTGATTCAGTGGAGTTGCACGGTACAATGAAAAGCTACTTTGGAGGACTGCTATGTGCATGTTGGAGCCCAGATGGAAAATACATTGTAACAGGTGGAGAGGATGACTTGGTGACTGTCTGGTCTTTTGTGGATAGTCGAGTGATTGCTAGAGGCCATGGACACAAATCATGGGTCAGTGTTGTGGCCTTTGATCCATACACCACTAGCGTAGAAGAGAGTGATCCAATGGAATTTAGTGGCAGTGATGAGGATTTCCAAGACCTCCTTCATTTTGGAAGAGATAGAGCAAACAGCACGCAATCTAGGTTATCAAAAAGGAACTCTACAGACAGTCGCCCAGTAAGTGTAACGTATAGGTTTGGTTCAGTAGGCCAGGACACACAGTTATGTTTATGGGACTTAACGGAAGATATCCTCTTCCCACACCAACCCCTCTCAAGAGCAAGGACACACACAAATGTAATGAATGCCACAAGCCCGCCTGCAGGAAGTGGTGGAGCTAACCCAGGAAGTAATGGAAACAGCATCACAACACCTGGAAACTCTGTGCCCCCACCTCTTCCACGGTCAAATAGCCTTCCACATTCTACAGTCTCCAATTCTGGCAGTAAAAGCAGTGTCATGGATGGTGCCATTGCCTCTGGTGTTAGTAAGTTTGCAACCTTATCACTACATGACCGGAAGGAAAGACATCATGAGAAAGATCACAAGAGAAACCATAGCATGGGACATATATCTAGTAAGAGCAGTGATAAACTGAACCTAGTTACTAAAACCAAAACGGACCCAGCAAAAACTTTGGGGACACCTCTTTGTCCCAGAATGGAAGATGTTCCTTTGTTAGAGCCTCTTATCTGTAAAAAGATAGCACACGAAAGACTGACTGTGTTAATTTTTCTTGAAGACTGTATAGTCACTGCTTGTCAGGAGGGATTTATTTGCACATGGGCAAGGCCTGGTAAAGTGGTAAGTTTTAATCCTTAATGCTGCATCAAAGAAGTAGAACTTGAATAGGTAGTTTTCTCCAAACATAACTGAATGTTGAATATAAAATTTCTTTATGCTTAATGTAAAAAAGATTATTTCCTCAGAGCCATACTTTTGGATACTGCATGCCATATTTCTGAACAATTTGAAGTGTCTGGTCCGGATAAAGTTCTTTTAAGATACAGTTGCCTTCCAGCCGGAGATGTGTTGTGAATTTAAAGTGTCAGTGATAGTTTCCTATATTTTCAAAGCTATTTTTGTATAATTACTGAGACAAATCTAAAATCAGTGAGGGTAAACTTTAAGGATATTCAGGAATATAATACAGTTGTAGCTTGGTGTAGTATAACATGAATTTTGGACACTGAATTTGGAACACTTACCTAGCAGTAATCCATAAAGCAGGATGTGTTCTCAATTTTTTTTTTCAAAAGCTAGTCACAGTTCTGAGTTTTTAATTCTCCTTCAGTGATATCTCAAGGGCAGTTTGTAGTATATCCATTTAAAATTTGAATAAACTGGTATTAAATATGCATTGTAGCATTCTGACTGGTATCAATTTCCTTCAAACATTTCTATGTAAAAGGTGATTTTTAAAAAAAAGTCATATAGTGGAATGTATCCTTACTCTCTTCCTCCCCCATGTTAAGTCTTTTTAACTCACAAATTTTCCATTAAATCCCGAGGCTTAAATGTGGCACTAGTAATGTTTTCTTTTGTTTTCCACAAATTTACTAATAGCTATTTCGCTTTTAGCACCTTTGTGCTATTAAGGCTTATCTTTAAGACTCATTGGCAACTTTCAGTCTGTGGCCAGAATGCAAAGAACCCAGAGGCGGCTTCTGTGCATTGGGTCACTTGGAGCTGGCCTGAAGAGTTCACATGGGAAGGTTTAGGGACCCTTTTCAGGCAGTATCTGACACTGTGTAGAGAGCTGCAGCACAAAATAAAGATTTCTGAAGCCTACCATGCATATAGAAGTGCTGTTGGGCATGCACACAGTTCTCTGGGTCCCAGCCAATGAATAGATGAATCGGTAATGGCAGCCTTAGTGGCTGATACTTGTCTTATTGGAGGGTTCAGTGTTGCGGGCTTTTTTGCTATTTCCCAGAAAGTCTGCCATGATATACTTGAATATTTTGCTGAGAGTTCCTGAGTGCACAGATTTCAGACATATTATGCAAGAAGAGATCTTCCAGTATAAATTGGAACTCACTGTACAGCTTCACAACTTCCATAAAATGTGAAATGCGAATTTGACATTTTAAGTAATCTTAATCGTCATTTTTGGTTATGTACCTGTATTGGTCCTGTATTGCCTTATTTTGGGTAGACTAAATCTGGAAATGGACAGGATTGATTTTCACTTGGGGGGTGGGGTGGAGCAGAATGACAGATTTTATGGATACATGACAAAATGGCATTTCTTCTTGTGTGCTATAGTCATGGAAATGTTTTGTTTGTGGGGTGGTCGGTTTTGAAGATGACTTTTCAGATGTGCATTGATGAAGTAGACTGTCTATAATGGACAGTATTGCCTCCTGTTTAGTGATTAAATTCTAAAATAAGAGTGGCCTGTTGGCTCATTCCTTAATGCTTAAGGTTTCATAAAACAGTTGTGAACTGTACTAGTTAACTGTATGTGAATGGACACATTTCAAGTATTTCAGAGATAGAGTATGCAGTACCAAAAGCTAGGATTTATATATTTGGCCAATGCGGAAATCATTAATTAAAGGTAAGTTTCATGCTGATGCTATTCACTAGGTCTTTGAGAACTAATATCACACACTGATGTAAATGCCATATTGTTTAGGATGTGTTTACCTAGAATGGGTTTCAAGTTGCTACTTTTCCTTTCATCTTTGCAGTCAGTGAACTCACTAAACTAGCAAGTTAGGTGATATGTTTACAGGGCTCAGGACAGGGAGGTATTTGTACCAGAAAGGTGTTAATAGCATCTTTTTTGTTTTATAGGAGAGCACTTAATAAACTTTATACCTATTTAATTAGTCTTCAAAAACACTCATGGTAACATATTTCTTCCCCCTGGGCTATACACTGCATATTTTTGTCTTGTCTGTAGTTTAGTCTGACAATTAAGTTGAGTTTCTTTGAAAGTTTTTAAAGCTGCTACCTTAACTTGTTGCCATTTGTCCCTGAGACTCTTAGAAAACTGATTCCGTTGCCATTTTTCTTGCTAAAACTGTTTTCCACCCTTTGCCAGAAGATCTCAATTGGATAGAAGTATCTCAAACTTCCAGCTTGAGGAAAGCCTGGGCCAGAAGACTCAACCCTTTGTTCAGTCTGAAACCTCACTGCTACTGAGCCAGCCCTACCTTTCCCCTTTCTCCCACCTTGTCATGCTGATGTGATCAGGATTGCAGGTGGTATGTTTCTGCAGAAGAGCTGGGTTAGTGTTGGACACTTGTTCCTTAGAATAAGCAGCATTGGTCTGGCTCTACTTGCCTTGGCTGGTGTTCCAAAACATAGTTTCAGTACTGGGAACCGTTAGGCAGAAGGATACACTGCTGAGACAGTAAGAAGACTACAACATAGAGTAAGAAGACTCACACTACAAGCCTTAGGACTTCCTACTTAGCATTCTTGCCATGGCTTGAGCTTCCTCATTGTGTCCTCTCTTTAAATATTACTTCAACACATGTTCAGATGTCACGTACTGTGTTCCAGTATAAATTGTGGGTCAACCCAAGTTTTCATATTATAGCAAAATTTTAGTACTGCACTAATTTTTGAGGAAATGGCCTACTCAGCAAATAGCATAACTTCTCAGTAATAATTTTATAAAAACATATGGTCTGTGCTACTGGGAAAATGGCATCTGAATTTCTAGGCCATTTCCTTCCAATGATTTTAGTCTGGAAGAAACAAACAGGAAGGTTTCTATTTCTTTTTGCAATGCTACATTCACACCTAGATTTCTGTCTAGGTGTGGCCTTAAATGACAGATCCTACCCAGATTATCTATATAACCACTTGTAATTTCAGGGAAACTTGCCACTTCTTATCCCAAAAGCTCATGGTAAGAGTGGATAAAAGACTCTTAAGTGAAATAGCAGCATATACCCTGGCAGAGTAAATGTGTTACCACTTTGTACAACAAATGCACATGAAATTTAGAATATTTATTTGAACTATATTGTACAGGAAAAATCTAGGTTTAAATTATAGAACATCCTTAAGTTTTCCAATAAACAGTAACTGTAGTACAGCATCCTGTTTAAATGAGTTCTGTTTTTGCTAAAATATTTAACACATATTGTGCTACTATATTTGGGCATGGGAAGAGATTACATTTACTATGAAATCCTTCTTGTTGGGAAAACAGTTATTTGTTAACAATTATTTGTTGCAATTGAAGTATAAAGTACTGTTGTTGGAAAGTACTATCTATATTGTTTGACACAATTTTGAATTCAGGGATGATTTTGGAAGAGCTTATTCAGTGTCTAAATTTAAGGTTGTCATTATAAAATGTAAAACATCTTGAAATATAAACACACTGCGAACAAGAGTGGTGAATCCTTGAAATGTTGCCATACATCATCATCATCATCAGTATGAATGTTGACTAATGTACCAGTCTAAAAAGGGCCTGTTTGCAGATGGGCCAGTTGCTTCCATGATGCCAGGAGAGAGTGTTTGCCTTATAGTGAGGGTATCCAGATCAGGAAGAAATGATTATTTCCACAAATACCTTGTTTTAAATGCTTGATTTGGGGGGAGGGGGGAAACAGAGTTATGTACTTGAAAAGACTGTATATTTCTGCCTCCTCCTTATGGCTTTCAAGCTACTAAATTTGCATTTTGAATAACTGCTGGCCTGCTTGTGTTAAGAGAGAAAACCAGCTACTTTACTGTCACATTACTTGTGTAAAGTTTAAAAACAAGATTTTTTCCTGCATTTATGAAATCTGTATACATGAATTTGTTAAGATTGACACATTAGGTGATATTGTACAAAATTGTAATGATAGTGAAAAATCAACAGTGAAATTCATATGTATTTTCTTTATAAACGTTCATCTAATTTCTTGACAACTTGAATAAATTTCATAAAAGCCTTTCTAACATGACAAATTGTTAAACTAAATTGACTGTTGCAATAATAATGAAGCTTTAATAAGTATTGTTGGTATATTTATAATTTTTAAAAATCATGTTTGTTTCATACTGCTTATTTTTGAGCATTTTATGTCACTGTTTCAGCTGAAGAACCCTACTAAATACTTGACATTACAAAATAATTTACCGGGGTTGTCCTCTGTATACTGACGTTAAATAAAAAATGTGTGACTGAACTGTAAAATGAAGATAACTGTCAGTAGTGCTTCTCATACCTGAAGTTAAAATGTTGATTTTCCAAAAATTGCAACTTTCCCTATGCAGTAGGACCATCCTGAAAAATGGCCACTGAAATGTCTCTTTGTAACTGCCATTTTATAATTAACCCTAAATGTTTCATGTATGATGTATTTCATACTTATTTCAAATGTTCCCTTAGGAGCAAAAACTAACATTGATCTGACTTATAATTCATGTCCATTTGAACTGTCATAAATACCACACTGGTCTGTTGAAGTATACTTAATTGAAATCCAGAGTGGACTGGATAAGTGTGTTCAGTTTAGACAAAAGGAAGGTTAAGGTGGTTATGATAAGCCATTGAAATGGAGAACTGGTGCCTTTAGACTCTACAGGAGCTCTTTCATTTTCCAGATCTCCTTAAGATCTGCCTTGCATTAGCATTTGGTTAGCAAGCACTTTTGTAAAACATTTACAATTAGCTGCTGCATAAATGGACAATCAAGGATAGCTGCAAACTTAAATGGACTTGAAAACCCAAAGCATATGTAGGCACTTGGCCAGGTAGGTTGCTGCTATCTTGAAATATTGCGGATAAACTTTCATGGCAGTCATGGTAGAGAGTGTGCAGCATTCTTCCCAAAGCAAGAATTAAAATCTCACTAGTACTGGAAATACAGTACGTGTAATTAGTATCGCCACACTAGTGCCCTTCAAAATAAGCTTTAAAGTTAGCTTCTGACTTTATTTCCATGGCCATGTTTATGCATGTTTTTCTTGTGAACCCATTGCTTTTATTTCACTAACGCTTCTCTCTACTTAACAATAATACTAGCTGTGCCCTTTTCTAAGAGCAAGGAAGTTATTAAAAACAAAGACTACAAAATTGAAGTGTTTTAACAAAAGTTTTAACTTTCAATGGAGTCTTGTTGTCTTTTTAGCCAAGCCAGATTATGCTAATTTTTAGCCTGGTTATTCTAACTTTTCAAATTCCCAAGCAATGACAAACACAACTTTTTTCCCTGACCAGTTCTAAAGTGAATTGGCCATAGTTTCTTGTTGGGCAAAGTAGAGAGCTGAGTTTTTGCATTTCAAAGTTCATCTTTGTGAAAATTATTGTGGTTATGTTTGAGGGCTCATGAATTTCTTAAGTTAGCAGCCTGAATTATTCACTGATGTGGTTTCTAATCTACATGCAGAAAAGACACACCATAACCATGTGAAGGGTCTCACTGTTTGAAATAAGTTAGGTTGAATCCAACTAATATGTATGGGATTAGCTTTTGTAGATGTCACATACAGAATACATGATTAACCGACTGAACGCATATAGCCCTTTTGTAGCTGGAGCTTAGTTACTCAACCACTGTGAATTCCTTTTTATGTTCATATTGATAAAAATATGAATTTTTATGTTCATATTGATAAAAACTTGGGAATCCAGTTTTGTTTTGCAGTGAAAACTCTTTAGTAGTTCAAATAGTTAGCTCCTATCTATTTGTTGCTGTGCTTGGCTGCAGGTGCGAACTATCAGCCTAGAAAAGAGATGCCTGAGGGGGGACATGATTGAGACATACAAAATTATGTAGGGGATGGACAGAGTGGAGAGGGAGATGCTCTTTACACTCACATAATACCAGAACCAGGGGACATCCACTAAAATTGAGTGTTGGGCGGGTTAGGACAGACAAAAGAAAATATTTCTTTACTCAGCGTGTGGTCGGTCTGTGGAACTCCTTGCCACAGGATATGGTGCTGGCGTCTAGCCTAGATGCCTTTAAAAGGGGATTGGACAAGTTTCTGGAGGAAAAATCCATTATGGGGTACAAGCCATGATGTGTATGCGCAACCTCCTGATTTTAGAAATGGGTTATGTCAGAATGCCAGATGCAAGGGAGGGCACAAGGATGAGGTCTCTTGTTATCTGGTGTGCTCCCTGGGGCATTTGGTGGGCCGCTGTGAGATACAGGAAGCTGGACTAGATGGGCCTATGGCCTGATCCAGTGGGGCTGTTCTTATGTTCTTATGAAGTAACCATATTTTGTCAAGAATCTAATTGCAAGGTTTTCCAGTTTAAGGTTTTTTGTTTTCTTCTTGCTTACAAGGGGAAAAAAACCCTCTGAATAGGCTTGGTTTGCGAAGGATTTGAAAAGTAAAAGGTTGCCTGTGTGTTACCAAGGAAAGGTCCGTCCATGAAAGCTATTGGTTTGCATACTGTGTATATCATATAGAGAACATGCCTCTTATGTGTCTTGAATATGCCCAGCAAATATTAACTATAGCCTTGCTCCTTTCAATTATATTCTGCTTCTTGGCTCTGCTCCAAATTGAATGCCAGTCTCAACAGGTTAGGGTAAAGGACTGCTACTGATTATATGTGCTTTGAGGGATGTTCAGTGGTAATGGAGAAGGCTGTCCTTGATGGACACAAGTGTTAGAAGTATATGTGACTTGTATTTCTGCTACTGCCAAATCTAAAATGGGTGAGATTTCAGGATTCTGATTTAGACATCTTAGCAGATTTCTCTCCCATGGAGCATGACAACTACAGAAGCTCC
Organism: Tiliqua scincoides; assembly: GCF_035046505.1. Classification (NCBI taxonomy): domain Eukaryota; kingdom Metazoa; phylum Chordata; class Lepidosauria; order Squamata; family Scincidae; genus Tiliqua; species Tiliqua scincoides. The sequence continues at coordinate 300,964,281 of NC_089821.1, forward strand.
AATTACTACTAAAAGTTAACCTGCCATATTTGATCTTCTGCCTCCCAGCTAACCTGTGCTCATGCTTCCAAGCTTGTGTATGTACAACTCTGAGGAATGACTCCTGGATGGAAATCTTTTGGGCAGATTAACTCCCCAAGCAGGGATTTCTAAAGTAAATGCAAGACAACATCAACTAAAATGAGAGCTTTTTTCTCCATTGTCTTATTGCACAATTTGGATTTGTATCCACTTGGTCCTTCTAAGTTGCCACTGGAAATGTTAGCGTATGCCAGATAAGTGGCTCCAGTTCCACTTTCTTTAACATCTCTATAATAACATGACAGCACTGATGTTTATGTGCAGGAATTTTCGGCTTGATTTTCATGTCCATATTAATGTTGTTTCTGGCAACGTTTTGAATGGATCTGAACAAAATTTTTGAGGTAGAACAATATTGTTGAAATTCCTTAGTGGTTTGTTTCATTGGAGTCTCTTATATGTGCTTTTCTGAAACCCAAAATCTTTGCAACCCAGTCTTGCACCCTTCTGATCAAAGGCCAAACTTCAATACCCATTTCAGCACAGTTCAAATGGAATAATGGCACTTTATGCAAGTTACCCAATTAAACTTGGCTACCTCAGGTTGCTTGACATTCCAGGATGGCTACTAATCCTAATTATATATCACAGTTTAAATCACTTGCCTAGTTTTTTGTACAGCTTAATTTTGGAATGCTCATATGGAAAAGATGCATAAGGTTTGAACCACCTGGCTGAACAGTTTGGGGAAGTATTGATAGTGGCAAACTCTAAATATCAAAATGCTTCTGAAACAGGCCCATGAAGACTAGAATCACACCAAATCCAGTCTGACATATTAAGAACACAACATAAGAAGAGCCCTACTGGATCCTTTTTTTAGCAGGGGAAAAGTAACTGCCCCACATCACCCCAGCAGTGTCTTTTCTAGTGGCTATCTGCTGGTGTTCTTTTGTATCTTGTTAGATTTTTGGGACAGGGAGCCGTTATTTGATTTTTCTCTGTAAACCGCTTTGTGAACTTTGTTGAAAAGTAGTATATAAATAATAATAATCAGGTTAGGCCCATCTAGTCCAGCTTCCTGTATCCCGCAGTGGCCCACCAGATGCCTCAGGGAGCACACGAGATAACAAGAGACCTGCATCCTGGTACCCTCCCTTGCATACTAAAAAATATGACTTGCAAGAATCAGATGGACTGGGCACGAAGGATTAAAAAAGCTTCTTTAACTGCACTGGTGGTTTAGGAGCCCCCAAATCTGTCAGTGGTGACATGCCCACCTTATACCAATGTTGTCTCACTGCTTTTTAAACCATCTGCCCCATTTTTCAGAGGTTTGCTGCACAGTGTTGATGCTGCTGCTGCTGCTGCTGCTTGAGAAGAGCAACTCCAAAAGTCCCTTGGGCATGTGGAACTAGGTCTGTACTTATTGGGAGGCAGGCCAAGGCTTTAAAATCACAGTGCAAGAATCCAATGTACATGTGATTGGATTATAAAAAAGGGAGAGAAATATGGCACTTTGTGCTGACTGGGATCAACTGTTTGCTATAACAATGTCTATATAGCTCATCCAATTCCAAATGCTTGGGGCTTGTAATGTAAGCAAAATACTTAAATTTGATCATCATTGAAACTTGCTCACTGTCCTAAAGACATCTGGTAATCACCAGTAATACTGCCTCTGAAGGTGGAGGTTTTGTCCTTGATTGTTATGGCATTACTTGCAGCTGTTTTTTTTATAAATATCTTTAAGGAGGTTGTAGGAAATAGATATGATGGAGAATAAGCATAGCAATTGGCTGCAATTGGGGCTGACTAGTACAGCCCATGCTTTGCTTGCAGAGATTCAGTTTAAAGAATCCCAGTAACAGGACTGGAAAAGACTTTGGGAAGCTACTGGCAGTCAGATAAGAGGCAGGTGCCCAAGGATACACTTGTATATTATATTATGTTCACGCAAGCACAGAAAAATGGTTGAATTTAATACATGGTGAAAACTACAGCATGCTAAGAATTGTTGCTTTTAAATCCAATTTGACATTCATAGCTTCACAGATATGTTTGGCCTAGAAGCATGCAGAAGCCAGAGTGGCAGCTAAATATTTTAATTGGTTGAGGAACAGGATTGCAGTGCTCTGAAGCTCCATGTCCTTTCTTGTGGCTGGCAGGAACATGTTCAAATCCAGCAAGCTGACATAATTATACAAGTCACGGAATTCAGCTTTGCTTAGGAACTTTGACTTTTTTCTTGGAATGTGACATGCATATAGCCCAGTTTATCACAAGTAAAAGTGACACTTCATTATTCAAAGGCTGTATCCTAGTATTAAAATGTTTTTTTGGGACAGGAATTGGGAGACTATAACTATAGAAAAAGCTACAGCTGCCCATTAGCATCTGTTGTGCCCAGGAGATCTGAATTTGGAACATCTCTAGAAGAGTGTACCTGTGCAGCATATGATGTTTATACATAGCTCAGACATGACTTAACTTTTGACTACTTTGCTTCTTGAATTCTTGCTAATTCCATACTTTATTCAAAGTGTGTACTTTCTCACAGTGCCTCTTAAATGTCAACGTAGTTTCTGGTAAAGGCTTCTCCATGGCTTCAAGATCAGGGACTGTTTCAGTAGTGCTTTCTGAATAGGTAGGTCAGAGCCAGAAAGAGCTCCTGTAGATTCTGAAGAAGGGTTTAATTCTACATTACAATTGCACTTGGATCTTGAGTTTGACTGGGAGATGAGGGAAGACAAAGTTCCACAGTTCAGTGTAAGGTGAAGGAAGTTGAGGAATTTCTCTGTATAGATACTTAAAATAGAACACCATTTTTAGTGAACTCCAGGGTTGAGTTTAGCTTTCCTATTAATATACTTTAATGTATGAAAGAGTAGAGGAAGGCACAAATGGAAATGTTCAGTTTGATTCTGTTTTTCCAGAACTAATCTTAGTTTCTCAATCAGAAACTGGTTCTATAAATGATTATAAAATGTTAAGGCAGATCAAGATTACTTGCTGAACTTGAAATGAGTTGATCTTAATTGGTTTACCAAAGCTTACAGTTGAAAACAATTCCTAATTTGGAAATGGTGCACTGTGGGTGCCATTTGCATCAAAATCCTTTATTAGTGTTTCCCCTTTGCAATCTGGTTGCAAGGAATGTAGTAGCTCATTAAAAGAGGGACTTTTCCCCAGGATGTGTTTTGTGCAGTGTTAGGACATAGGACATTGAACCATGTAATCTGCTAGCTGAGTAGATCTTCAAGTTGGGTGGTCTCAATTATACTACTTAAAGAAAGGACCAGGGAGAAGGCTTTCCTAGCCAGCAGTGCTGTTCTGCGGTTTTCAAACTCTGGATGCACCCTCCAGTCCCTGCAGCAGCCGTCCCTGTGTGAGGGGAGCCCTGTGCATGCACCTGCAGGGCACCCCAGGTCAGGGAAAGGGAGAGTGGAGTGATCTGCTCTGCCTCCGCAAAAGCAGAAGCGGAGTGTGATGGCCCCACTCTCCCTTTTCCTGACCTGCGGTGCCCTGCAGGTGCATGCACAGGGCTCCCCGCACACAGGGACGGCTGCTGCAGGGACTGGAGGGTGCACCCCAGTCCCTGCAGCCCCATCCGAAGGGAAAGCGGAGCGATCATGCTCTGCTTCCGGTTTTGCAGAGCGGGGCACAATCGCTTAGCTTTCACTTTTTCTGACCTGGGGAGCTCTGCCGAAGGTTACGCAGGGCTCCCTGCACCCCCATGAGGCTGCAGGAGACTTGGGCAAGTGCACCCAAGCCCCTGCAGCCCCCCTGAGGGGCGCAATTCTGCGGATCGTGCAGCTGCCTTCCCCGTGTCCTGGCTGCCCCACCCCTTAAGGGGGCAGAGACCAGGACCCACAGGCTGGGGCATTGTGATGCCCCAGTTTGAGTACCACTGAGTGCTGTTCTTCTGGAAAAGGTTTAACAGGTTGCAGGATCTATTCTTGTCCGTGGAAGGAATAAGGTGGCTATGAGACGCTCCATTTGCTGTTTGAACCAGTTGATGCATGTATGAGTTTAGCAGCTTGGCCTGGGATGATTAGTCAAGGTTAAGTCTGTTCTTCATGGGTACGAATGATGTGTCTACAGAAAGCACCAGTAATCTGACAGAGAATTCTCCTTGTTCCTAATGGTTTGGTACTATAACTTAGAAAAGCTTCAGAAGCTTCAGGATAAAACCTGAAACAGAACCTTACTCCTTACAGCATATTCCTATTGTGTCCTCTTGTATGAAAACAATCCTGTGACCCTATTAAGCCTTAACACTGTTGTTGCAACTCAAGTTTTCATAAAATAGAGCCCACTTAGATGTCCTAAGATTACCATGCATTTGCTGATGTGGACTCAGAAAAGCTTCTGTCATACTAAAATCTGCTGATTTCTACGTCCCACGGGATCTCATGTTTTGTTAGAACAAACTAAAATGTTCATCAAAAAGACATCTCTTGGAATTCTAACTGGTTTAATCTTGAATGTTGCTTTCAACTAAGCTACCTGGTAAAAATGTCAATCATTCACATAAGACTCTTGAACTATGCGATCTTCCAGTTATAAATCAGAATATTCAAATACATTGTGTACTGAATCTGCAAACGTAACTTTTTAAAAACAATGTTGGCTTCTTTTGCTGGATTAATGTAAATTGCTTTGTTTGCAGGGTTTATTGCCATCCCAAAACCAGGCCAATTCTCCAAGTGGAACTGTAGTATAGTCATCATACTCCTGCTAGCAAATCTTTGAAAAAAGAACAAGAAGTAATGGCAATGGGACCAGGAGCTGCTGTTCAGCCAGAAAGCATCACAAATTCTTAAAGGCAGAGTGTAAACTTGGAGTTATGTGAATCACATAGTGTTCTACAAAAATAATGTAATGTTCTTTTTACAACTAATATTTTTAGGCTGCTCACCCAAAGAAGAATTTTGCTTAAAAGTGCTTCTTCCGGTGTGGCAATAAAAAAAAAAAGCTCAACTTTTTCCAGTTTCTTTATACTTTTCGAGTTCAGTGTAATTTAAAAAAATAAAAGATTATATAGAGAGAGAGATAAGTGTAAAATAGAATGTTTCTTAAATTCAAGTAAATTTAATGGTTATATAAATTAGTACATCACTGTTGTCGGGTTTTTGCACTGATTCTTTTTTTAACCAGAGATGGTTAGTCTGACATACTCTCATGCAAAATGAAAGTCATTACTTTCTGACTTAAATGTTATTCAGGAATATGGATGCTGCAATCATAGTTTTTCTTTACAAAAAAAAAAAGATTGTTTGCACTTAAATAGCTTAATGCTAGTAAAGAATTACTTTTCAGTGGGTGTTTGGACACCCTGTAAAGCTATGTTATGGAGAAGAGATCCTTTGTATCTATTAAACTTTTAATTTTAATAATGTTTTCAACTACAATCAGATCTGTATTATATGTGTAAATAATGTAATTCAGTGATTGGGGGAGATATTGGTCATTACACTAGTAATTTTCATCATTTAAGAAAGTGATATTTCTCAGAAAATACATATTAAACTATCTTGAATATGCAGTTTTGTTTACATTCTGTTTAAATTAAATCAATTTTGTTGTAATTATTTTGAATGGAATGTTTTTGGTACAGATATGGTCTATTTCTTGTACAATATATTCCTTTGACACTTTGCTCAGGTTCACTAGCTATTTAATTGGGTTTACCTTTACTAGGAAACATGGCTCTGCACTTTATTTTATGTACATCTTTTCCTCTGAATGTATTGTTCAGAACACTACACTAATTTTTAATAAGCCAAGTTTCAGTTTCACAAATGTTGGTCAGTTAATAGTGATACTGTAAATTTTCATATTAAGAATGCATAGCTTAAAGTCTGTTAATGCTAGAAGGAACATGTGAATATTTAAAATTATTGTAATACACTGAAATAAGTCTACCACAGAAAAGAGTGCCAGAGTGCAATTTACGAGAGGAAAAAAGATGCCTTGGGCTGGAAGATTTAAGAATTTAAATGCTGCTTGATTAGTTACTATTAAACAAACTTGAACACATTAAAGGCTGTAGTATCCCATCTAGTTTTTCCTCCACTGCTAGACAGCAAAAAACTATGACAGGATTCTTTTTCTCTCAATATAAGAGAGCCTGCCTTGCAACTTCAAGCCCAGATCTGGGCACCCACATGGCTGCAACATCCTCTTCTCTTCACTCCCCCATCATGCTGAGATGTACAAACTGCAACCCACAGAGCCTATTTTTAAGATATGTACAACTAACCGTCTTCACCCAAAGCTTGGAACTTTAAATGTAGGTTATCACAATAGCACAAAGGGGTAGGGGTGGTTGTTGTGGGAGGTGGTAGTTTTGTCTGAGTCGACTTGGCTTAGTTCCAGTCCAGCAAATTCACTACCTGGCTTCATAAATAGTTTGTGGAACTACAGTTTGCTATGATATCCAAACCAGGAAACAGCATTTTGAGTGCTTTCTACGAACCAGGATTGCAAAGAATAGGGCAGGAGTGAATGCTTTGCGTTCCTTGCGCATTACCACTTCAAAATGCAGTGGTGATTTGCACAGGGATGTGATGTCTAAGCCAGGCCAGTATGTTTGCACAGTTAGTTCTGCTGCTTGTTTGATTGGAAAGTCTGCAACTCTGTAAATGTCTATGTCCCCTTTCACTGTATGGTGATTCACTTTTTAAACTTCAGGATTTTTCCAGAAGCAGTTTGATGCAGTGTGGGAAGCTAATATGAAAAACAATTGCACTGTGTGAGCCCTTAGAATCAAAAGTGTAGCTTTCTGGATTCTTCCAAGACTCATTTTAAACTATATACAGGGAATAACTGGACATTTCAATTTTTAAACCTGAAAGAGAACACAGAAGCACTGAAAAGCTGTGCTCATCACTGCTCATTTTTAGATTCTGAAGAAAAACAAAAGGACTTTGAGCTGTAGTATGTTGGAGGCAGATAGGCCAGTGAGCACATCTGCCTTTATTATTCATTTGCAGTATGCTGCTATTCTAAGAGATGGGGCAGAGGAAGTAACAAAAGCTCCCTTGCCTTAAACCTCTTTGGGCACCCTGTAGTGGGGGAGATGGGGTATAAATTAGTTCTTGGGCATGTTCTTAGTTGTTCCAGACAAGTGTCTATTTACAAGCACGCTTGCAATTCATATCCACCTTTTTACAGAACAGTATTGACAACAAGAAAAGCTGTATATGTAACTGCATCTCATGTAACTTTCCGCTCTACATAACTAAAGGAATCATTTAAAGAAAAACTGAAATGTTTCATCAGAATCTCAGTTTTTCAATAAAATCAGCAATATAGTTGATTCAGTAACCAAGAGACAGCTGTACTAAGTAGCATGAAGGCTATTTTAAAATTTTCTGCCTTTCCCTTTGTTTAAATATGAGTAGTATTTGCTTGGAATGGTGTTTAAAGCATAATGGAGGACAGCCATTCTTCAAAATGCATGGGAACCTGTGTATGAATTTCAGTTTTGGACCTGGCTCTAGAGCAGGAGTCTCCAAACCCTGGCCCGGGGGCCAGAAGTAGCCCGCGGCCAATCTCTGATCCCCTGAGAAACTCTGGCCCAGTTGCCCAAATACAACCTGTAGTTATACTTGTACGGTTGGGGAATGGGGGTCAATTTAAGTGTGTGCTTTATTTCTTAGGCTTTTTTGGTGCTTGGAGAAATCCTGGCCATTCGCACCCATGCATTTATTCATTAATCTAAGTTCCATCTTTAACGTATTTAAATTTTATTATTAATTTTTTTCTGGCCCTCGACACTGTACCAGATATTTGATGCAGCCCTTTGGCCGAAAAGTTTAGAGACCCCTGCTCTAGAGGGCTGTACAGGGATTCTTAACCCATTCTGAAAAAGCCCCCCCCCCCCATCTTCTTGGTGTATCAGAAACAAGCTCCATAAAGGACAGCTGTATAGTAAGTGCCCCTGTGCACCTGTAAGCTTTTGCATAAGTTGGAAGAGTTCTTTAGGAGACACATCAGTAAAGAAATATACTCTTTTTGGTTCTTGTCAAGTAAAATCTTTCTGGATATGCATAATCAATTTTCTCACTTCTGTAGGTCGCCAGCATCCGAACTGTTTGCAAGCTGTGCTAAACATTAACATTTCACACTAGAAAATCTGAATTACGTGAGCTGACTCATCAGCTAAGTTACTTGCATATTCTTGATTTTGGGTTCTGCTGTCCACAGGGAGGGATGAACAGCTATGGAGGAATCCCATTCGTTGACCATAGGAAATTGTATTCTGCTCCTCCTGTGATGTCCTCCTGAGATAAAAGGAGACTTAGAGATGGCAGAGAAATTAAATGAGTTCTTTGCATCTGTCTTCACGGCAGAAGACCTCGGGCAGATACCGCTCCCCGAACGGCCCCTCCTGACCGAGGAGTTAAGTCAGATAGAGGTTAAAAGAGATGTTTCAGACCTCATTGATAAATTAAAGATCAATAAGTCACCGGGCCCTGATGGCATACACCCAAGGGTTATTAAGGAATTGAAGAATGAAGTTGCAGATCTCTTGACTAAGGTATGCAACTTGTCCCTCAAAACGGCCACAGTGCCAGAAGATTGGAGGATAGCAAATGTCACGCCTATTTTTAAAAAGGGAAAGAGGGGGGACCCGGGAAACTATAGGCCGGTCAGCCTAACATCCATACCGGGTAAGATGGTGGAATGCCTCATCAAAGATAGGATCTCAAAACACATAGACGAGCAGGCCTTGCTGAGGGAGAGTCAGCATGGCTTCTGTAAGGGTAAGTCTTGCCTCACAAACCTTATAGAATTCTTTGAAAAGGTCAACAGGCATGTGGATGCGGGAGAACCCGTGGACATTATATATCTGGACTTTCAGAAGGCGTTTGACACGGTCCCTCACCAAAGGCTACTGAAAAAACTCAACAGTCAGGGAATTAGAGGACAGGTCCTCTCGTGGATTGAGAACTGGTTGGAGGCCAGGAAGCAGAGAGTGGGTGTCAATGGGCAATTTTCACAATGGAGAGAGGTGAAAAGCGGTGTGCCCCAAGGATCTGTCCTGGGACCGGTGCTTTTCAACCTCTTCATAAATGACCTGGAGACAGGGTTGAGCAGTGAAGTGGCTAAGTTTGCAGACGACACCAAACTTTTCCGAGTGGTAAAGACCAGAAGTGATTGTGAGGAGCTCCAGAAGGATCTCTCCAGACTGGCAGAATGGGCAGCAAAATGGCAGATGCGCTTCAATGTCAGTAAGTGTAAAGTCATGCACATTGGGGCAAAAAATCAAAACTTTAGATATAGGCTGATGGGTTCTGAGCTGTCTGTGACAGATCAGGAGAGAGATCTTGGGGTGGTGGTGGACAGGTCGATGAAAGTGTCGACCCAATGTGCGGCGGCAGTGAAGAAGGCCAATTCTATGCTTGGGATCATTAGGAAGGGTATTGAGAACAAAACGGTTAGTATTATAATGCCGTTGTACAAATCGATGGTAAGGCCACACCTGGAGTATTGTGTCCAGTTCTGGTCGCCGCATCTCAAAAAAGACATAGTGGAAATGGAAAAGGTGCAAAAGAGAGCGACTAAGATGATTACGGGGCTGGGGCACCTTCCTTATGAGGAAAGGCTACGGCGTTTGGGCCTCTTCAGCCTAGAAAAGAGACGCTTGAGGGGGGACATGATTGAGACATACAAAATTATGCAGGGGATGGACAGAGTGGATAGGGAGATGCTCTTTACACTCTCACATAATACCAGAACCAGGGGACATCCACTAAAATTGAGTGTTGGGCGGGTTAGGACAGACAAAAGAAAATATTTCTTTACTCAGCGCGTGGTCGGTCTGTGGAACTCCTTGCCACAGGATGTGGTGCTGGCGTCTAGCCTAGACGCCTTTAAAAGGGGATTGGACGAGTTTCTGGAGGAAAAATCCATTATGGGGTACAAGCCATGATGTGTATGCACAACCTGATTTTAGGAATGGGTTAAGTCAGAATGCCAGATGTAGGGGAGAGCACCAGGATGAGGTCTCTTGTTATCTGGTGTGCTCCCTGGGGCATTTGGTGGGCCGCTGTGAGATACAGGAAGCTGGACTAGATGGGCCTATGGCCTGATCCAGTGGGGCTGTTCTTATGTTCTTATGAACAGCTATGGAGGAATCCCATTCGTTGACCATAGGAAATTGTATTCTGCTCCTCCTGTGATGTCCAAGACTGCCAAATCTGCCCCAAAAGCCTTATTAGTTATATTTGAGTTCACTCCCCAACTACCTCTTTGTGCCTTTTAACTCTTCCCATGTGGTCCAAAGCATCTTGTCATTAACCTTCAGACTGCAGGAAGGAGCCAGACTGTAACCTGAGTAGGGACCCAGGTTGGTTCACAGGCTGTGTTGTGACTCAACATATTAAGATATACTTAACTATCCTTCCCCCTTTCTAAATGCATCTGTCACACAAGTTCCCAAAATTAAGGTGGGGGAGGAATAACTTCAGAAGCAGCTTCTAATTCAATGAGAACTGGGGTAGGGGTGTTGTATTTCATAGAACAGGCTCCAAAGATTTGCTGAAATTGCCTTACAGTATTCAAGAGTGAAGAGGAGTTGAAGAACAGCTCATCTGCTTCCAAATGGCTTTAGCATCTGAGTCTCAGACTTATTTACATAGTTAGTTGTAATTAGGTATTAAGACCCTCCAACATGTCTTGACTGGCCGGAGTGCACACAAATGAAGAGTTTGACTCTGGCTGCTTTTCAGAGTGAGCATCAACCTGAAGCTGGACAAGTGTTTCAGCCTTTATTCTCAACTGATGTTTTCAGTTATTAATAGCATCTCATAATCATAATATGAAGGTCAGTCTGAGACTAGTTAAAAACAAGTGGAGACCTGCAGCATGGTTGGCAACCTTCAGTCTCAAAAGACTATGGTATAAGCCTGAGGTATTCAATCTGCGTCCCACCTCCCTAGTGAGGCATGCCTGGCCTCCAGGGGCATTGCCAGGCATCTCTGGGAGAGATGCAAGGCTGCTCTGCTCAGCTCCACGTGCTGCCTGCTGACTTGCCGCTTTTCTGCAGCTGTGAGTGAGGTGGGTGGAGCAGTGTGAGGCTGGGAGGGCATGTGAAACATGGTGAGGGGAGGTAGGAGAGAAGGCTGGCTGGGCAGGCAGAGGTGCTGCGTCTCATCATGGATCTCTCTCCATGTGGGACCTCACCCCAAGGACTACATTTCCCAGTGTGCCCCTTGCCCTGTGCATCCTGGGATTGGTCAAGGCTGCTTGGGAAGGAAGGAACCAGCCTGCTCCTGGGGGGGGGGGTGTCCAAATGCCCCAGCCTGCATCCCTCCGTCTTGCCTGGGGGGAACAGGGGTAGTATCTGCATGTTGGGTGTGTGTGTGAGAGCAGCCCTCATCTACTTTGGGGTGAGTTGTAATCTTGCTGGGTGTGGCTGCAATCCTTTCCACACTTTCCTGGGAGTAAGCCCCATTGACTGAAATGGGGCTTACTTCTGAGTAGACCTACATAGGCTTGGGGTCTGTGTCAGCTTTACCAAGGATCCTCACCTTCCTCTTTTTCCTCCCCCCTCAAACAAGAAAGGCCACTCTTGATGGCTTTGTCTCCAAAAATTGATTAAAAATAAAAAAAATCCCCATTGCTTTTCAGCCATCCCTTTTTCCTCCTGCCTCCTTTTGGGGGAGGTACTCTGTTGGCTGCTATTGTAAGACAAAAGGCACAATCCAAGCTAGTTCTATTCAGAAGTAAGTCCTATTGTGTTCAATGGGACTTACTCCCAGGAAAGTGGGGTTAGGATTCCAGCCAAACAGTCTCTGGGTCTCAGTTTCACAGCCGTTTGCAATTAGCAGATACACACAAAACATAGTCTTCCCCTCCTGCAAATTCATCACTTCCCCCCTCCCTTTCCAAAACCCTCCAGGTGTGCTGCTAACAAACTCAGGGCACAATCCTAACCAGGTCTACTCAGAAGTAAGTCCTATTTTGCTCAATGGGGCTTACTCTCAGGTAAGTGGTTAGGATTGCAGCCTCAGAGTGCTGGCAGCTGTTTTTTTGTTTCTAGTGTAACACCTTCATCCCCATTTTGGGGGTAACTGAGGTGAGTTGTTGTAATGGGGAGCCGTGGCCAATGGCTACAAGGATCAGGGGAGGTGCGAGCCGGAAAAGTTTGAGAACCACTGGTATAAGCCTACAGCACCTGGTATTCCCAGGCAGTTTCCCATCCAAGTACTAACCAAGCCTGACCCTGCTTTGCTTCTGAGATCAGATGAGATCCGGCATGTCCATGTCACACATATGCACCTTGAATGCCCAGTTGGCTCAAACACGCCATTTTCCACTTCCAGCCTGTGTTTTGCTGCTGTTTTTCATTCAACTTCTGCCTTTTACATTTTGTGGTTCCTGGCAGCTAAGCCTGGTCAGTCTGGATCAGGTTATGTCTGAACGAAGTTATGCAAATTTATATTTTTCTGTGTTCCTAGGCAGTTCCCCCACAAATAGGAACCACACCTTTAATTTGAAGTGGCCTCATTTTGCTTGCAATTGGATTAGTACACAACCACCTTGATTTGCTATAGGTGAGTAGATATTTAAACCCTCTACTGTTTTTATCACACTGGACTCCTTTTTCAAAGAGCAGGATCTGCATGGCTCCTTCGTAAACAAGGCATAACAGGAAACTGCCCAGCATTCTGGATTGAATAAAACCAATAAACTTGCAAAATTCATCATGTTCATCTGTGACTGGCTTGATACTGGTTAAAATTGTTGTTTTCACTCTCTCATACTGCCAGAACAAAAACACGTAGGCATTTAGGGGGTGCTATAAAGTGCCAAAGAAAATTCTTTACCCCCTGCATTTCTTCTGCAGCATACACCTCTTTTCTAGGATAAAATTCACATGACTATACTCTGATTCCTGTTCTCTTGAAGGTGGCTGTGCCTTTTCTGGGGAAAATTACTTATGCAGCCTCCACTGCAAACTTTAAAAGGTAAGGTCCTATCTATTTTGTACCATGTGTCACACAGTAACTGTAGACTGTTGCTGCTTATTCATAACTATAGTACAAGGCCCCCCCCCTCCCGCAATCATGGATCGGGTCTGTAGGCCCCCCCCATGTTTGTCCCCTCCATAGGTGAGTAGAACTCTGCTCCCCTCAGCCCTGGGGGGAGGCATTCAGCTATACCTGCAGTTTCACACAACCACAGGGGCTCAGAAACAAAACGGGCACGTGGCTATTCCTAAATATTTCTTGAAAGGTTTTCACTTCTAATTTGGTTTGGAAATCTAGTGCTCTTCTTGGTGATAAGTTGTGTATGTAGCTTGTAAGATCAAACAAGCTCATTAATTTTACTGCTGTGAAAAGAGCTTTATGTCATACCTTTCTAAAACTTAGAAGTGCACAGACGTTTCTTTTACAGAGAGATTTTGCTATGGAAGATTTATTTTTTGCAAAGGTAGATGCAGTTAACCTTGATAGTATCTTGCCATAGTCCATCTTGTACAGCAGTTGTGAAAAGGCCATGTAATTTTAACTAATAATTCTGAGACTAATTTTTAAAGTTTTTGTTGTCCTTGCAGAGAAGAATCTTCCAAAGTATAATATACTGCCAAATAGTATTGGTTCCTGCTATATACAAAACTGTGTTCTTTGACATGAGTTCTTGTCAAAGAATTATGTTGATGTAAATTGTACATCAACTATGAAATAGCCAACTTGTATGGCCACTGACACTACAGGAAAATCTTTGAGAGAGAGAGAGCAATGCCAATATCATCCTCCTGAACAACGCATGCAGAAATATATCTGCAAATTACATACGTAATTTCAGAAAACAAATCCACAATATTACACTTAAACTGGGTATAACATAATATCTTCTGGATTAAGAGTCAAGTTCTGAAACTACCACATGACCATCAAAGTTGACTTTGATTATGTATCTACAGTGACACATACAAAAATACAACTTTAGTTTTAACACATTATAAATAAGTACTATTTAGCATTTAATATAAAACATGAACAAATTTCATTCTACCAGTGTAGCACAATTGAACAAGTATATGATCCACTTAAGAGAATACAGTGTTCTTGTATATTGGGATCTATTTTTTTAAAAAAAATCATAAAGTGCATTCTGAGCAATGAAAATGAAGCTTATGTGGATAATTTTTAAAAAGGAATCAAGTACCAAAGGTACAAATTATTGTAGCATCTTGTTGCAGCATTTAAGATAAGAGATAAGGCACTGTTGTTGTACCTTTTGATAACACGGAGCGCACAAGAAGTCAAGTCCATCAATATCCTCCACCTCGTCTTTCTAGAGCAGGCAAATGGTACTGTTTCACAGGAGATTTAAATTCTTTCTGTTTTTCAGACTGTTGATGAGACAACAGAAGTTAAAATGGGTTGTAATCTACCTGTATAAAATGTATGTAATCAAATAAGCAAGGCAGAATTACCTTGCAGTATGTCCCAAAATATGTCACAGGCTGCAACACTTGGACTTGTCCGTTGGTTGCTGGTAAGGTAAAAACTGACTGAAATGTAGGGTTAGAGTAAGAAGCCAAGTTGTTTACCGCAGGAACAGTCAGTTTTGGCAAGGCTACTGCATAGGGAGGTCCATGATGTCCCAGAGGATTCTCCTGGGCTCTCCTAAGAAAATTCTTTTGAAATAAAAATATAGTTTTCTCAGAGCAGTCATCTTGCTGAAGGTTTAAATTTGTTTTTTAAAACTCTCAACCATGACCTCCTTTTGCATGGTCTTGTGGCCCAAGGTCCACACCTTAATAGCTTTAGCCTTATAGGTCGAAGTAAATGTAAAGACTTCCACCCACATAGTTTTTCGTGGCAGCTGTGTGTGTGCAAGAATGAGAAAGACATCTGGATATGCAGTTGGGAAGAAGTTTTCACTTGAGCGGGTCCTTCTACATTTTTGGATTAGTGGGAGAGCAACTGTAGAGGGGACAGTAACCAACCCAATAAAGGTGCATGTAAAAGAGAAATAGCATCCCTAATTGGGTAAGGCTCTCTTGAGAAGCACAGCATTTGTTGTTTCATAAAAACATTGTGGCACGGTGCAAGCTGTGCGACTTGCTGACACACCTGGCCACTGCAAAACTGGCAGCTCCACAGTTCCAGAATATCTGAAGAGGACTACTGTGGCCTCAATTGCACAGGATCATTCACATAAAAGTAACACAGATAACCCATTCCAGCATATCATCATATGTAGACCCTCATAGAATCACAAATGAAAGATCCTCAGAGTCCCATATACTGTGCCTGAAAGTGGGTTAATGTGCTATATTGCAACCTGCAATTGTGGCATACAGTATATATCTGAAAAGTCATTCCGAACTTGCATACCTTCTTTACAGTGACAGTATCTGGATTCAGCACAAATCCATACTGGAGCTTAGAATCTTTTTGATATGAGAATCTTGAAAAGTCTTGCCTTTCAGGAATTAGACAACTCAACCAGTTTGACACTGGGTTGTTTTGTTAGCAAGTCAAAGTAGCACTATTTAAATTAGCTTATTACTTTGTCTTTGATTTAAGATTACCTGCCTTTGATCCTCCTTTGAAATACGCCGCAAGCCGATAGAGTCCCTTTCTAATAGGTTTTCTGCTAATCTCATTTTCCTGCGCGTGCTCAAAGCTTGTTTCTCTGTCAACCTGTTCAGTGTAAAGCCAGAAAAAAACCCCGAATATGAAATTAAGTAGCACGGATGGGGAAAGTCAAACCACCACAGGAACTTTGAATTCGCACTTAGTCTAAGTAATGACTTAAAATGCAGAGATTGCCATTTCACCCAGGTTCTCACTGTGACACTGTGGGCTTAACAGTAGAGCCCATTGATCAGTGTTAATCTGAGGCTGACAGGTTGGAGACAAACTTCTGCCTCCACCTTTGTGTTTGGTTCATAGTCAAGCTACATTAAGAACATCTGCTTACCTCAACTCTCTGAAGTAAGGGTGTTGCAGCGCTTCATGGGCACCAATTCTTTCATCAGGATCATACTGTATCATTGCATACATAAGTGTCAAGCTCTTGTTGGACACATTAGGCATAAGAGGAGAGATTCCTTTCCCCTTTTTGATGGGAAAATCAAAGTTCATTGCTCTTGATCTGCATTTAAGCCAGTGAAATAAAAATTCAATCCCATAAACAGTTTCTGAATGTTAGTAGGTTTTTTTTTTGGGGGGGGGGGGAGGAACAGGACACCTTTAGAGATAAAGCTCTATAAACCTGTATAAGTAAAGCTCTGTTGATAAAGCTGCAACTTGCTCGTATTTGACTCCTGAATCTCTCTCCCAAAGAATGGGAAGCACTGCATGTTTACAACATCCCATGCCCCAAGTGTATAGGATAGGAAAACTGCCACAGTATATATTCCCTGCTAAAATAAGCAATCTGAGTGGCAATAAGCAATCATGGAAGAAATTAAGAGCCAGGCTGGATTAATATATATAATAATAATATACAGTATTTATATACCGCCTTTCTTGGTCTTTATTCAAGACTTTATTCAAGGCGGTTTACACAGGCAGGCTTATTAAATCCACGCAGGGATTTTTACAAATTGAAAGAAGGTTCTCTCTTTCAAGAACCACCACATTCAAGATGTTACACTCCGATCTGGTTTTAACATTCTGGCCTCCATCCTCCCACGCTCCGAGCAGATGGAACAGCTCAGCTGCAGCTTGCCGGCTGCTTCAAGGTCGCACGGTGCCGGTGGCCTCGAACTGGCGACCTTGTGGATGTTAATCTTCAGGCAAATGGAGGCTCTACCCTCTAGACCAGACCTCCTGCCCCTCTAGACCAGACCTCCTGCCCGCAACTCCCTGTCAGCAACTGTTGCACATAATAAAGGTGCTGCAGCCTTGGCAGAAATAAAGAAATCCTCCTGTGAAGTTTATGAAAAGGTGTCTCACAGCTGATTCACAGAAAATGGAAACCCAATCATATAAGCCAGTGGTTCTCAAACTCTCTGGAAGAGTTTGAGAGCCGCTAAGTTCTTGCATGGATAGGAGGGGGGAGGCAGCAGAGGTGGGGGAAGGCAGCAGTGCGATCCCCAGGATCGCGTCACTCAGGGGGGCTGCAGGGGCTTGGGTACACGTACCCAAGCCCCTGCAGCCTCCCAGGGTGCGGGGAGCCCGGCGCGACCTGCAGCAGTGCTCCCTGCAGCAGTGAAAGTAGATGCGGAGTGCAGTAGATGCGGAGTAGTGAAAGTAGATGTGGAGATGGGAGGCTGCAGGGGCTTGGGTACGTGTACCCAAGCCCCTGCAGCCCCCTCCCCCTGAGCGGCGCGATCCTGGAGATCGTGCTGCTGCCTCCTCCCTGCCTGCAGGCTGCCCCCGCCCCTTAAGGGGGCATGGCCAAGGCCCGCAGGCTGGGGCATTGCAATGCCCCAGTTTGAGAAGGCCTGATATAAGCCTGCTTGTCTATTGAGATCACAGAATGTTAAAAGTTGATGAACCTTGGAGGTCATCTAGTTCAGCCCCCTCAGCACTCTGAGGCTCTGCTTCTGCTAATCAGAGCCTATAATTTCTTGTTCCAACACTAACAAGTTTGGGAGCTTGTGACATGGCTGTCTTGGCAGTGGCACCTAGACTGTGAAATACCTTCCCCCAAGTCACCAGAAACTTGCATGACTATCACACTGCAGACTCCCTAGTACAGTATTTTGTCAAAGCCTTTTTATTTTGCTAGTCATCTGACCCAAGGTAATTGTTTGAGACCTGCCCTGTTATGTCCTGAGTTTACAGCTGCTTCTGCAGTTATCTATCTGCAGTTTTTGGTGGTTTTTATTGTTTGCATCTTGTATTGGAAGCCACTTGAATGGCTCAAAATTAGGGTGGAAAAGCACCCTATAAATACTAATAGTAGACTAATCAGCAGGGTTTGAAAAGGTTTTGCAAGATAAAGACCTCTAGAACTGTGAAGGTTTTGGACAAAATGGAAAGGGAAACTGCCAGAACTGATGTCTGTATTGCACTCAGAACGCTCCTATTCTAGCTACAGCAAATTCTAGCCTAATGTCTCTTATATTCAAAGATGCATTGTGTGCAAATAGAGAGCAAAGATGAATCTAACTTTAAAAAAATCTGTAAAGCTTGATTTGTTTTAGACAATCTCCAACAGCAATAAAATCTTATCATAAAAAATCCTTAATTCTTATATACCACTGCTGAATGTTAGACTTACCATAGTTATTTTAGTAATCCTTATACTAGATCTATAAGGTAGGTGAATTTCCCTATGTTTTGTGAAGTTGAGAGAAAATAGCTTGCTTAGGGCCACCTATAGAGTTAAGTGGAATAGAGTCAAGCTCTCAACTAGACACCTCCTAGCTCAACATTTTAACAGTTGTCAGGGACTCTTGAGATCTACCATAGAAGAGGTACTCAAATTTGAAATACCACAGTAATAAAGAGAAGAGAATGCTATGGTGTATTTGTGGAGAGTGGAATGAGGTGTAAAATAGATGCATATGTCTCTGCTAAGCAACTGAAAGTTACTTCCACACTCAGTCTACAGTTGAAGGTTACAATTCTATATATACTATTTGGTGCATGAAATCTGAAATTGGTTCATGCCATAATACATTTTAATCCTAAACTTGTCTGTGGTTTAGCTATAAACTAGTAAACTATGGATTCTTGATATAAACCATAAGTATTTTTTTCACAGATAAGTTATTTTAGGCCCACTTAATTATGGTTGTAATATATGTGAATTAAAGTACAAGTACAGTGAAATTATATCTCAAAAAGTACTTACTGCTTGAACTTATTAAGAATCTTCTTAGGAGGCGTACCTATAATGTCATGGATCTTCGCTATTTGGTCCAATTCATTAGATCCAGGGAAGAGTGGGTGGAAACTAGAAACAAAACGAGGAACCGAATTGGCAGTATTGGCATCAGTGGGTTCTGGATCCACCATAGATGAACAGTGGGTCCCCAAGGTAAGTAGTCTGAGAACCTTGAGAAAGTTTGAGTGTTTCACATATTAAGTTTTGTCAGCTGCCCTGAGCTTTGGGAAGGCAGGGCATAAATGTTTTAAATAAATAAACAAAACCCCTGTGCTAACTCATACATGCTACTGGAAGTAAGTCCCATTAATCTCTGAGACATGCATTGGATTGTGCTGCCAGTTCCCCTGGAATTAATGATGTTTCTGTAATGAATTTGGGATAGAAGATGGATAACACTTCATACGCTTTCCCACAAAGTCTGAATAATTTGAACACTTAGGTAATAAAGGCCTAGAACACCAGTTTTCAAACTGAGTCACGACCCAATTTTGGGTGGGCTGCAGGGTCAGTGCAACCCGGAACCCACAAGGCATTTTGGGCTATGTTGTGCCCCAGAATGGGTCACTGCAGTAAAAAATTTCAGAACTGCTGCAGTAGATGATGAAAATGCTGTGGTTAGTACCCCTTCCCATGAGGTTCCTTGTTTTTTTCCTCAGTACTTTTCCCAGAAATGAAAAAGTACTATAGAAACTACTTCAGCATAAGAAAGTGAGTTATTTTGGACTGTAAATCAGACCATACCTGCACTGTGTGTTTTAGCCAGTGAGGAAGCACTTGTTATTTCAAGTCCACAATACTGTGAGCTCCATCAAGCATGAACATTAGGACTACTGAATTTATATTCTGTCTTCCATGGACTTCAAGGTGCCATAAAATGGAAATCTCCAATAGTTTCCAATCCAGGCACTGACCAGACCCACACCAGGTGACCATATTGCATGCCTCCAGATGATGGCCAGGCTTTTTTGACTAGGGGCTACCACGTGCTATCTCTCAAATTCCCTTGGGTTCCAAAAGTGGATTTCAGTGCTGGACAAGAACATGATTTCTATGCTGGACATACTGTTTACTGAAGAAAAGTCAAACATATGAAGCTGCCTTACTGTGTTGGACTACAGGTCTGTCTGCCCCAATATTATTTACTGACTGCTGTGCAATTCCATGACCCAGGATTGACTATACCAGGGATGTCAAACTCGTTTCTAGAGGGCCGCAATTACCACTCATGGTGCCTGCTGAGGGCCAGAAGTGACATCATTAAGCAGAATGATGGCCAGAAATAAAGCACTTTGTTCTCACTTACAAATTCATTACCTGCAAATGACAGAAGAGAAAATGTGCAAATCTTGTTCATTTTTTCAAGATATGAGAGAGCCCAATTATAACAGGAGCCAGACAAATTGCTCCCAAGAGTCATATTTGGCTCACGGGCCTTATGCTTGACACCCCTCAACTACACCATGTGCATAAACCTACCCTAAACATTTCCCCAGTCCATCAAGTCCTTTCTGAACCATGTACCTTGCAATTTCGTAGAACACACAGCCAGCGCTCCACATATCCATTTTGTAACTATAATAGCCATCTGTAAGAAGACATTCAGGTGCCCTGTACCAGCGTGTAGAGATATATTCTGTGAATGGCTGTTTGGAATGTACACTCCTACAGGATCCAAAGTCTCCCAGTTTCAAAAGATCTTGCTGCAATAAGACAGTTGTGCAATTCAAACAAGAACACATTTGTAAAATATTTCTAAAACTAATCTCTTGAAGCTTGAACCTAAGCACTCGTTGTTCAGCCCATTTTGAGAAAGGAGAGAAAATCCAGTCCATTGATTAAAGTTTGGTGCCAAGAATACCAGTCCATAGTAATTGTATAGACAGTGTCTGTGGACCCTGGAAAATGCTTATAGGTTTGAGCATTCTAGAACAGGGGTCTCTAAACTTTTCGGCACAAGGGCAGCATCATATAACTGGCATGATGTCAAGGGCTGGAAATGTAAATTTAAAATTTAAACAAATACATTAGAGACAAATGTGAGAGGCAAAAACAGAGAGCAGGGAATTCCAATTTATTTCCACTCACCACCCTACCTCAGTGACCAGAACTACAGAGGCAAATAAATGAGGGTCAAAAAGCAGACAGAGCGGGGAATCTAAAACTGTTTTCAAACAGAGGGGGCAATAAAAGCAAATGAACCCAGGCATACGTGGCTCTCCACCCAACCCCTCTCCTCCAGCCTGAACTGCAATACCTTGCAGGTTGCATAGTAGGAGTCCCAGGATAGATGCTGCCTCCATGTGCAGCCCAGGTCCTCCTCCTTCTCAGCAGGCTGCTGGTCGCTACACATCACCTCCCCTAAGTTGCTGGATGCAGGGCTTGCCCTACGTGATTCTTGTAGAGCTCTGCAAGTCTTCTGAGAGCTCTGCAAGCCTTGCTTTTGCAGGGCCGGGCTTCTCTGCAGGCCAGAGATTCCCAGAAGGCTAGAGCATTCCTGCGGGCTGGATGGGGAATCCTCACAAGCAGGATTTGGCCTGTGAGCCATAGTTTGGAGACATATGTTCAAGAAGGTAACATTCTACAGTCAAAAACAAGTCTGTACATCTGAAACTTGGGTCAAAAAGACCAATTTGCTCCTATTTACCAATAGTGAGAGAAAATAGTCATTCACCAGTCAGAAAATACTATTGCTCAACCCAAGGGAGCACCTGACATTAGGAAGAAAAAATGTAATGCCTTTATTATCCATAGGAGTAAGATATGCTTCTAAATCAGATCCTAGAGGAATGAATCCCTCACCAAAGGGTCCCTCACCAAAGGCTACTGAAAAAACTCCACAGTCAGGGAATTAGAGGACAGGTCCTCTTGCTGGTTGAAGACCAGGAAACAGAGAGTGGGTGTCAATGGGCAATTTTCACAATGGAGAGAGGTGAAAAGCGGTGTGCCCCAAAGATCTGTCCTGGGACCGGTGCTTTTCAACCTCTTCATAAATGACCTGGAGACAAGGGTGAGCAGTAAGGTGGCAAAGTTTGCAGAAGACACCAAACTTTTCCGAGTGTTGAAGACCAGATGTGATTGTGAGGAGCTCCAGAAGGATCTCTCCAAACTGGCAGAATGGGCAGCAAAATGGCAGGTGCATTTCAATGTCAGTAAGTGTAAAGTCATGCACATTGGGGCAAAAAAATCAAAACTTCACATATAGGCTAATGGGTTCTGAGCTGTCTGACAGATCAGGAAAGAGATCTTGGGGTGGTGGTGGACAAGTTGATGAAAGTGTCGACCCACTGTGCGGCGGCAGTGAAGAAGGCCAATTCTATGCTTGGGATCATTAGAAAAGGAAAAATCCATTACGGGTTACAAGCCATGATGTGTATGTGCAACCTCCTGATTTTAGAAATGGGCTATGTATCAGTATGGGCTATGTATCAGAATGCCAGATGCAAGGGAGGGCACCAGGATGCAGGTCTCTTATCTCTTGTGTGCTCCCTGGGGCATTTGGTGGGCCGCTGTGAGATACAGGAAGCTGGACTAGATGGGCCTATGGCCTGATACAGTGGGGCTGTTCTTATGTTCTTATGAATAATCCCAATAATACTGAAATTGTTCTTAAGAGTGCTTTCAAATGGAAGCCTCATTATGTTTGCTACAGTATTACTAAATTGTTCTTACCTTTATTAATATGTTTTCTGGTTTCACATCTCTGTGAAATATTCCATTCCTGCATCAAAAGAAGAATTGACAGGTGGGTGAGTGTTTGTACAACAGGCTGGGATCCAAGAAGCCTTCTGCATATTGAGATCACTCAGTTCATCCATCCCCCTTTCTCAACATAACTCCTTGCACTCCTCCTGAAAAAACATCCTTGGATCTTAGAATGGCATTCAGCATGGCACGTGCTCCCAGAAGGAAAAATCAACAACCACTCTACACAGGAGAAAAGACATCTAGATGCATGCATGTGAGCCTTTGAATCCCAGCCCAATTAAACAGCCAAGTATTAGGTTTACAAAGAATCTATCCCACCTGTGCATGTGATCAAGAGACTTGCATAGCTGGTACATGTAACTCATTATTCTTCTCTCAGGCAATGGTTTTTTCCTCCCTAGAATGTGGAACAGTCAAATGAAAGTGTTGTACAGTTTTGTACAATTAACTTTGAAGATGGAATAGTTTACATTCACTTCTGTCAGCTGTATTTTAATATCACTTATGAGACAAACTACCTATGAAAGATAGTGTTTGTGCATTTATGTTTTCCATATTGGTAGAGCACCGATACACATTTGATTGGTGCAAATGCAACACCGGTTCAAACATGGTTAAAAGATCAAAAGTGAGCCCCAGGAATGCATGCCTCTTCCCACACCTGTTGGGACCATGTTCTCCTGTTCTGCTTTAACTGCAGTTAAGAGAATCAGTGACTCTAACTTTACAGAGTTCTAGTTAACTGTGGTCAAGATTGGTGCTGACACTTCTTTGAATCATGATGAGGCCAGCATGCATACTTGCTCCCAGGAAGTTGGGGGAGGAGGGAGTGTGGACTCCCAAGATTGGCTCCTAGTCACAGTTAAACAATATCACAGTTAAAACAGAGCATCAGAGGTGCCCAAAGCAGCTTATAAACATCAATTAAAATACAAAAAACAAATCACCCCCCCCCCCCCAAAAAGCAACGAGCATAGAAAACCCACAAAAAAGGCAGAGCAGGTTACTAAAATCAGAAACTATGGTGGGAAAGCTAACAGGAATAAAAATAGTTTTTAATCTCTGCCAAAAGGTCAACGGGGAAGGCACAGATCAATTCAATTTGGAGGGAATTCTGTAGTATCAGTGTTACCATACAGAAGGTCCATCACCTTGTTGTCCTCAATCTAGCCTCAGTCAAAGGTAGGACTCTAAGAAGGGCCACCCCAGTGACTTTGGGGGACAAGCAGGTTCATACAGAAGAAAATGATCCCTCAGAAACCCCAGTCCCAAGCAGCAAAGAGCTTTCTTTGAAGGTCTAAACTAGCAGCTTTAGTTGTATCTGGAAACAAAATGATAGCCTGTATAGCTGCAGGAGCTCTTGAGACCACATGGGTGCCACATAATGCACTAATTGCAATTTCCAGATAGCTTTGAAAGGCAGCCACACATACAGCATGTTACAATAGCTGACTCTTTGATGTCACTACAGCATAGACCTGCATGGTCAGGTCTGACTGACCAAGTATAGATGCAGCTAGCACACCAGCCTAAACTAGGTAAAGCCTCCCCCGCCCGGCCACCAATATCACCCTGCAACACAAGAGCAGTTGACGATCAAGGACCCCCAAGCTCCAAACCTTCTCTTGCAGAGACAGCACAACCCCATTCAGGACAGGTTGACAATCTAGCACTTGAGTTGTAGTTCTCTGAACCAGGAGGATTTATTGGATTTAATTTCAGTTTATGAACCCTCATCTAGTCTCCAACTGTCTCCAGACACTGCTCCAGGATTTCAACACCCTCACTGATATGACTCAGAGAGCTATTGGTGACACTGAAACCCCAAACTCCAGATATCCCCCAACACCTTCTGGAATCTAGTAGCCAGAGAGGACTGGAACCATCGCAAAGTGGTATTTCCAAATCCCTACCCAGCCAACCAACCCAGAAGGAGACTACCTTCAATAGCACTGGAAGTCTGTGAGATCCAGCAAGACCAAAAGGGACACATATCCCTACCCAGGCCATGACACAGATCATCCACCAGGACAACCAATGTAATTCATGTCCTGAAGCCTGATCTAAAATCAGATTGAAAGAGCTCCATATAATCCATTTCATCTAGGTTCTGCTGAATCTGAGATGCCACCACCTGCTCTATCAATTGCCCAGAAACAAGAGGTTTGAGACAGGCTGGTAATTATTCAATGTAGTGAGGTGCAAGGAGGATTTATTTCTAAGAGGGTGAACCATAACAAGCTTCAATACCGCTGGCAATCTCTCCCTCACAGATGGAATTAATCACCCTTCCTGACCACTCAGCCAGTCTCTGCCCCAAGCAGACTGAATAAGGCAAACCAGGCAAGGGTTAAGCAGGTGGGCAGAAGGCTTCACATTCCAAAGGATCCATGTCCATGTCCTCAGATTGTACAAAATGAAAAGACTCCAAAATAACAAGACCAAAAAACACCATGGGACATCAACAGACTCTGTCAAGGTGGAGTGCAAGTCATGATGGGTGTAGGTGATTTTATCTGCAAAGTGTCTAGCAAACTGGTCACAGCAAGTAACTGAGCTGTCCTTTTAACACCCTGGGGAACCAGTGAAGCAAGCCCTGGACAATCTGGAAAAACTCAGTTGGATAGTTCTTCACAGATGCAATACAGATGGAGAAAAAAGCCACCTTTGCTGCTGTCACCACCACAGAGTGGGCTCTAATATAAGCTCCAACCCATGTTTGAGTAAGTGGTCTATCAAGCCATTTCATTGCCTGCAGCTCCTCAAGAGAACAGGGAACTGCACTGGCTCTACGACAAGCAGAGGTCACTCAGGAGCAAGCCCTAACTATTTCCTCATGTGAGAAGGTAACCTTCAGAAGAGCTGCCAACTCTGGCAGCAGGAAAACTCTCTCCCCCAAAGAGTCTTCAGAAAAATGTGTTTGCAATCTCGTGGAGCATGTTAGACATTCTAATAGCTTTTGCATTTGCTATTTTAAGTCTCGAACCCTCAGATGTTTTTCTTGTTCTGCAGGGGCATGCAATTTTACTTTTATTATCTATCCAACCCAAAAGTCTGGATAGGGTTTGAGTCTGGGGGAGAAGAAGAGCTAGCACGAGTTTTAAAAATCAAATATCCAGATAACATTTGTATCATACTACTAAAAAAAGATTTTAAATTTCCAATCTGCTTTGAATGCCCGTTAGGGAGATAAAGCAGGGAATACATTTGTGAATAAATAAATAAAGTCTTCAGTTTTAGTGTGTGTTCCCCAAAAGCCAGTCTAAATAAGAAATTGTTGAAGCAGTTCCAGATCTTACAGAATTACCACTGACACAGAGAACTCACATGGCAAATTCAGCAACTGCTAGGGAATATGTTGATCTCTGTGGCAAATGTAATATCCAGCCCAGTCTTGACAAATCTATAGGAAGCAGCAATTTCCTATTTATGACTACCATGTAGCTTCTTCATGTGTCCTATTTCCCTCAATGGGGTCAACAGTTGGTGGACCCCTAAAAAAGCTTGTCAGAAAAGAGGCTGTCAGAGGGTGGACCCTCCTAAAAAAGGCTGTCAGAAATAACAGGACAGAAAGGAGAAGACTTCTGCTTAACTAGAATGAATCTGGGATACTGTATATATTATAGAGAAACAGAGGAAAAAAAGTCTTTTTCAGGGTCTAAAATCCAGTAAACTATCACTTTATCTAAGTATTTGCTTCTATCCCCTCATACAGCAGTAGTTTGCTTCTTGCTCAAGTACTTGCAGACATGCTGAAATGAACAAAAGTAATGAACTGGTAGTGTGGACAATACAGTACTTTAGCAGTAAAGTTGGAGAAAAAACAACAGTACTGTTGGAGGGGAAAAAACTACAGTTGTTTGAGGGGATCGGTGTGAATGTACCCAGAGATTTAACTATATATAGTATAGTATTTGATTTTTACATGTTTGGTCCTAGGGCAATTAAAATGATCCTCAGTTAATTTTTTTTAAATGGTACACTGAATTGCATATTGTACACTGACTCCTTCTAGGGCATGCAGAACTTCACCCTCAGTGTTTTAAAAGGAAGAAAAACAGGTGCAGGACCTTTAAGCATCTACATGAAAATGAGCCATAAATGAATATATGGGTGTGCACCACATAACAACCGGGATACAGTCTCCTATCCTTGTTATTATGCGATTAGGTCATTAAGTGAACATTCAGTCTAATATATTGCCTTTGTTGTGTAAACAGACACTCCATGCCATACACTAGCTGGCTGTATAGGCTACTAGAGATAGATTGCCTCTTTTTAGGAGTCTCTCTGCTGTGTAAACAGACACTCTGCTACAGGCTATGAAAGATGCGATTGCCTTAAGAGCATCTTTATTGTGCTTTGACCACCATCGTATATGTGGTCCATCATTAAACAAACAGTTGTTAAGCGGTGCACACTTGTATATTACTTAGTAGCCATGGCTTGGTTGCTAAGATATCCTATATTAAAATGTGCCACAGATCCTGCCATAATACTGTTACCATTTCAGCAGGCACTTTCAAAATATTCACATAAGTATCAGCATTCCAATCTTTCAGAAAATGCAACAGTTTAAATCTTTTCCAATACATGCTTTCTAGATGACTGACCCAATATATTTTGTTAGTCAAAGTTGTTGCTGAGCACCTGTTGCTATTAGAAAATTATTTCATTCAAATTATTGCTTTCAAATGTTGACAATCAACATGGTTTATCTTTTTAAATTTTATGTATGTGAGTTGTCTGCTAATACAGTGTCATCTAAAAAAAAATTCTTAAAACCACACCATGTTGTTGTAGAGTTGTAGTTTGGAATTTTTTCAAGTGTCAAATGCAAGAGAAAATTCTGCTTTGGGCCTGTCATAGAAGACTTATAAGAAGATGTTTTGCCATGCTATTTACAATGTATGCACATAGGGGAAAGAGCCCCCCCCAAGATAGGGTGTGGTGCTAGCAGTGGCCCCTTGGCTCAAGATCAGCCAGGGAACCAAGGTTTAACCCCAAGGTTCTAACTCGGTGAGCTATGCAGCAAACTCACCTGCTCACCGAGTTAGAACCTTGGTTTTAACTCGGTGAGCAGGTGAGTTTGCTGCATAGCTGCAATCACTAGAGGCAGCCAGGTCATTACAGGATATAAGCAGTACCTGAGAATGGAGAGGTTGTGGTTGGAGAGAGGAGGAGGGATGAGGGGACTTACAAGCTTATTGGACTGACTGTCTGGTTAACTGACTCATGAACCAGCTAATCACTCATGAACCAGTGATTTTCAACCTTTTTTGTCTCACGGCACACTGATAAGGTACTAAAATTGTCAAGGCACACCATCAGTTTTTTGACAATTAACAAGGCACACTGTGCTAGTGGAGGGGAACTCACATCCCCACTAGCCCTACTAACAAATGACCCTCCCCAAACTCTCGTGGCACACCTGCAGACCATTCACGGCACACCAGTATGCCATGGCACAGTGGTTGAAAATGGTTGCTCTAACTGGATGGACAACAAACTGGCACACTGATGGATTAGCTAAAACTGGCACACCGATTTATGGACTAGCTAGCAGATTAAACAGACTACTGAATGGTAGAGAACTGAGGTGGTACTGCTATTCCTAGAAGAACTGCTGCTTGGAGAACTAGGAGAGACCCTGCAGCCCTACAGGCAAGCCACCTTTCTGATGGTGCTGGGGTTCAGCAATAAGTTTATATGCTGCTTGATCTAGCTATGCTTGGGCCGGGGGGGGGCGGCTAATTAGCTTGAAGTGGGCATAAGTTCTCTAGGCCAAGTTTAGAACAGGAATTTGGCAAAACAATGCACACATTAAAAATGGATACAAAGGATGTTCATACAAGGCTTTCCCACACCTCAGAAGACCTCCCAGACTCTTCTGAAAGGCATTTCCAGTTTGCTGGCAGGGTCCCCCCCCCACATTTGGTGGAATTCTGTATCTGCAGGGAGTTTTGGAACATATCCCCTGTGGTTAACGAGGGACCACTATACTACAGCAGGAATCCTAATAACACATTTGACAATGATTTAATTGGACCAGTTTAGACAGTTGAACAAATTGTTTTGTTCAGTCATGAATGAGGTTTCTAACTCTCTCCAGCAGATAAGTTCTTTCTTCCCCTTAAGTGCTCCATGGCTTGCTCAGCCACTGATTTGGTTTATAAACCATAATTAAACTAGGATGTAAAACTAAAATTAAACTCTGGTTTAATCATGGTTTGTAAACAGCACCAGCTTCAAATGCATTACAGCACCTTGTATTGGCAACCTTCAGTCTCGAAAGACTATGGTATCGCGCTCTGAAAGGTGGTTCTGGCACAGCATCTAGTGTGGCTGAAAAGGCCAATCCGGGAGTGACAATCCCTTCCACACCGGGAGCAAGTGCAGTCTGTCCCTGGTCTGTCTCCCTGGCTATGGGCCTTCCTTCTTTGCCTCTTAGCCTCAGACTGTTGGCAAAGTGTCTCTTCAAACTGGGAAAGGCCATGCTGCACAGCCTGCCTCCAAGCGGGCCGCTCAGAGGCCAGGGTTTCCCACTTGTTGAGGTCCATCCCTAAGGCCTTATTTCCATGTCAGAGTTCTGTGCTGAAGCTCTCTCTCACTCCTTTGCACTGTCAGGCAGGTGTTTTCCATCAGCATCTGTTAACTATAGAGACATCTCTGTATTCTCAAATATTTCTCTGCCTTCAGATACTGGGCTGAAAAGTACATGGATTTGCAAAAAGGGATATATTCCCACTTAGTTTTTCTGCATCCACAGGGATAATAACATCAATGTTCAAGTTTCTCACATCTACTTAACATTTTTCAGTTACCAAACATGAGCCTGGTTTTTGCATAGATGAATGTGGTATCCAAACCGCTAAATAAATAAATGGCTTTTTACCTGTCTTGGTATAATCTACATACCCTTGATCAGTTCATAAATGTTCATGTCCATAAGTTCACATATTAGTGCAACAGCGCCAGCTTTCTTGTCGCTAAAAAAAAAGTTTGGTTTATTTTAACTAAGTGGAAGCAAGGTACCCTTGGAAGAGAAAAATAATTTATAGACTTATTTGTGGGATGCAGTGGTGTCACTAGGGTTTGCTTCACCTGGTATGGGAGGCCAGTGTGTCCATGATGGACTTCTCCCAGGCAGTGGGCAGGGCAATGACCCAGGCAGTGGGCATGGTGATAACACCATTACCCCACCTGTGCTGGTTTTCTGGTTATAACTTTTGATTGAATAAAGATTTCAACTCAGTTTGTTTCATTGCATTCTGCATCAAATGATACACAACATGATGGTATTATTTGAAAATACCAAGATTTAAAAATTTGGGCCAGTATTGGTGTCACCCACCCCTATGCACTTCACCTGGTGAGAACCGCAACCCTCTAGCGATGCCACTGGTGGGATGGGAGGTAATTCAAGTCTTCCATGTGCAGAAAGTCTAGATTTCTTATGGTAGTATTAGTATTTCAGTGCTTTAAAGATCTGCTTTTATAAGTATTTACATTAACGTAAAATAAAATTTCACATTGTACTGTAAATACAAGAAAAATACAAGACAACTCTTCACGCAGGAGTCAAACCCCGTCTTTGTCTCCAAGTACATTAAAAATGAAAAACGGGCTCATGTGGAGATACTGATCTTTTAGCTGGAACCAGAACACACACACACACACACACACACACACACACACACACACACTGATTTTCTGGAAATGTCAAAGATTCTCCAAAATCTTTCCCAGCCCCGTTATCTGAGAACCTTTAACTGAATGCCTGAAATTGAACATGGGACCTTTGGTATTCCAAGCACAAACGTTTCCATTGAGCTATGATCTTCACAGGGAAACCAATTTGGCTTGGACTATAAAAGATTTCAGTCTCCTTTTGGCAATAAAGTCTCATTTTGGCATTAGTCTCCTTTTGGCAATAAAGAACCAGTGATATGACAGTTTGCTCTAATGTTCTTTTTGGAGTGTATAAATTGTTTTATAGCTATTCTTCAGAGTCATCACTTCAGGATCAGTGAAGTGTCAAAATTGTAGACAGAGCTGGTGAACTCTTGCACATAACTATAAAAGGAATTTAAGTCTTTGGCAAAAGTTCTGAATTCATGAGTAATTTGTAGGGTTATGTCATGATGGGAGAATACATTAATGAAGACAAAACACTGTTTTGTTTTTTAAATAGTGGAACACACATAGGCCTTACTTGTCAGGTAGCATAAGATGGTCACCAACATAACAGATGCAATGGTCTTTAATTACTTCCATTTTTAAGTTCCAAATGGCATTTTTGTTGCCTCTTTGGTGTTGACATTTTGGCATTATAAATACACAACTGAAAACTACTAATGAAGATGGAACAAAGTCAGTGTATGGATTTATAAACAGATTCCCAGTAATCATATCAATGAAATGTACTGAAATACCACTAACAAGATCTAGTTCTAGCTTTACCACTTTCCAAAAGTAAGTTTATTATCACCCTGGGAAAAAGAGGTATAAGAGAAGACAGAGCCTCATCATTCAGCAGGGAAAATAAAAGGCTGTTGCCTCAAGTCTTTGATTAAAATGGTCTGACAAATTTAATGGTGATTAGACACATCTTGATTCTTAACTTGAGTATTCTTTACTAGTGTGGTAAAAATTTTGCAGCACTCACAAAACCACTTCATGCAACTTAAGGATATTTGGGTGTGGATTCAGTCGCCTCAGTGCTTGTATTTCTCTCAGGTTGTTCACATGGTCAATACTGAAATACAGTTCAAAAAGTGAAAGTTAGAGTACAACATTTAGGTTGTAATTTTGACTAAGTTGCCCCCTGCTCTCCCAAGAGGCACTGCCTAGGGTCACACAATCAAACAATGGTTTAAGTGGGAACGTGAACTAAGTCTGCACACTCCCTTCTTACATGGATCCTGGCTCTGTTAAACCTTCACTCATGCAAAACTGGAAACTATGCAATTTAACTCTGGTTTACAAATTGGGAAGTAAAACCAACTTTAAACTGTAGCTTAATATCTTGATTTGTAAGTCAGAGTTAAATTACATTTTCCAGCTTCACTCAAGGCACACAGCCATCAAATGAGTCAGGATTGAAACATCATAGCGCCACAATTGACCCAAGGAGAGGGATTCAACTTTTGTTTGTGACCAACAAAACCATGCTTTCTTCAGTGATGTGAACCAGACCATAAATGGTAATTTAAAAACCCTGCAAGCTGTATGAGTATGCTTGCATGTGTGCACTGGGATTTTTCACAGTTTTCTTTTTTTGACTACAGTCTGTAATGCTGTATAAACAGTATTTACATACCACTTTTCAACAAAAAAGTTCACATAGCAGATTACAGAAAAAAAAGTCAATTAACTAAATGACTGTATAAAGCAGTTGTGTGCCTGCCATAGACCTCCCGGCGGCAAATGCCCCAGGCGCTGGCCGATAGGACCGCAGAAGCCTCTCTGAGGCTCCCGACGGGGCGGAAACTGTGCTTCTGGTTTGCTGGAAACAAAGTTTATAGCGCTGGGGAACCTCACAGAGGTTTCCCTGGTGTGGGAGGAGGTTGCACGAGACTCTGTGAGCATCTGGTGAGTGGGGGAGATTTCTGTGCAGGGGAACGGCGATAGCCCGCAAGGGGGTGCCATCGCAGAGCCTTGCCCCAGGCGCGGGGCTGCAGAGGTCCGTGGCTGGTAAAAAGTTCCCTAACAGGGTAGTGCAGTGGTTCCCAAACTGTGGGTTGGGACCTGATTTTTCATGGATCACAAAACTGACAAGCCAATAGTTGACAAGGCAAATGTATGGAGTCCTTTGGAAACCAAGAGGAGCACCACATGTGTTTACTCACAAGCAGGCAAACATGTCTTGGTCCACTTCACAGGGTGGGCTGAGGGGAAAGTAACATTACAAACATGGTCCTGATCCAAGGAATGCAGGCCTAACAAACTATCAAAGACCCTTTCATGGACAAGGAAAATGTCTTGAGAATAGAAAGCGAAATGGAAGCAAATCGGCACATTTACTCACGAGTAGGCAATTGTGCCTTAAATCTTATTGAAGGCTAGGCTAAGGGGAATGCAAGACCACCAGAATTGTCCCAATCAAATGAACATGGAGCTTAATAAATGCTCCAGAAGGTGGTGCCCTTCCCCCCCCCCCCACCACAGTGAAAAAGGGTAAAAACAGGGGCTTGAGTGGCTGGTAAATTTTTTTGTAGCCTCATAAAGCTAGGTGGGTCTCAATAGAGCAGAGATTCTAAAACTCTCAGGGAAAATTTGAGCCACTCTGTGTATGCGGTGGCGCATGTGTGCCTGCTGGATGTGACCTGCTGGATTGTGCTGCTTTAGAGGAGCGTAGGAGCTTGCTGCCACTTACCAGAGCCTGCAATAGCCTTCTGGGGGTGCAGGGAGCCACTGCACCAGCCTTCACAGGGCTCCCCACACTGTGGAGACCCTCTAAATCAGTGATTTTCAACCTTTTTCATCTTGTGGCACATTAGCAAGGCACTAAAATAGTCAATGCACACCATCAGCTTTTTGATCACTGACAAGGCACAGTGTGCTGTCAATGGGGGCTCACATCTCCCAATGGTCATATTGATGAAAGACCCTCTCCCAAATTCCCGTAGCATACCTGGGAACCATTTGTGGTACACCAGTGTGCCAAGGCACAGTGGTTGAAAATGGCTGCTCTAAATCATGATTGTGACCTCTACTGGTTTTGCATTTGCGAAACCAGAAGTGGTTGTGATCATGATTTCAAGGGTCTTCCTCTAATCAGACACCCACAGGGTTTGTATTCATTTTTTAAAATTCAGAATTCATTTTAAAATCAAAATTATAATATACAATATATACAATATATTATAATTATATTCTTATGTTCTTATTATAATTAATTATACAGGTGGAGTCTCATTATTCCTGAGGGTTCCTTTCCCAGAACTCAGGTGGATGACAAAAATCGAACTACAGCAAATCAATTTAAAAAACAAAGTCCTTTTGTTGGTGATTTTAAAACAGCCTTGCTGTCCTTTGTGATGTTAAGATAGAGTAATTAAGAGGACAATCCAATAATCAGTCTCTCACCAGGTTCAGCTGTTCAAAGGGAGGGGGGTCGCTTGGAGAGAGAATGATTGATGGCTGGTCAGCTGGCTGCCCTTTCTCTAACTATTGTAAAGGACTGTTTTCCTTTAATTTAAAGGGCCCTTCTCATCCTGTTGAGATAAAAATCTCTACAACAGTAAGAAAAGCATTTCAAAGGAGTGCATTTTTCCCCTTCTCCAGGGATCAGCACATTCCTTCTCATTTGTAGGGGCCATTAGAGCTGAGTCAAATCTGTGTATAAAAAAATCCATGTATAACAAGGTTGGACCTGTATTACATTAGCGCATAATGCACCGCAGATACCCGCCTGTAAGTCAACCCCACAGATAAGTCGAGGGCAGGTTTTGAGCCAACAATCATGGAATTTTCTAAGACCCTCGGATAAGTTGGGGTAAAACTTAGGGGAGTGTCTGACTATAATTTTGTCTGATGTTACTCGAGGTCAGATCCTGAAAAATAACCCACCACTAACTGTTACCTAAGAACTGTAGTCTCTAATTTATTAAAAGCATAGTAAAAGATCATAAGATACATTTTCATTCTTTTTAAATTCTGGTCTTCACTACCTTTTTGTAAACACTATCAGAGTAAGTGCACTGTAAACAACATACCAGTAAAACAGTGTTTCCCAACATGGTATTCATGTACTCCCAGGGACACTCAACAGGACCTTTAGGGGTACTTGAAAAAGAATGAAATAATGGTAGAAAAAGGCAGGTCCTGCTCCAGAATGTCTTGCAAGGCAGGAATGGCTTGTAAGGACTGGTAAGGCAGGAAGGGAGGTAGCTAGTTGGCTGTGAAAGCCCCACCAATAGTCATCAATTTGGTCATCAATTCACCTATGAACCAGTGATTGAAAACCAGCACAGTAAAAAAACTGAAACATAAGATGGAAAGTGACCAATCAGAATTTCTCAGCACACTTCTGGTGCAAAACAGTGCAAAGGCAGTCTTCTGTTCTTCAAACAGATGAAAAGAGAAAATATGTGATGAATACATGAAGTCTGGGCTTTCATATGGAGGAGATGAAGGCTTGTATTATTAATGAGAAACATTTTGCTAATATGAAGGGTACAACTTATGGAAATGGGCTGCCAAGGGATATGCAAGTGAAAAAGGTTGGGAACCACTGCAGGAGAACCTTTAAGGTGTCTGGTGTGTTAAGCCAGAAGTTCTACATACAACATACAACCAGTAACACATAACTTAGAGTGTGCAATTCAATTTACAGCAGAGAGATGAGATATTTGCAACCCTTTTTACTCAGAAGTAGACCCACTGCTTTCCATGGGTGTTATTCTTAAGTAATGGTGCACTGGGAAAGAGGATCCCATCCTGGTGTTTCAAAAAACAGAACTGCTTTGCAAGCATTTGCAAAGCAGAACCAGGCTGCAGCAGAAGGAAGGAGAATAAAAGGTTAACTTTCGCTGAAATGTCCCAGGAAAATCACTGGGAGGTGATAGCAGGCACCTCCCTATAGCAACTAGGGAGGTGCCTGCAAGGTGCCTGCCTGAGCTGAGGAAACTTTTCAGAGTTGAGAAATGAAACTGTTCAGAGTTGAAAGGCTCTGCCCTCTGACTGACCCGGAGATAAGGTGAAGTGATAATTGGAGCTTGATTACTTGGCAAAAATTTCAAGTACTATACCTTGAAATCTACGGTATCTACGGTATATTATAATATATATTTATATTATATATATATATATATATATATATATATATATATATATATATATATAATATAAATATTATATATAATATTTATATATTATTAATTATATATAATATATATAATATATATATATTATATATTATAAGAGTATCTACGGTAATTATATTATACAATATTATGCATACTATCATACAAAGCATTTACATCTCAGTTAACTTAAAAAAACACTTTTGTTGGGACAGCTGTACCTACCTTTCAAAATGCTGTTTCATTTGTTTACAAGCATAATATTGTCCATCTTTTAAACTCTGTATCTTCAGAACATCAGAAAATGTTCCCTCACCAATCTTACTAATTGTTTTGTATTCTAGAAAAGGTCAAAATTTTAAAAAAAATCTAGATTTTAGTATACATAGCATGGTGAACATACTTACAACAACCTCAATCAAATTCTACTTCAGAAGATACATTCATCATAATATTTGCTTATGAATTCACATGGTGCACCCATTCCTATTCAGAAATCTGACAAACAGAGCTTGTCTAACCAATTCTCCTATTATCTTTCTACATCAAAGCATTTAACAGAAAGCTTCTGCAAGTACAGCTCTTATTACTGACAGTTATTCGAGAAGCTAAATGTTGGTTGAGACTGTCAGATGGTGAAACAATTCCTAGAGGCTTTTCATTGATTAATGGAGTGTTAGATTCTTAAGCCATGTTCTACATGATATTTTCTAAATTGAGATCTTCCTCTGTAGTAGTTTATGAAATGAAACTGTTGTTTTGTTACACAAACAGACTTCTGAATTTGAAACAAACAAGAAACAGAAATTTGGAGGAGAAAAAAGCCCTTCATTTAAATTCAAGTTTTCTGATTGTGAGTTCCAAGGATGTGGAAAAACAGGCCCTACACTTTGCTGCCATCCCCTTGGCTTCAGATGGCAGCGGTATCCTAAGCAGGGCCCTATCTGATGATCATAGGGGACATGCAGGATTATATGAGGAAAGGTGATCTTTGAGGTATCTTTGTTCTAAGTCATATAGGGCTTTAAAGGTCAACACCTTGGCTCAGAATGGGCAGCCATTGTAGCTGTCAGAGCAACAGCATGGCAGTTTCAGCTCCACAAGCCCTACTCACCGTCTAACCAATGCAAGTTTGCCCAGGCCATCTGGCTTATTTGCAACTAAAGGGAAAAAAAGAAGCCCTTCATTTAAATTCTGCAGTAGTCAGATAAAGCTGTTACACTGAGTAGTCTTCACTCATAGGATCCTCATCCTATGATGAGCATTCCAGTCATTCCATGCTCATTCTAGATGCAATATCTCTGAACTCTTAAGTACTCTGAAGTGAGTTTTTGCCTTCCAGGGGACACTAGGCACAGCCAGGGGTGTTTATTATATGTATTAAATGCAGACCATGTTAGTGTTTGAGCTGGCCTTAAATATGCAACATTAGAGTACTAACCAGACTGTACTAACCAGACTTCCCTGGCGGAGGCAGAGCCATTCTTGTAATACTAATGAGCTCTTTTATGTTTACTAAACAGCCAGCCATAGACACAGTGCAAACAAGTTACAGGAGAAAAAAAGTTTTCTGGTTTTGTTGGAGTGAAGTCCATTTTTGCCACACTTGCTGGAGCTAGAACATCATGTGGAATTCTTATAACTAGAAAGGATTAAGGAGGTTAGAACTGGAGGTTTTAATATCTATCATGGTTCATTGTCAGACAGTACAATCCCACACAGTTAAGTCAGATGTAAATCCTACTCTGCTGAATGGTGCTTGCTCAAAGGAAAGTGTGTCCAGAATTGCACTGTTAAACAATAAACGCCACTGAATTCAGTAAGATTCAGAATTCAAAATATGTTTTTGGTTCCAACGGAACCTGTGGCAAGGAGTTCCACAGACACTCAATTTGAGTGGATGTCCCGCGCCGTGGCTCACACAACTTGAGTGGATGTCCCCTGGTTTTGGTGTTGAGTGAGAGGGAGAAGAACCTCTATCTTCCACCATAACCTGTGGCAAGGAGTTCCCTGGTTCTGGTGTTATGTGAGAAGGAGAAGCTCTCTAACCACTCTGTCTAGCACAACATCTTGTGACAGGGAGTTCCATAGACACTCAATTTGAGTGGATGTCCCCAGTTCTGGTGTGAGGGAAAAGCTCTCTAAACACTATCTAGCACCATACTCTGTGGCAGGGAGTTCCACAGACACTCAATTTGAGTGGATGTCCCCTGGTTCTGGTGTTGTGTGAGAGGGAAAAGAACATCTCTCCAACCACTCTAGCACCATATCCTGTGGCAGGGAGTTTCATAGACACTCAATTTGAGCAGATGTCCCCTGGTTCTGGTGTTGTGCGAGAGGGAAAAGAACGTCTCTCGAATCACTCTATCTAGCACCATATCCTGAGGCAGGGAGTTCCACAGACACTCAATCTGAGTGGATGTCCCCTGGCTCTGGTGTTGTGCGAAAGGGAAAAGAACATCTCTCCAACCACTCTAGCACCAAATCCTGTGGCAGGGAGTTCCACAGACACTCAGTCTGAGTAGATGTCCCCTGGCTCTGGTGTTGTGTGTGAGGGGAAAGAACATCTCTCCAGCCACTCTATCTAGCACCATAACTGTGACAGGGAGTTTCACAGACACGCAATCTGAGCAGATGTCCCTGGTTCTGGTGTTGTGCGAGAGGGAAAAGAACATCTCTCTAACCACTCTATCAGCACCATAACTGTGGCAGGAAGTTCCACAGACACTCAATCTGAGCGGATGTCCCCTGGTTCTGGTGTTGTGCGAGAGGGAAAAGAACATCTCTCCAACCACTCTATCTAGCATCATATCCTGAGGCAGGGAGTTCCACAGACACTCAATCTGAGCGGTTGTCCCCTGGTTCTGGTGTTGCGCGAGGGAAGAAAAATCCCTCTATCTACTACTATATCCTGTGGCAGGGAGTTGCAAAGTTCAGCTCTAGTGGCTTCCCCTGGTTCGTGCTGAGTGGGAGGGAAAGAACCAGGTCCAGTCATATTGCCTTGATCTCCAGAAACCCTCCCTGGGAGGTAGGCCTCCCTGTCCGTGCTGGGGGGGAGGCCCAGCGCCTCCCCCCGTGCTTAGCGGCCGCCGCTCCCTTACTGTTCATCTCCGTTCGCGTTTCCCGCGGACCCGTCCTAGTAGGCAGCGGGGAGGGGGTGGGAGGTCCCCCTGAGGTTCCAAGCCCCCTCCCCACCGCAGAGTCGCGCCGTGTCAGCGCGCCATGTTGTATCGCCGTCGCCCTGGCAACCGCCCCGGAGCCTCGGGAGCGCGACCCCCTCCTAGCCCCGCCCCGACCTCGCGGCCCGCGCAGGCGCACTGCCGCCCGCCACCAGCCCCTTGAACTCTCTCGCCTCCCCCGCCCGCACGGAAGGTCGACGCACGCGCCGTGCCTCACCTCCGCCCTCGCCTATTGACTGCGGGAACCTCGAACTCGGCTGCATGACTGCGGCTCCTCGACTGCGCATGCGCGGCACGGCTCGCGCATCTCCGCAAGGGTCTTCCGTCTTGCGTCAGCGAAGGAGCTTCTGCCGGGGCTTCCTTGGCGCATGCGCAGTGGCTTCTCTACATTCATACATACATACGTCCAGCATTTGCAAGTGCAAGCTTCTTTCCTGTCGGCGCAATGTTCCGACTTACAGTCCAGTGCTGTCCACTTACCTGGGAGTAAGCCCCATTGACTATAATGGAACTTACTTCTGAGTAGACGTGCATTGGACTGGGCTGCAAGCCATCCGCACTTACATAGGAGTAAGACCCATTTAATACAATGTGACTTCTGAGTAGACAAGCATAGGATTGCAGCCTGACAGGCCTCACAGTCCCAGCTTGGGCTTGGCTGCTCCTCCTGACCCAAGCAGCACTCGGGTGTCTCTTCGCCTGTCTGCAAGCTGGAGGGAGGCTGCAATCCTATGCCCACTTACCTGAACACAATGGAACTGACTTCAGAGTAGACATGCACAGGATTCGGCTTGGAGGCGCTCGACTTCTGGACGCTCCTCGAGGAGCAATCCTATCCAATTTTCCAGTGCTGGTGCAACAGTGGCAATGAGGCATGCACTGCATCCTGTGGTGGGAAGGTAGTCACAGAAGCCCCCTCAAGTTATGGGAACATTTGTTCCCTTACCCTGGAGCTGTATTGCAAATGCACCAGTGCTGGAAAGTTGGATAGGATTGGGCCATCACATGTTAATTTCTCAACTTAACTACTGGTGGTGACCCCCCCATACGATATATATTTTTCCACCCCTTTTTGGGAAGGGATGGGGGAAGGCAGCAATGTGACCCGCTGGATTGTGCTTGTTTGGAGGGGCGCAGGAGCTTGCCTCAAGTGACAAGGTTCTGCTTCACGCCAATTGATTAAGGGCCAATTGATTAAGATGCTATTCAACTTACTGGGCAGATGATTACAGGGCTGAGGCACCTTCCTTATGAGGAAAGGCTATGGCGTTTGGGCCTCTTCAGCCTAGAAAAGAGACGCCTGAGGGCGGACATGATTGAGACATACAAAATTATGCATGGGAAGGATAGAGTGGATAGAGAGATGCTCTTTACACTCTCACATAACACCAGAACCAGGGGACCTCCACTAAAATTGAGTGTTGGGAGAGTTAGGACAGACAAAAGAAAATATTTCTTTACTCAGCGTGTGGTCGGTCTGTGGAACTCCTTGCCGCATGATGTGGTGAGGGCATCTGGCCTGGATGCCTTTAAAAGGGGATTGGACAAGTTTCTGGAGGAAAAATCCATTATGGGTTACAAGCCATGATGTGTATGTGCAACCTCCTGATTTTAGAAGTAGGCTACCTCAGAATGCAAGATGCAAGGGAGGGCACCAGGTTGCAGGTCTCTTGTTGTCTGGTGTGCTCCCTGTTACAAGAGATATTGAAGTGTGTATTACCATTCAAACTGGAAACATTTCTCTTAAATGCGACATCAGAAATTAAGAATCAGAAAATAAATATTTTATTCTAAATATTCGTTTAGTGGCAAGAATAGTGTATAAGTAAAATCTGAAGCCTTTTAATGATTGGATAGATCATTTTAGATAAAAAAATATTGATTGTTTAGTTAAATTATTAATCAGTAGATTAACAAATATGATAATTTTTGTATTGATGAATAATTTTGTTTTCAGACACTAGTAATTTTTTTGGGGGGAGGGGACTAATGTATGTTGTAATCGATGGCAATTACCCTCATGTGTAACCTGTGTAGTCCCAGCCCTAAGTCTAACCTATTTTCCTTACCTGTATCTGTAATAAATAAATAAACTTTGTTGCAAAAAATAAATAAATCCCAATCTGGATCAGGGCTAGGGCTGATAGATGTAGAGGGTGTTCAATTTTTTTTCTCTGTGCCATTTCCTGCTGAAAATCTCTCCTATAGGTGCATCTTGATTCTCGGATGATAGACAAGATCAGGACCCATTTGCCTCTCTGAGCTGCTCTCTGATACCTTCAAACTCCTCCATGGCTCTTTTAAATGCTGAACTTTCCAGGCAGCAACTTCTTTCCATTCCTGCCCTGGAGAAAGTTCCAGCTTTACTGGTTTTACAACACTGTAGGTCCCGAACCGTGGATATGCCCTCCTGCTGTACTCCAAACACAACGAGAGTTGTACTCTGGTCATGTTTGGAGGCCCTTCTGAGGGCCAGGGATGTCATATGCGGTCTCCTTGACCCGCAGGAGGCCCTCTAAGGCCTCAAGTAGGCCGAAAATTGGCACTTCTGATTTTTGGCCAAAAACCGGTAGTGCCAATTTTTGACCTTCCAGAAGCCTTAGAGAGCCTCCTGAGGGTTGGGGAGGCAGCACACTGAATGCAGCCAGACCATAGCTTTAGTCGCATTCGGAGGACAGCAGGTGAGGAGAACTACGAATTTGATTATACACAGACTTCAATATCCATGGGAGGTCCAGGAACAGATCCCCTGTGGATACTGAGGAACCACCTGTATTTCTTCTTCTGCTGAGTGACTTCACTGTGCATACTGAGATTACCAGGAGCTGTGTACAATCCAAATACGCCCTTGGGCAGGCGCAACTCTCTTGCACAGCCCGGGATTGTCACAAACATGCCAGGACTGTCACAAACATGATGACTTGTGAGTTGGGAAAGCCAGCGCATGGATGTGCACTGGCCTCCCCATGCCAACACTCCAATCGGGAGCCAGGTGAGTTTCCTGCCCTTTCCTGGACAGGGCACAGGAGTCTGGGGGGAGGAGCATGGGGAGGGCGGAAGAGAGGAGTTTTGGGACCGGGAGTGAGCGAGTGGTGGATGGACCTGTGGGTGGGCGGCAGGGAAGCGGAAGGCAAGGCCAAGATCTGGCACTTTTGCCAGATTCTAGCCCTGTTCCTGGGCTGCTTGGATTTGTGCCACCCCTTTAGGTGGCGCAGATCTGTGTAGACCCAATTGAGGCTTCTGTGGTTCTACCTGGGGTAGGGGGACTTATTTTCTCTTGCCTTGCGGCTGGTTGTGGCTTGGCCCAAACTTGCACTGGATATAGCGCAGCCTACCAGCCTACCTGTTCCAGCGCAAGTTAAGATTGTGCTGTCAGAATTTCATAATAATAATAATAATAGACTTTATTTGTATCCCGCCCTTCTCCCTAAAAAGGGACCCATGACTGGCCTCCATGATTATCATAGACTTGTCTGTAGCAAATTCTGCTCCTACGCAGGAGGAAGAGCATACTTTGGACTTCTTTTACTGACCTCTCCATCACTGCCTAGGACCTAGCCAATCCACAAGATGATGTGGAGGCTGCAGTTGCAATCCTAACCACACTTTCCTGAGAGTAAGCCCCATTGAACAAAATAGGGCTTACTTCTGAGTAGAACCTGGTTAGGATTGTGCCCTCAGTCAGCTCTACTACACCCTGCCTAGGCTGACCAACTGAGGCTGCAATCCTATCCCCACTTACCTGGAAGTAAGTCCCGTTGATTATAATGGAACTTCTTTCTGAGTTCTGAATTATAGCTCAGGAAAATGTGCATAGGTTCTCAACTTCAATTTAAATCTAAGTACTTTGACTTTAGGGGAAGTGACTATATCCTGAAGGAGAAAACTCAGTAACAAGGAAAAGGAGTTATATAAACAAAATGTGTTGGAATTACAAATTAGGGATTTGGCAATGAGAACTGTCAGCATCAAGGGAGGAAGAAACCACATGGAAGGGCTGAAATGTTCTTGTGTGATTCTCAGCATAAGCCTATGCATGTCTACTTGGAAGTAAGCCCCATTGAGTTCTGTGGGATTGACTCCCAAGTAAATATATCTAGGATTGTGGCTTTATTCTATCTACTGCATCAGGTGATCTGTATATCACCTTCACTTTGCTATGAATAGTTTCTGTGCAATTTTGTTGCAATGTGGCTTGCAAAGCGTTTTGTTCCTACATTGCAATAATACTGGACTAACAGCCCAATCCTATGCATGTCCACTCAGAAGTAAGTCCCATTGTAGTCAATGAGGCTTACTCTCCAGAAAGTGTGGATAGGATTGGGCTGTGAGACAGAATAATAATAAATAAATAATAAACTTTATTTATATCCCGCCCTTCTCCCTAAAGGGACCCAGGGCAGCAGAATGGATTCTGTGCATTGAAATAATGCAGTTCTGTCAGTCAAAACAGTGTGCAATTCTGTCCCATTCAAAAATTCGAGCAGCAAAAGTACTGTGTTTGCAGTAAGGGACATATAAATGTAGTATAGTTCTGTGACTGGCATGCATGAATCTTAGAATGTTTCAAACTCCATAAGGGACCTCATTTCTTCTCTTTTTTAGGGTTTTTAAGGCTGCAATACTATCCACACTTACCTGGGAGTAAGCCCAATTGACCAAAATGGGACTTACTTTAGAGTAGACATGTATAGGATTGGGCTGTAAGAATCCTTTGAATGTTCACTCGCTGTGTCACAGCCATCAAGTTGAACAGCAGGCACAAATGCCTAGTTTTGCAGTGAAAATATACACGATTTGAACAAATTCAAACATTTAGCAATTGAGCATGTACACTATAG
Organism: Tiliqua scincoides; assembly: GCF_035046505.1. Lineage (NCBI taxonomy): Eukaryota > Metazoa > Chordata > Lepidosauria > Squamata > Scincidae > Tiliqua > Tiliqua scincoides. Next base: position 301,007,655 of record NC_089821.1, read on the forward strand.
CAGAAACAAAACGCAGAGAAACCACTCATGAGTTGGCCGGTTAGCTCAGTTGGTTAGAGCGTGGTGCTAATAACGCCAAGGTCGCGGGTTCGATCCCCGTACGGGCCAAGAAGTATTATTTTGCTTCTGAACAGTATATTCTTAATTTGTCAAAAAATCATTTCTACAAAACGCTTGTGTGTGATCTAATAAATTCATTTCTATGCAGAGGAGGTAATTTGTTCGTTTTTGTAAAAAAAATTGCAATATATGCTGCATCTAGCAGACCTTGGAGAAAAAATATGGATGAAATTAAAAATAAAGGAGTCTGACCTTAAGAATAACACTGAAGAAATCTCCGTTGTACGGTGGAGTGAAAGATATCTAGGCTTCATCCTACGCTATTAGCTTTACACCCTCCTAGCTGCCAGGTCTGCAAACCAACCAAGGCTGCAATCCTATCCACACTTAACTGGGAGTAAGCCCTATTGGCACTAATGGGACTTACTTCTGAGTAGGCATGCCGCGGCTTGGGCTCCAAGTAGGCTTAGGATGCAATCCTGTCCACACTACCTGGGAGTAAGCCCCATTGACTAGCATGGGACTTACTTCTCAGTAGACATGCATGGATTGGACTACAAGGCTGCAATCCTATCCACAGTTACTTGGGAGTAAGCCCTATTGACACTAATGAGACTTACTTCTGAGTAGGCATGCACAGGATTAGGCTCCAAGTCAGAATACAGTACTTGATTTTTCTTTTTGCCATCTCCTTCGGACCCAGTAATGTTTTTTTACTTTGACTTGAGCAATACCATCTTTAACTTTAATTAAATTAATTAAAATTAATTAATTAATTAGTTTCTTCTAATTGCCTCCAAAAAGCTAATTAAAAACACACACCAGCCCACAGTTCCCCTTTGCTTTTATTTGCATTGGCCCCAAATTCAAAGGTATCACCAAGCTCCCCTTGACTCTCAAGTTTAATAAGCCCTGCCCTGGCTGCACAGGATTCCAACACGCTTTTGGAACAATTTTATCCCTGCCCGGCTTCCATACCCCGCTCCCCTTCCTGCGATGCACATTACTCAACGGCGGCAACGGAGAGTTTCCTATTGGCCCGTAGTTCGTTGCCTTGCTCCTATTGGTCATTGCTTCCTATTGGTCCGTCATTCGTTTCTATGTTTCTATTGGACCGTGGTTCTTGCCTTGTGCCTATCTTTCCTTCCTTCCTATTGGCCCGTCATGCGTTACCTTGTTCCTATTGGCCTGTGCTTCCCATTGGTCGGCCGTTGGTTGCCTGGCTTTCTCAGTCCGTCACCAAGATGGCGGATGGTAAGGAGAGGGATGCTGTTGTTCCGGAGGGCTCGGCCGGTTCTCAGGCGGCAGCCTCACCGTGTGGGACTCTTCTCTGCCCGCAGCCGGGCAGGAGCTGGCCCGCGCCGGTGCCTGATTCCGGCTGCGTGAGTTCGAGCCAGGCGGTGGCCGGAGAAGGACAGGAGAGGCCCATCCAGGAGGCGTCTCCCCCGCCAGTGGGGAGGAGGCGGCAGGGACCCCCACCGGGCCAGGGTCTGCGGCCCCGCTACGTCCCACTGAGCCTGCCTTGTCCCCGCAGGAGAGCGGCCTGCGCGTCCCTCCGCCCCCCTTTCTGGTGCAGGGTGGCAGCTCAGCCCCTTCCTCCTCCTCCTGGTTGAGGTCTCTGCCTGTCTCCCAGATCCTGCACACCGTGGCCCAGCGGGTCGCCCGCCCACAGGGCAAGCCCAAGACGGCGGCTGTGGCTCACAAAAGATTTCTTCCGCCCACGGTATTGTCTATTACTTATAGAAATTTTACTGTCCCTTCCTACCCTACTAAGGGCACTCAAGGTGGCTTACAAATAAAGCAGTACTGAAACATTGATATGTGCCTGTATGTGTGTGTGTGTGTGTGTGTGTGTATATATATATATATATATAGCACCAAGACCCACTTTTTAAGTCATTTCTGCCCAGCGTTGCATATGCACAGTGTTTCAGTTTCCATGGGGCTGAATAAGTTTTCCTTGTTAGCTATCAGCTTGTCAATTTGATGACCCACTGGTGAAGTCCCAACCCACAGTTTGGGAACTGCTAATATATACAGTGAAAACAATAAACTTGAGTCATGGTTTATTGGATTACGTGTGGTTGGTCTGTGGAACTCCTTGCCACAGGATGTGGTGATTGCATCTGGCCTAGATGCCTTTAACAGGGAATTGGACAAGTTTCTGGAGGAAAAATCCATTACAGGTTACAAGCCATGATGTGTATGTGCAACCTCCTGATTTTAGAAATAGGCTATGTCAGATGCAAGGGAGGGCACCAGGATGCAGGTCTCTTGTTATCTGCTGTGCTCCCTGGGGCATTTGGTGGGCCACTGTGAGATACAGGAAGCTGGACTAGATGGGTCTGTGGCCTGATCCAGTGAGGCTGTTCTTATGTTAAAAATACATCATTAAAGAAAAGCCTACACAGGGATCAAGGTGAGGTTGTGATGAAATATGGAACTTTTTTGAGTGCCAACATGACTTTTTTTTTACTTCTTTGCCTAAAGAAACAAAGTCACAAACTGTGTCTAATGCACAAACCTTTTTTAAAACACAAAATTATTAAAAATATTGCATACAATTATTTTCAGGCTATGGGCATAAGGGGTATATGAAACATAAATGAATTTTGTGCTTAGATTTGGGCCCTATCCCCAAGATCTCTCTTGCAGGTATTCCAAAATATGGAAAAATCCAATATGCAAACTGCTTCTGGTACCAAGCACTTCAGATAAGAGGTGCCCAACCTGTATTGTTATACCTTATAACTTATATGCACTCTTCTTTCATTTGATAGTGAAATGTTCCAGGGACCCAGGCCTGGTCCATCCATCAGAACAACTGAGGGGGCTGAGGATTGGCAGGGGATGCCATCTTGCCTCCACTACCCCTCCTTATTCTTCTGCTTCCTGGATTGGAAAAGGAATAGGAGGTTAGAGTGGAAGAGGAAATATGGAGGAAAGAAGAGCAGTGGGCTACAGCATCAGAGATTTGTTTATTATTTAATAGATTTTTATGCCACCTTTCTTATGCCTGAGCAAATGCCCATGGCGGCTTACAATTCCAGGTTAAAAATATAATATATAATATAATATATAAAAGAATAAAATCATAGCAGGGACTATACAAGCAATTAGAGGAGGGCAACTATTTATAACCAAAGCACTGCTACAGAGGCATGGGGGGGGGGAAACGGAACACAATGACACATCACCAGAATACTTTCTCTCCTTCACACTCCCTCTTTTTTCAGGCCCCCTTTTCCAATCCAGGGAGCAGGAAGAGCAAAGGCTGGTAGATTGCTAAATTAAAGGGACAGAATTTGGCATGCTGCCTCAAGTGCCAGGTACCAGGAGGTTTTGGACTTGCCCTCCAGGGATGGTTCTACCAGGTTTAGTTTCTTTTGAATGAGAGATTACTGGAGTTCATCACTGGAGCTCAATAGATTACAAGCTCCTTGGAGGCTGGGACTTGTCTCTTTAGGAAATGTCATGTACTTTGATGGTGCTATGTAAGTACTGGGAATAAATTATAAAAGGACATGACAGGTCCATTCAGTGTAATATATGCCCTTTATTACAGGGCATTAGAGCTCTGTAGCCCTGGAAGAATTGAAACCAAGTACTCCAAAAGGCAAGGTGACACCCTGGGGCTAGTTCAGACATTCAAGTACTGTATATTGCTTGATTGTACATCGCTGTACATTGTACGAGTACAAGTACTATATATCACTTGATTACTGTATGCTTGATTATTGTTTATGTAACTTTCAGCAGAATGTGAAAGGTCACTCCTCTGAAAAGTATTGGTTGAAGTGACACTGACTGATGTAAAAGTTTTTCCCCTTTCCTTTTCGGGTGCATTCATTTACTTACTTGTCAGTAATCATTTGGTGCTACAGATGACAATACATGCATGTGTGAAACTGTCCTATTAATTAGTTAATTGGGTATGAACTTTCATGTGTAGCATGTATGAAATAGACTGAACAATGGTATGGGGTACATATATGTGCATGCATGCTTTCATGTAGATGTACATGATATATACATGATATACATTTGTAAATATACACACAATTTTGGGCAGGCCTCTGCAGCGTCATTGCCTGACACCCTCATGTAAGGGTGGGAAGCAAACTTTGTCTGCACTCAGCAGAGAAACTTTAGATGCCTTTGCTAGATGAAATATGTGTTGTGACTACATTTGGCTGAGGCACTCAGCTGAGTGCAGCTTAACCCTGCACTTGTCTCTGCAGTTTTAGCCAAGGCATCCAACAGCCCCCATCCCTGTACTTCCTTTTCTTGCTCTGGAGCAATTGCTTCCCAGCCAAAGACCCACATGTTCTTGGTGGCAGTTGTGTTGGGGTCAGCTCACGTTCTCAAGTTGACTTACAGCAGTTTAAAATACAACCACAATAATGCTAAAAATAAGTTAAGTGGCGGTTTGAGCAGATTGTACTTTCTGACTGGGAGGGAGAAGAGGCCCCATTCAGCTACTGATGGGGCCATGCTGGTTTCTCTTTACTATGATGTTCTTCTTGAGAGGTAGGGAATACAATCTTCTAGTGTCACTAAGCTCTCTTTGGCCTTGGTTTAGATTGTCAGATATTTAAGCTGACGTGTGTTTTGCATCCCTGGAATCTAATTTCTTTTTCAGCAACCCGGATAATGTTGCATGAATCTCAGGGAGCATTTTATTTTTACAGGTAGCATTGCTGGTATACATGATATATATTAACTTCTCAATAAAAAGGAACAACTATTTTTATTGTTGAGAAAAATGTGATGGTCTTTATTGGTTTCATGTTAAAAAATATGTAGAAGGTCTTATATAACTTTGGGCGCAATCCTTACCATTTTTTCCAGCACTGGCATAGCTGTGCCAGTGGGGCATGTGCTACATCCTGCAGTTGGGGGGTAGTTATGGAGGCCTCCACAAGGTAAGGCAATGTTTGTTCTCTTACCTCGGAGATCCATTGCCTGTATGCCAGTGCTGGAAAATTGGTTAGGATTGTGGCCTTTGTGCTGAAATGATTGTGCCTTCTTTTTCTTAAAGCAATTGGAAGCCATCCAGGTCCATGTACAGCCTGAGCAAACCAAAGAAAATGAAAGGCCAGCATCATCTTTTGCACCAGTTAAATGTAGAAATGAAACTTCGTCTCAGCCAGCTGAGAAGCACTTCAGGGGTTTAGGGCTCAATGTCATTGACCCCCAAATTATTCGGATACAGCCCATTACAGGAAGTGGATCACAGCAATATTTGTTATATAATTCTTCTGAACCAACTGTTCAGCTACTTCTGCAGAGACCTTTGCATCCCCTTGGACAAGTGTCTTTAGATAAGACGACCACACCTAGAATATTAAATGGACAAAAAGCCAATTCTGTTACAATGGCTGCAGCAGTCTCTCCAGATGTTACTCTCATTTCAGCTTGTTCACCAAACTCCATTACAAACCATGAGAAGAAGCAAAAAATACAAAAGTTTAAAAAATCCCTAAAGGTGAAAACTCGTTCTGGACGGATTTCACGCCCTCCCAAATATAAAGCCAAGGATTATAAATTCATTAAGATTGAGGACTTAGCTGACTGTCACCAGTCTGATTCGGATGACTATTCTGAGCTGAGCGTAGAAGATGACGAAGAAGGGAAGGCGGCAGAAGCACCTTCATTATTTGGTTCCTTGAACTATGACCTGAGGCCAAAATTGTTTAAATGTCAAACTTGTGAGAAGTCCTACATAGGAAAAGGAGGATTAGCACGGCATTATAAACTTAATCCAGACCATGGGCAGCAAGAATCTTCACAATCTTCCTCTGTAAATAGACCTCATAGAATGGCATTGCTGGGGGACATTGGAAAGATTAACAGTGAAAGTGTCTATCAGAATTCTTCACTTCCACCACCACGAACTGTCGCTTTAATAAATGAAAATGCACTAGCTATAGATGTTGGAAAGAATCTTTCTTCAGAGATTGGACAACAGGTAAAAAAAAAGTTGTCATTCTCCCCCTCCTTAATAAAGTTTCAAGGAAGTAGGAGTAATTCAGCTTTACCAATTATTTAAGGAGTGCATCCCTCCCCTACTCTACCTATCATTCTCCCCTTCCACCATGCACATGGACATACATTGCACTTGCATGACATTGTAGTGAAACAAAACTAGGCTGCCATCAGTGGCACTGTGTGGTTTCAGAAAAGGAACTGTCTATCTTACTTGATGGGAGGTGAGTTAGGACAACTGCTTATGGCTGTTACTTTCATAGATTTACAGGCTTGTTACTGTTTAAAATTGAATAGTGTAAAGTTGGGTCTGTGAATAGTGTAAAGTTGGGAATAGTGTTATGTTGGGTCTGTGACTGTAAATAAAGAGAAAGAATAGTGTAAAGGCAAAACTTTTTAAAGGGTACATGTTTTTGTTTTTTTAAAAAGTCTGGTACATGTGTAGAAGACAGAATATTTGAAGAACAACAAAATGCCCACTTATTACACGTGGGTTCCAGAAGACCCAGACGACCAAGAAGATGTAGCCGACCAAAGATGCCTGAAAGATCAAGGTATTCTGGAAGATTTAACAGATCCAGTCAGTTCCCTTCCAAGTCACTTAATAATATGTCAGCAGAGCACCAAAGTGTATTTAGAAGGAAAGCTAGGCTAAAAGAGGTACGGTTTCTTTTACAATTGTTTATGCTTATTTGACCAGTGATGTCCAGAATCTGCCTCATTTCATAAAGGAAGGCTGCGACACTGCAATCAGATGGTTAGATTAATAAATTAAAAGTATTTTGATAACCTAAAAAGATGTATAATTAAACAGAATTTCTTTGAAGTGTTTAATATAAGTACTCATAAAACTACAAGTGACAACCAGGGAAGAATGCATTTGAGATAGTGCCTTCTGCTAAGGCATGGTATGCATAATTTGACAAGTGTGCTTTTTATCAAGTTGTTATTCATGTGTAAACTTTTGCAATTAGAATCCAGTAGCTCATATATACTACCCTCATACAAATACAGAGTGGTTTGTTAATGTATGCCTATTATAAAATATCAATTTGTGTGCTTTTTGCACATGTTGGTGTACATGTTTTGTAGGTCCGTTTCTTTCCACAGATAGACCCATCCCCTTGTAGGAAGAGTGTTGTATGAAGTGTTCCTTAGTTATAACTGCTAGACAGTTCTTTAAACATACTTTCTTGTCCTGGCAATCAAGATGGGAACTAGTTCCTAACATTGTCATTTTCTCAGCAACTTATTTTCTTATAAGGTCATGTATTCACCTTTCTCTGCATGATGTGTTTAGGTTTTGTAGTTTTAACATTATAGCTTTTTAAAATAAATTGTCTTAACAGCTGATTCAGCAATGTGCCAATGAAGATTTCATGGAATTGGCTGTTCCACGCTTTACAACACTAGTTACTGTATTCGAATTCCTGCTGATGAAGGTAAGTTTAATAATAAATACTGAAATCAAGAGGATTTGTATGCCTATAAATAAACTATTTCTTTCAGATTCTCCCATGGATGACATAACCCATGGAGGTGGGTTGGGTCAGAACAAAAAGTGGATATGCCAAATTAATTAGGACCACATGGAATTGTAAGGAGGAAGAGTAAAAAAGTGAGATCCCTCACTTTCTTCAACTTGCTCTAAATGATTATGGGAAAAATCTTTATATTTCTGTTTTTAGGGAAAACCTTGAGGCCTCCCTTACCTTGAGGAGGCCTCAAGGCCTTGCTTGTGACTGCCTCCCCATCGCAGGATGCAGCGCATGCCCCGTTGGCATGGCTGCATTTGCGCTGGAAGGTTGGATAGGATTTGACCCCCAAAAAGACATCAGGCAGAGAGGTAAATCATGGAAGGTTTAATACAGGACTCTTTGGAAAGATTCAGAATACATTTTTAAACATTGCTTTGTAAGATATTGTGTATATCATTATGTTTATCTATGGATGTGAGTGATATTATGGCTTGTGAATATGCCAGTATTTATATAGCTTCTTGTTTTTAACCAGGTAGGAAAAAACTATGCTGCAAAAGCAGTCTTTCCAGATGTATATAAGGAATTTGAAGAATTGCATGCTATGGTAAAGAAAATGTGCCAAGATTATTTCAGTGATCCTGAATTAAGCAAGGTTGTGGAAATAAAAAATCACAAGGTAACAATATGCTGGGGAATTGGTCTTATGTTGTTGCTGTTAGCAACTTTTAGTCACAGTGGACGTAGATGAAATCAGACAGCACACATTCTTGAAAAGAAGGAAAGTGATAGGTAATTGCAAATGCAAATTGCAAATGCTGATCTACTGGATATCAGATAAAACAAAAGTTATAACAAAGTATAGTTCACAGTAAAATAAAAAATAAAAAAATGTTTAAAGTGAATGCAATAAGTGGGTATGTTTATCTTTCTTACAAAACTGAGTGACTTTACAAAACATATTCAAAGTTATTTATTGTGTATTGCAAGCAGGGTATTCTGGGGAGAACATAAGAGCAGTTACGCTGGATCAGGCCATAGGCTCATTTAGTCCAGCTTCCTGTATCTTGCATTGGACCACCAGATGCCCCAGGGAGCACACAAGAGATAACGAGACATGCATCCTGGTGCCCTCCCTTGCATCTGGCATTCTGATACATAGCCCATTTCTAAAATCAGGAGGTTGCACATACACATCATGGCTTGTAATCAGTGATGGATTTTTCCTCCAGAAATGTGTCCAATTCCCTTTTAAAGGTGTTTATGCCCAATGCCATCACCTCATCCTGTGGCAAGGAGTTCCACAGACCAACCACACGCTGAGTAAACAAATATTTTCTCTTGTCTGTCCTAACTTTCCCAACACTCAATTTTAGTGGATGTCCCCTGGTTCTGGTGTTGTGCGAGAGGGCATCTCTCTAGAGAGCATCTCTCTATCCACTCTATCCTTCCTGTGCATAATTTTGTATGTCTCAATGATGTCCCCCCTCAGGCGCCTCTTTTCTAGGCTGAAAAGTTCCCAATCCAGGAAGGACCTGCCCTCCAATTCCCTGACTGGAGTTTCCTCAGTAGCCTTTGGTGGGGGATCATGTTGAATGCCTTCTGAAAGTCCAGATATGTAATATCCACAGGTTCTCCCACATCCACATGCCTGTTGACCTTTCCAAAGAATTCTAAAAGGTTCGTGAGGCAAGACTTACCCTTACAGAAGCCATGCTGATTGATTCTCCCTCAGCAAGTCTTGTTCATCTATGTGTTTTGAGATTCTATCTTTGATGAGGCATTCCGTAATTTTACCTGGAGTAGACATTAGGCTGACTGGTCTATAGTTTTCTGGGTCTCCACTCCTTCCCTTTTTAAAGATTGGTGTAACATTTGCTATCCTCTAATCTTCTGGCACCGTGGCCATTTTAAGGAACAAGTTGCATATTTTAGTCAAGAGATGAAAGCAGATCAAAGCAAAGAGGAAAGCAGATAAAAATTGCTTGTTTTAGGTTTTAACTGATTTTCTGATTTCCTGTTAGTAAGACTTCTGAAATGGTCGGAAGTTGTCCATACCTGTCCTGGACTACAAATAATCTTAGTATATAAGACCATTAACAAAATATTATCAAGCTTACTATAGTATTTTCATTATTTCTACATGAATGCTTTGTTTTTGACCAGGTTCTTTTCTTTTACACTTAAAGACAAGATTACCCCTGAAATATTCTTCTTTTTCTTCTATAGGTGGCTGACTCGCTAGGCATTACAGACATTCTTAGACTGCAAAAGATTCATGGAGACTTTTCCCCTGAATGTATCAAAAGTACCCATGATTATGTGGTTACAGAGATTTTGGGACAGAAACGAGCAGCTGAGGCATAAAATGTGTGAATTTCACTATATTCTGGTATACAAATGTTGCAGCTTTCTGTACTTTTTGATGTATTAGGTTTTTTGTATGGGGCTATGTTTTGTTCTCAACAAGTTCAATCTCCTTTGTCAGCATTGGTTAAAAATTGCTTGCTTTCTTCTCCACTAAATCTGAATTTTGCCTGTGTCTACATCAGTTACTTGTCGTTTTTTTATTACACAGCTTTAATGCCACTTTTGTATACAGGTGTGCCTCGGTATCTGCAGGGGTTATGTTCCAGAACCCCCCTGTGGTTAACTGAAACCATGGATACCAGTGAATGCCCCCCACCCTCTGGAGGCGAGGGGAACTCTACTCCCCTTGCCTCTGGAGGGTCCTCTGAGCCCAGCAGAAGCCATGGACATCTGAGTCCTTGGCTGGGCTTAGACTGAGCCTGAGAAGGCAAAAAACATGACTTCTGGTTTGTCCGTAATACCGAAGTGACGTTTTAAATTCTTATAAGGCATTAAGAGGCCCAAGGAAGCTGGAGGGAAGCCCACAGACTGGTCCATGGATACGTGAATTCACAGATACAGGCTCAGCGGATATGGGGCCCCCTGTACAATCAGACATAACTTATTAAAGCATGCCCTATAATTAACTCCTTTCAATAGCCTTGACACTAGTACATTTGTTGATTGCATTAATATTCTGTCTTCCATGATATAACACAAGGCAAGGTACATAGGATTCTCAAGCAGTATTCCAGGCATTGATCAGGCCAAGACTTGGCTTCAGTATTTTCCCTTCAGAGCATATGCAGGGCTTTTTTTTCTAATGGAATGCACCAGAAGGGCGTTCTGGCACCTTTTTAATGCACCTTTTTGATGGGCTTCCCCCGCAACAGGCAGCCGCTGCGCTCAGTTCCGCCTCCCAGCCCGGCACCTGCCTCCCTCCCTCCCTCCCCTCGAAAGCACAGCCACTGAACGAGGGTCCCCCCAGCCTCCCCCGCCCAGCCCACCACAACCCCCCCATAGGGCTCCTCTTCTCCCCCCACCCCATCCTTTCGCAGGCAGGGTTCCTCCTGCACCAGGCAACTCTGGCTGACAAGTCTAATGGGACTTACTTCTGAGGAGACAGGCAGAGGAGGGGCTCTGAGTCCTCTCCACACTTTCCTTGGAGGAAGCCCCACTGCCTCTACTGGGACTGACTTCTGAGTAGACAGGCACAGGATTGGGCCCTGAGGCTGCCATCCTATCCACAGTAAGCCCCATTCACTATAATGGAACTTACTTCTGAGTAGACAGGCACAGGATTGGACTCTAAGGCTGCCATCCTATCCACAGTAAGCCCCATTCACTAAAGTGGACTTCTGAGTAAACATGCATAGGATTGGGCTCTTAGGCTGCAATTCTAGGCACTTTCCTGGGAGTAAGCTCCATTGACTAGAATGAGACTTACTTCAGAGTATACATACCTAGGATTGGGCTCTTAATCCTGGCAGAGATATATATCTGCACCCATTTTCACATGCTAAGGGCAGGTGAAAAGGGATTTTACGGGTGTACAACGTGCTGTCCAGCCTTGCCAGAGATCCTCCTCATCCTTCCCCCACAAGCATGCTCTCCGCCAGCCAGAGTTTGCAGCTCCTCTCCAGCAATACACAGCAGCTGCTCAGGGCAGCAGAGAACATACAATTGCATGCCAAGCACTTTCCCAAAGACACAGAGTATTCTGATACCTGAATTAAACCATATTTAATAGCTTGTTTGCAAACGTAGCTGTTTCTGTGTGCACCTAAGGACCCCTCTTGTGTAAGAATTCCTTTTTTGTTCTTACTCCCACAGTTGCTTAGAGTAATTTTACTACATGGAACTCATGTAAGCCATTTGCCGGAATCCGTTCACTGCTTCCTCTCCTCGAAGTAGTGCCACACTACATACTATATGCTACAAATGCACCTGTACAGTATTTTTCCCCATGTGTAGAAAAAGTAGCTAGGGGGAAGGGGATGTGGAGATTGACAGCCCAATCCTATGCGTGTCTACTCAGAAGTAAGTTCAGCTTTAGGGGGGAGCACATAAAAAATATTTTATTTCTCCAATAAAAAATGGTTTATAAATAAATGATTAACAAGTTGTGAGTTCCTGCACCTTTTTTTTTTTAACAAAAAAGCACTGAGCATATGTATTACAGTAGGAATTAATCAAACTAAACTTTTTGCAAAACATGACAAGTTATGAATAGCACATACTAGAGCAGGGGTGCTCAATAGGTGGATCACAATCTACCGGTAGATCGCGAGGCAAAATGAGTAGATTGCGGCGTGCCGACCCCCCCCTTCAGGTGCCTCTGGGAGGAAACGCTGGGAGTAAGGCCCATTGTACTCAATGGGGCTTACTCCCAGGTAAGTGTGGCTAGGATTGCAGCCTCACAGCCTAATCCTAGGCATGTCTACTCAGGAGGAAGTCCTGTTATACTCAGTGGGGCTCAAGGTACACCAACATACATTGTACACATAAATGTTATATGTTATGATGGCGCGAACATTGTGAAAAAAACTCTGGTAGATCTCTGGGCCTTGCTGGGTTTCAAAGTAGCTCTCGAGCCAAAAAAGTGTGAGCACCCCTGTACTAGAGCCTTGGTAGTGGCTAAGAAACTGAGCTGTGAGTCAGGGCATTTGTGGTTTGAGTCTCACCTCTGCTGTGAACTCACTAGATTAGCAGCTCCCCAGCTGTAATATAGGGGTGCCCCTTACTTTCAACCACCATATCAGGTTAGGATTACATAGCAATCACACATATGAAGTGTTTTGCCGCTTGAAAACACCACGTAAATGCCAAGTGTTATTTTTGTAGTACAAAGAACATTACTGCATAGTCTGGTCTGGTAGTCATTTCTGAAATGTATCTCTGAAGATTTTACCATTTTTCCAGAGTTTTAAAGAGACATTTCTGTGTGTCTGATCCCTCTGATATTGGATAAATATGTAGGTTAGAAAGAAAAATCAACTCATCCAATTCTTACATCAACAGAGTTCAGATGAAATATTGCCATTTGCAAAAAAGACCGGGAAGGAAAGCCTGTTGGAAAATGTGAACATCAATGATTCAAGACCCAGTGGAGTGAAGGAAAGGAATTCTATAAATGAAGGTGGTATTTGAATCCAACCAACTCCATTCTCTTGTTAGCAAAGAAGATAGGATGTACAAATAGTTGCTGGTACAGGTTGAGTCTCATTATTCTCAAGGGTTACATTCCCAGAATTCACATGGATGGCAAAAATCTGCATTAAAGCAAATTCATTTAAAAAACAATGTCCTTTTGCTAGGTGACTTAAAAACAGCCTTGCTGACCTTTGTGATGCAAAACAGAGACATTAGGCAGACAATCCATCAATCATTCTCTCTCCAGGTGCTTAGAAAGGCTTCACTCTGAGCCAGCAACCCCTCCCTTCCCGCGGAGCAAAGTGATTATCTTTCATTCACCTGCTCTAGGGGGAGGGGTTGCTTGCCTTGGAATGAAGCCTGGAGAGAGAACGATTGATGGATTGTCAGTTGGCTGCCCTCTCTCTAATTAACAGACTTGTTAAATGACTGTTTTCCTTTAGGGCCCTTCTCATCTCATTGAAATAGAAAAATCCTTGGATAATTAGATTATACCTGTAATCACTTGCATGACTGTCTCTCTGCAACAGTCAGAAAAGCAGTTTTTAAAAACTGATTTTAAAGGGATGCATTTCCCCCTTTCTTCAGGGATCAGCACATTCCTTTTCATTTGCAGTGGCCATTCGTGTTGAGTCAAATCCATGTATAACAAATCTGGAACTGTATTTATAAACAGAACAACCCCACAAAACCAGGCTAGACTAGATTGAGAAATTGGTCACTCAGCAAGCCTAGTGTCTGAGTGGGAATTTGAACCCAGATCTTGCTGGTTCAAGGCCAACACCTCACCCACAAAATCACACTGAACCTTTTTCTGTCCTTCCTTGAGTTTTTTGTTAATAGTACGAAAACATTGTTTTATCTCACTCTGTCCTTGTGTTTTTGATTTAGTAATTTCCCCTTCATTCTTTAGATTATTTTGAAAATGTAATTTTCTCAGCTTTGTGACCTCCTTCCTATATCACAAGTTTTTGAAGGTCACCTTCATTTAAAAAGATGTTTGCAGCGCAGTAATGGGTGGAGGGCATGTTCAAGAAACACAAGCTCAAAGCCCCCATGGGCATGCAAAACTAGTGTGTGGCCATCATGTTGCATTAATAACATGTTCTGGGATCAGAAGTAATTTATGAAATGTTTGTATCCTTTTTTGTACCACTTCTCAAATAGAGATTTAATGATGTTGACTCTTGTGATCTCAAATAATCCCAGTTAGGATCTAAAGGTTGGGCCTGCATTGGGGCTTTTCTGTTCCCATTTTGGAATTGTAGCTCTTCACACTACCTGAGAAAAGCTTCTTCTGAAGGCCCAAGGACCAGAGTGGGAACCAGCATGGTATCAGGCGATGCAGCTGGGAGTGAAAATAGTCAGTACTTGCACACTTCTGTGCAGAAATGCTTTCCTGCTTATGCAAGGAGGGTTTGCATCCTGGACCCTGTGACACAGGTCATAATTTCTATTTGTAGAGACTGGGAACTGAGGTGGAAGTATGCTCAAAGCTAATGAACAAAGCAGTGTTCTGGATGGCATGAACCCAGGACACTCAAGCCCAAGACAAGTGCTGAAATTAGACTTTTAATACAGTGTTTACCACTTGTGTGTGATGGGATCTGAAATTGTAAATGTAGCCAAACAAGAATCTGCCGTAGCTTTTAAACAAATGTTGCATAATGTTTTATTTCAGACTTTAAAATGCTGGTCAGTAATACCAATGTCATCTAGCAATGTTCTTATAATCAAAACACTATCCAATTGGTCTGTGTTTTTTTTTAAGAACAGGATAGTAAAGTGGGTTTTCTTGTGTTTTACTTGAAATGTTAAGGTTTTACTCCAGAAGAGAGCTGTGCTGCAGATAGTTTCTCTGGAAACAGAATACTGGAAAAAGGACAACATGAATCACTTGAACTAGAAGCTGATAATGATTATATAGATCCAGACCAGATCTGTGAGCCCATGAAAATGGCATCTGCGAATTCACAACCTTCAAGGATACCCAGATCAGATCATTCAGACAGCTTATCTTCATGGTGTGAAATACTGCCAACTGTCAGCACAGAAATATCACAGGAGAAAGTTGGGCAAGTAAACTCAAGTTGGAATGCAGCAAGTAAACAATATGAACCTGAGGTCTGTAACTTTGTAGTACCTGAAGTTGCTGGTCTGAATCCTGACTTATTGGTGCTTGAAGAAAATGATAATGAAAAATGTGAAGATCAGGAGGAAGCAATTAAGGATTCTCCTGTTGTCACCTGCTCTGGATTACCTCAGGGTTCTGCTCAATCTAAAAAAGCCTTCTCAATGAACACCATGTTTGTAGCTCATCCATTTGGGACTCCAGTACAGAGCCGTTGCTATACAAGCAGTTGCTCAGAAAACTCTTGACAGTCCTGTACAAAGTGACCACATTAATGTTCAGAGATAATGTGCTAGCCAAGAAGACTGAAAAACTTTTTGCTTGGCTTTTAACTCAAGGTTGCTGTTTTTATGATTTATTGTATTCTGTGTTTATTATTGTTTAAGATATAAGCTACATTGGATGCCATGATGTTGGGGGAGAAAGTTGGGATATATTTTCAAAAATTGTTTAAAGGGGGAGAAATAGTAATGTTTCAGGATTATGGATTATATAGGCAAAACATTCAAGCTTCTGATGAGCTTAATTTGCCTTAGTCTTGTGCATTGCTCCTACACTCACATAGCTGATGTTCTCTGGAAACTGGAGGAATCTTAGTTTTGCTTTCCTTGTAAGTGTGCATTACTAACTTGTTCTCAGAATAAAATGCTGTGTAATTTGCACTTTTTAATATAATTGATGGCCTCTTTAGACTGAATTTATTTGCCAAATAAATTAAACTGCTTTTTGACAATGTAAGCTATGTGGTGAATGAATGAAATCCCTTCCTCTCCATATTCAAGGAGGTATAGTCCTGTCTTCTGAGAACTAACTCCTTTTCAACAAATTCTGTGCTTCCATCTCTCTGTAGAGGTAGAGACCAGTTAGCACAATTCATCTTTATAAGTTATAAAACATCCTTAATAAGTTTTTAAACTGGAGGATTGGACAAGTACTTGTATTGTATTGGCAACCTTCAGTCTCGAAAGACTATGGTATCGCGCTCTGAAAGGTGGTTCTGGCACAGCGTCTAGTGTGGCTGAAAAGGCCAATCCGGGAGTGACAATCCCTTCCACACCGGGAGCAAGTGCAGTCTGTCCCTGGTCTGTCTCCCTGGCTATGGGCCTTCCTTCTTTGCCTCTTAGCCTCAGACTGTTGGCAAAGTGTCTCTTCAAACTGGGAAAGGCCATGCTGCACAGCCTGCCTCCAAGCGGGCCGCTCAGAGGCCAGGGTTTCCCACTTGTTGAGGTCCATCCCTAAGGCCTTCAGATCCCTCTTGCAGATGGAAAAAGTTTTTAAACTGGAGGATTGGACAAGTACTTGTAAGTTACTATTTAATCCTTTGCATCTTTGTTTTCCTTGCTCTTAATATTTTGAACCCAAAATTGGGTTCAGAAGCATCATGGATGAAACTGGATTGAGAGTCTTTCACAGTTGATCAGAGTACCAGCGCAACTGTAATCTCCATTTACAAAATTGGGACAATAGCACTTTGTTCTGACTAAAACAAGACAGTGGATTTTCGAAAATAGAAAATCTCGCAATCAGGTCTTGAACGTGGTGGCAAATGAAATTCCTACTCCAGGTTTTTCCTAGCTATTGTGTATTGGCTGTAGTTACCTTGTTCACCTTCTGGGTCCTGATGGGCATGACAGCAATGCACACATCACTCTACAAGTGCTGGAATAAACCATGTGTCCTTTCAGTCTAACCCTCTCCTTTTATGGGGTCTGGGTATGCATGTGTCTAGATTCTCCTTATTGGTTCTTCCAATAAGGCCCTAGTTCAGCTGGTGAAACCTCAGCCATGGTCAAGTGAATGGACTTGACCTATGGTTTGCATAAGTGCTATCCTCCAGTTACAAAAACTGAAGAGGAGTGTACTTTTCAATAATCTTCATTTTCTTCCCCTTAACCCCCAGAAAACCTGCATCTGAGTGTTGGAGGAGCCTCTGGAGCAGGTCTTTTAAAGGTTGCAGGATGCTAAAGGGAAGGCAAATCCACAATAATCATTCAGTGGCAGAGGATACTTCTGCAAGATAGAGTTTAGATACAACTCATTATCACACACTGTGGCATTCTAAGGCACTTAATAGCCTTTTAAGTTTGCACTTAAAAATTCCCCCTTCCCCCAGTATTGTAGGAGCCACTTTTAGGTGCTGAGTCCTGTGCCTCAGTGGTAGTGTATATGTGATCAGGTGTCTTGTGATTCGTGCCATGTCAGTGGAGTGGAAAATGACAGCACTTGCAAGGTTGTCATGATGCAACCTGAATTTGGGTATAGTTCTCTAAAAGATAAAGGTCTAATATCTTCCAAATGTAAGGATTCCATATTCTATATACACAAGGTGGCTGTAGTAGTCTTTTGCTTATGGTGGAAGAGTTCAAGCTTTGGAGAAAAGGGAAAAGGGGAGACTGATCCAGTGTTAGACTTGTCTGTGCCCTGTTTCCAGCAACATACTTTCTAGCAGAATTTTACTGCTGTTCTCAATATAGGGCTGGTATAACCAAGATGATAAGTAGACCATCAGAAGATCTCGATCAGCAGTATGAGCAATCTCCTGCACAATGGTTTGCTTCAGTTTTAGTTCCATTGAGTACATTTGTAGGAGTTTGGCTGAAACTTCATCTGAAATGGAATAATCAAAATTGAGAAGTATCTCTGCAACTATACCCACTTTTACATTCCATTGTAACTGTTACAAATATTTTTATACTTATATACTAATCATGCAGATAGTTGACTGTCTATTATGCAAAACAAGGTTTCCTACAGACAGAGTAGTAGTTTCTGCATACTATGGGTTGGCAACTCCCCAGATAGACTGAAGTAGATACATTTGTAGATTAAAAAGAAAAAAACCAAAATAGCCAGATGGAAAGCATACTCAGTGTCCACCAGGGACCCTGAAATGTTGATATGTCAGTAGGAAGAAACAATAGCTAACTGGGGAGGAGAGGAACAAGGTAGGGAGATGCAACATAATGTTACATTATAATTCAGATTGCTTACTATATGTTTTTTACCAGTTACATCATCTTTTTCAGGACTGGTTTAGAAATAATCTTACATTCATTAGTATCTAAATTCCAAAAGTTGTGTATTTGACCCATAGTGCTTTTTAAAATTAGATGCAATATTTAAGTTATGCCTACCCTGGTTTCATTTTACAGAATCTTTGAAATGGTACTTGAGTTATGACAAAAAGCATTCTCTTTTGCATAGCCATTTTAGACAATAACACACACTTAGACTGCGTATTTGTTTTGGGGAGTTTGGATCATGCATGTAAAAAACCTGCAAAGCATACTGGGAGGAGGAGCCAGATGCATTCATATCACATGCTAGAGAGCGGCTTCAGACAGTATCACCCAGACCGGTCCTTATGGGACCATGGTCCCTTCACAGCACTTCCATTCAATCGCCATAAGCCTCCATTGCACTCCTGAAATGCATTTATCTTTCATTTGAAAATATGAAATTTGAAAATAACTCCCTTGACGTAAAGACAATTTCAAGAATTTACTTACAGAAGTAGGAAGTGGGCCATGTGTGGAAAAACAATCTCTTGTAAGCTCCATGATATGTTTCCAAGTTGCAGATTCCTTTAGTTGTTGAACACAATTTTTCCATTTTCTGATGTATTTTTGCCTAACAAAGTTTAAAACATATAGAACAATGTTTCTCAAAGTGTGAGTCAGGAGCCACTAGGTGGATCGCGAGCCAATTTCAAGTGGGTCACCATTCATTTCAATATTTTATTTTTAATATATTAAACTTGATGCTACCATGGTATGTGATTGCATTTGTGGAAATGTTACAGACCTGTACTTTTAACAAGCTACTATCTTTTAACAATGATAGTCAAAGGGACTTACTCCTGGGTAAGTGTGGGTAGGACTGCATTCCAGGATTGTTAAAAATTTTCCTGCTTGATGATGTCACTTCCAGTCATGACATCACTTCCGGTGGGTCCTGACAAATTCTCATTCTAAAAAGTGAGTCCCGGCGCTAAATGTGTGAGAACCACTGATACAGAACATCTTAAATTTTTAAGATAGATTTGGGTTACAGCTAATATTCCCTGTAATTTTTACAAGGAGTGCACAGAGCCCACATGGAGTTGCCCAGGACAGCTCCAGAGTGCTCATGACATAATCATTACTGAGCTCCAGATTGCTGTGATGGAAGCTGTGCAGCTTAAAGAAAACACTGCTTATAGCTCATTAACGGTCCAATCCTATCCAACTCTCCAGCGCAGCTGCAGCTGCAATGCAGCCCCAAGGCAAGGTAACAAATGTTCCCATACTTTAAGGAGGCCTCTGTGACTGCTGCTCCACCACAATATGCAGTGCATGCCCAAGTGGCACAGCTACACCAGCACTGCAAAATTGAATAGGATTGGTCCCTAAGTAAGCATACTTTACATCTGGGTGGATTGCCTGACTCAAACTTCCACAGCCAGGAAAGCTTTCTTCAAAGTCTCTAAAGAATTAGGTTGTAGACAGCACACTAATCAAGATGGAAAATCAGTACTGGACTAGGTTAGTATTGCCCAGAGGGCATTTTCACAAGAATGCTTTTAGCCTTCCTTGTGGCACTTCTAATGGCTTACATGGCACAGACTTAAGTTAGGTTGACAACTCAGCTGGGACACCGATTTACATTTGTGTCTAAATTGCAATGGCTTCTTTTGTTCTCATGTGAATGATTGTTTTCATTTATTATTTCCATTTATTATATCTCACCTCTGTTCAATCCTGGAACTCAAGATGATATGGATAATGTTGCTATACAAGGTTACTGCAGACCTAGACATGCTTAGTTTCAGCATGGTTGAATCATGTGTCCTCAGACCATGCCCAAGGACCCTGTCATCTCAAATAGACATGTAAAAATAATTACTGGAAAGAAACTGGATTTCCTACCTGAGGGCCTGGCCTCTCCTGCTCTAAAAGATGACAGGGGAGTAAAAACTGCAAAGTTTTAAAATGAGGTTGTCCATAAGAAGAAGCATACCATGTTTTCAAAGGTACCAAGTAGTTCTGCACAGCAACTCTCTAATTCCACATTGTAGTCTAGTGGCAGCCTTCCAGACTCGGAGAATACACTATCACATTCTGTCTCCAACTTGTTCTCTTTAAACCTAAAGAAAAATATCCTTCAGTGCATAAGAACAGTGCAATTTTGTGAACAGTGCTCTCCCTGCAATTTTGTGCATCTGCATGGTTTATAACATTTAGCAAACTTCAGGTTGTCCGAGGCTTGGCCCGAGGCAAGGGGAAACTTTTCCCCTACCCCAGGGAAAGCGCAGCAGCCCCAATGGGGCTACTTGGACCTGCGGAACATAAGAGGTGACACAAATCTGAGTAGCTTGGAGCTGCTCCAGGCTGCCGGGGGCTAGGATCTGGCTGTCATGAATATGTACAGTTTAGGCCTAGGTTAGCATGTGAAGCCTGAACCAAACTAAGTCAGTAACGGAGAAGTGGTTAGCAGTTCCTAGCTGCAAGAATGTGAGTAAACAAACAAAAAGATTGTTGGCTCTCCTTTGCTCCTGTCCAGAAAGGACAGACAACAAGAATTACAACCCAATGGAATGTTTAACACCTCAGTAGACTGAGGGTCACCTGATCAAGCGGAATGGAATGCAGCTATGAATCTCCAGTTGGGAGGGGTAAGAACTAGGAGGGCTAGCAACCAGACTCACTCCTGGTTCTGTCCTCAAAAGTTTCTGATTGGACAGTCTAAATAAGTATGAAGTCACCTCAGTACTATTAGCATAAGAGGTATACTAATGAGTGCCTCAGGGGGTGTGTCTGGTTCTTCTTGGACAGAGTTTTTGGGTGCAACATCCTGCACGCTGTGAGCTCCACTGTCCACCATGGGCATCTGGCCTCACAGGTAGCCGGGAGCTAAGAGATCTACAAGATTAACTGATCCAGGTGAGAGACAGAGATTAACAGAGATAGCCAGCTAGCTTTATTATTTTATTACTGATACGTTTCCTAGATGTTTATGCCTCTAGCATTTGCTGCCTTACTGTAACTTTATGTAACCATATGTAATTAATAAACTAAAATCTCTTTCACCAAATTGTTTCATTGTCTGTTGGGGACAAAGGTTCAGCCATTCAGCAAGCTACCAAGTGCTCATTGAGGTCTAGTAACTTGAGGACTGAAGCTTTAATTGGAGAAAGAGCTCAATGCCTGCAAGAGATAGAGTTAAGCCTAGAGGGTCTCAGTGTCCCTGCATTGAGACACTGGCACATACAGGGTGGTGGCAGTACTACTGGACGGGGGGGCCTTGAGGGCTTTAGGGTTTGAGAACCAAGAACTCTGAGCACCCCAACCCCCCTAAGTTTGCGACACTGGCATAAATGCCGGATCCTGGCCCTGCTTCCCGCTCCCCGCCCTTCCTCCCCTGGGAGTGCCCACTGTCCATCATCCCCCCCACTCGCCCCAAAATGCTCCCCCTCACTGCCTCCCCGCCCTTCCCACGCACCCCCCCAGACCCCCACACCAGCTAAGCTTGGCCAACACAATCTTACAAGGTTCCAGAGCTCACATCAGCATGGAGAGGCCGGTGCACATCCTTGAGCCGGCCTATCTACCTCAAGAGGGGTGCAAAAGTGCTTTACGGCACTTTCATGACTCTCTTCAGTTGGCGCAAGGAACTTGCACCAGCCGAAGGGGTGCTCTGGATTGCGCCCACAGGAACTTTTTAATATTAAAAACCAACTTTCTATTGCAGGGCCTTCCAAACCCCAGCCCAGTAGCTAGTTTGGCCTAACCCATCCACCCTGTGAGCAGACATTAACATTCCACCAGATCGCCGCATATCTTCTATCTCGTTCAGGGGACAGGGATGCTCTGGGCAGTCACATCTGGCCAGACTTCCTGTTGCACAGCCTTCTGGGACCCAAGGCAACAGACACAACTAAGTTCTGAGCTGTCTGTGACAGATCAGGAGAGAGATCTTGGGGTGGTGGTGGACAGGTCAATGAAAGTGTCGTCCCAATGTGCGGTGGCAGTAAAGAAGGCCAATTCTATGCTTGGGATCATTAGAAAAGGTATTGAGAACAAAACGGCTAATTCAGTCACAAAAGTTTTTTAAAATTCCCAGTTCCAAGGTCTCCTGATTTTAGAAATGGGCTATGTCAGAAGGCCAGATACAAGGGAGGGCATCAGGAGGCAGGTCTCTTGTTATCTGGTGTGCTCCCTGGGGCATTTGGTGGGCTGTTGTAAGATACAGGAAGCTGGACTAGATGGGCCTATGGCCTGATCCAGTGGGGCTGTTTTTATGTTCTTAAGATATGCGGCAACCTGGCAGAACAATAAGCTGCAGCCCAAACGGGGACTACACTTCCGTTACGCAGCAGTCGCAAGCTTGGCAACTGCTGTTCTATTGCATAGTAGTCTATAAAGTTTGCCAGATGTCAAGTTTTTTTAAAAATTACATAGTTAAACTGCAGTGGCAAAACCAGCCTCTGTGCAGGGACCACAGGTTAGTCCTTTCAATATACTTACTCTGTGGCAATTTTGATATTCACAATTTTAGTGGCCGAGCTAAAGCCGTTGTCATTCAGAGTCTCCCACTTCATCATTAAATTATGCCAGTCTGCTGCATTATCTTTAAGTTTTCTTGCACTGACGGATAATACAGGTGCCTGGGGACTCAAACTTTTGGCTATCCAAAAATAAAAATAAAAAAATTAAAATTAGAGAACCAAAAACAAACAAAATATTAAAAACGTTCAGTCACAAAAGTTTTTTAAAATCCCAGTTCCAAGGTCTTTTTTTTCAAACCATTTTTATCTTGCATGTTGATTTTACTTCCCAGCTTTCCTGCACAACTAAGGCCTAAAACTTGCAGCTAAATTCTCAAAACTGTGATTTGTAGTTTTGTACCTCATATATATACACACGAGGTTGGTGTCCCTGTCTTGTTTGATCTTATGCAGTCCCAGTTCACCAATAGGATATAGCAACATGCAGCTGGTTTTATTCACACTTGCCAAGTGCCATTTACCGAGCAGACATGCAAAAGTGGAGAAAGGCTTATAACTAGTGGATGAAAACGGTTTGGTTCTTTCATGGATTTTGATGTTTCCAAAGTCAGAAATATAGAAAGAAGTGTTATATGTTTTTATTCCAAGGGATAATTTTTTTATAAAATTATAATTATTTTAAAGCTTTTAATAATAATAATAAACTTTATTTATATCCCGCCCTTCTCCCTAAAAGGGACCCAAAAGGGTTTTAAAATATAACCCTTCAGTTCCTGAACCTACTGTAGCATTTTGATGGGAAAAAAAGGCTAGTATATTTCATATCTCTGGTGACAATTCCGTCCATGAGGAAACAGTCAAGGCATACCACATACTACATCAGGGGTGCCCAAACCCCGGCTCTGGGGCCACTTGTGGCCCTTGAGGACTCCAAATGCGGCCCTCAAGGAGTCCTCAGTCTCCAATGAGCCTCTGGCCCTCCGGAAATTTGTTGGAGCCTGCACTGGGCCTACGCAACTTCTCTAAGCATGAGGGCGACTGTTTGACCTCTCACATGAGCTGTGGGATGAGGGCTCCCTCCACTGCTTGCTCTTTCACATCTGCGATGCAGCAGTGGCAGCAAAGGAAAGGGCAGTCTTGCTTTGTGCAAGTCCTTTTATAGGCCTTGAGCTATTGCAAGATCTTCCTTCAGTCATATAAGTTCATCTTTAATATATTCATTTATGTAAACTTATGTAAATTTATTCAAATTTTAAATGTAAATTAATTCTTTTTTTCCCTGGCCCCCGACACAGTATCAGAGAGATGCTGTGGCCCTCCTGCCAAAAACTTTGGACACCCCTGTACTACATCAAAGAGAGCCCCAAGGGCCTTCTCCTCTCCTGCAGCCCCACTGAGCCCCCTTCCTTCCGCCCACCTGCCCTCTGAGGCCCCTCCAAGGGCCAGGTGGGCTGCTGTCCCTCCAAACACCTGGACGGGAGTGCCTAACGCGCGCCCTCCACGCGGCTGGGCCCGGGCTCACCTCCCCCGAGGGCCAGGCACTCACCGGCCATCCCCGCCTCGCAAGCAGCAGCCTCTCTTAGGCCGCACCCCCTCGGAAGTGCGCTCACGTCCGGCCCCGCCTCGCGGAGCCCTGGGCTGCTCATCCTTGCGCGCCTCCCGCCGGGCCTGGGGAGGGGGCTGAGCAGCTGCCCCCGCCGGCCATGAGGGGCCCCGCAGGCGCCCACTGAGGTGAGTAGGGGCCGCGGCCTACTGGTCTCCATAGCAACGGGCTGCCTCCTGCCGCTGTGGGGGTCCCTGTGGTGCAGCCCGCTCCCCCTTCAAGGTGGGGAGGGGGTGCTTCCCCCCCCCCCGAGAAGCACTGGGGTGGAAGTCTGCATGGAAATGAGCCCTCCAGCCCACTAGCTTCTTGACTTGCCCTAGCTGCAGGCAATAGGTGCTCTCTGCACATGCTCAGAAGCACTCACCCCACATTGTAGGGGCTGAATTCTGGAGAATTTTGGCTAAAATTAAACGGTGGGGGTGCGTCCCCCCGTTGTTATTCCTGCCCTAGCTACAGTGCTGTGGTTGAAGTCTGCCTGCCCACCCCACCCACTTATCAACTTGCCCTGGTAATAGGTGCTCTCTGCACATGCTCAGAAGCACTCAACCCATAGTGTAGGGGCTGAATTCTGGAGAATTTTGACTAAAATCAAACAGTGGGGGTGACCGCCCCGTTGTTATTCCTGTCCTAGCTGTAATTCTGTGCTGGGGTGGAAGTTGCCACCCCACCCCACCAACTTCTTAACTTGCCCTAGCTGCATGCAACAGTTGCTCTCTGTACATGCTCACAGGGTAGGGTCTGGATTCTGGAGACTTTTGGCTAAAATTAAACAGCGGTGTGCCCCCCCTCCGTTGTTATTCCACAGCAGTTCTGTGCTGGCACTGATGTCTGCCTGGAAATCACTTCCCCCCAGGCTTCTCAGCTTACCCTGATAGATACCCTAATCACTGCTTGCCCTAATGGGTGCTGTAATTGTCGTTTGCCCTAATGGGTGCCTTAATCGATGCTCTGTCCTAGTAGGTACACCTAATAGGTGACTAAATAGGTATTCTGCCCTAATAGATGCTCTGCACATCCTCGGACGCACTCATTCCTCCATGAGAAGCAGTGTTGAGGCTGAATCCTGGAGAAATTTGGCTAAAATCAAATGGTGGGGTGTGTCCCCCCAATTGTTGTTCCTATGTCAGCTGCCGTCCATTTGATTGCATGCAAGTTGGATGGTGTGCACCGAAAATAACACTACTTTGAACATTCGGAAGTTGTTGAATGTGTGTGTTTGTGTTCAGAATGAAATAATAATAATAATAATACAGGTATTTCTATACCGCCTTTCTTGGTCCTCAGATTTCTCCTTAGACTTTATTCAAGGCGGTTTACATAGGCAGGCAAGTTAAATCCCCGTAGGGATTTTTACAATTTGAAAGAAGGTTCCTATCTTTCAAGAAACCACAACATTCAGATGTTTTTTTCTTGATCTGGTCGCACATTCTGGCCTCCGTCCTCCCACGCTCAGAGCAGATGGAATAGCTCAGCTCAGCTTGTCAGCTGCTTCAAGGTTGCACTTCAGATGTTATCTTCAGGCAAATGGAGGCTCAACCCTCTAGACCAGACCTCCTGCCATAGAAGTCTGCCATAGAAGATGTCAATGGTTCCCAGACTTTTTTGATTGGCCCCTTTTGGACCATTTGTCGTGGCTTCCCATTAGGGCTACAGCCTGATACATTGTATAGTGTTGGCAGGGTTTCATGATGATTCCACAGATCCCCAGGGAGCCATGACTCACAGTTTGGAATAGTTTGATGAGGTTTAATTTAATGTGCCCCCCCCCCAGCATTTTAGCATTTGTTTATACAGGTTGAATATCCCTTATCCAGACTGCTTGGGATGCGAGGGGTCTGGATCATGAATTTGTCAGGATTTTGGAATAATTGCCTAAATATAATGAGAAATGCTTCCTCTTGCTCTTTTCGCTGTGACCTGTATGGGTGTTTGTTGATCTCTTATATTTTTCAACAGTGTTTGGACAGGTACACACCACAGAGCAGAGAATAGAATTTAGCCTGTACCTGCACTGTACATGGGAATGAGCACAAGATCTTCTGGTGTTCACAATGCAGAAAATTTAGATACAGAGTCTTGAACAAAAATGTCTGCATTTTGGAATAGTCTGGATTTCGATGTCTGAATGAGGGGTAATCTCATAGGCAAACCCCTACCTTTGAAAATTCAGTTTGTTAAATGTGTGTGTTTGTATTCAGAATGAAATCTGCCCTGCTGTAGAAAAGCTTGATGAAGTTTAGTTTAAGCCATTTCTGCCCAATGCTACATATGCACAACAGGGACCAAATGTGTATACCTGTGAGCCATGCAGAAATGGGTTCCTCCCCATCCTGCATTTTATCATTTGTTTGTTCTGGTTCTTAGAATACAAAGTGAATAATTTCACTTATCAGTTGTCTAGGAATTCCCAGCAGCGTGACTGTTTGTAAGCTTGCACAGTAAGTACAAAAACAATTCATGTGACTTTTCACAATTCAATGTGAAGGGAAACAACAGCTAGATGACATGTTTGCAATAGAGTGTAGTGCTTCTGGTCTAAGGCGACCTACAAGAAATTGCACGTGATTTTGTTTTCTAGGCTCTAGGAGTCAGAATCATGAACCAGCATTATGCTTGGGTAACTAGTCCCAAATCATTGAAAAAGTAAAAAACATTTTTATGAGAGAGACCAGATTATACTTGAGCGTTATGCTCTTGCATTGAATTTATGCAAGTTGAATGGATACTAATGGTAGTGCTTAACAAAAATCATCCTTTTTTTATTGGACTGAGGACCTAAACAAAGTATATCTTTCCCAGATTATAGGTGCACATGCGTATGTTGACCATGGCATCAGTGACTCCGTCCTTTACCTTTAAGGAATTCTGCCCCTTGTACTATCTTCTCAATGCCATTCCTACAAAAATCCAAAAGGGATTTCGTTCCATTGTTGTATACCTCACTGCTCTTGACACCAATGGGGACTACATTGCTGTGGGCAGCAGTATTGGAATGCTGTATCTATACTGCAGACACTTAAACCAGATGAAAAAATACAATTTTGAGGTAAGTATGATTACTTCCTTGTTCAGTTAAGAATTTTTCCCCTGCTTTTCCAACCCAAAGTGGCTTACAATATAATTAAACACTTTATATCTACAGTCTCCAAACTGTGGCCCACTGTGTCACAGATTTACCTGTCTGGGTGTGGTGCAATGATGACTAAGGCTTTCCGTTCTGCACCACAGCCTCCTATCATTGCATCTGATCTTTGTCGCAATTCATTCCAGGCAGCTGCTTGTGCTCTCCTTCACCCCAGCAGGTTCTGCACCCTGATTTTGGGAGGTGGGAGGCTGCCCAGCTTGAGTGTCAGTGAAGATCAGCTGTGAAGATAGGAGGCTGTGGCACAGTCCTAAATCCCAACCTGAAGCTGGATTGAAGCATAACCAAAAATCATGCTTTGTGCTTCAGAATATTACTGAAGCTTCTGCCTCTGGTGTGTCTATTTTAGAATTTCAAAATTTGCTGAGAGCTAAAGATGCAGAGCTAACTTTAAAGACTTGCTATGGCCCTTGCTAAAATTAGATTAGGAACAAAATCCTAACTCTTGTTTGCGCCTCCTCAGGAGTCGGCTGGGCTGGCACAGGGAAGCGGGCTGGCAAAGAGACGTGCTAGTCCATGGAGGCTGCATCCAACAGCTGCATCCTTGGACTTGCATCACTTCCTGAGTGGTCTCTGTCTGAGCTGCTTCTGGCCCCAATCTTGTGCTGGATACAGTGCAGGCCTCTTGGCCTGCTGTTTCCAGGGCAAGATACGATTGCACTGTAGGCTCATTGTCTACCTAAGGTGGCCTGTAATTCTGATGTTTCACTCAGAATGTTTAATGTATATATTCCCTGATTTTAAGTTCTGTGGCGTGTTCCTGTATTTGAGTAATCCAAAGCCTACGATAAAATGGATAGTATAAGTTGAGAGTAAGTGTGATAACAAAGGAAAATCAGTTCAGCAGAAGGCAGAGATTCAACCTATCATATCAGCAACCACCTCTCAAAATCCCACCTAAGTAAAATGGATTCCACCAGCTTCTGAACAAACTTGACATGTTCTGCAGTGAGGGAGCCACCATATAGAAAGCTCTGCTCTGAGTGTTTACATATCTGAATTTAGATAGTAGGTAAACCTGGAGCAGAGCTTTGAGGAGATCAAGATCAGAGAATGAGAGAAAAACGCATGTGGGAATGTGAGAAAAACCCATAATTCTCCTTATGGTGCCCTACTTTTGTTAACTGCCAATTCAAATAAAACAAAGTAGTAATTTTCCAAATAAAATTTTGTTTGGAAACCTGATTATACATGTTATTTACAACTGTCAAGTTGCTCTTCTTTTGCCAGGGGAAAAGTGAATCTATAACTGTTGTGAAACTCTTGAGCTGCTTTGATGATCTAGTTGCTGTTGGAACAGCTTCAGGGAAGATTGCCATTTTTCAGCTGGTCTCTTCATTGCCTGGGAGAAACAAACAAGTAAGAGCAAAACTTGGTTAAAAACTGTAATGTTCATGATAAGTTCAAATTAATTTTATATTTCCTTAGCAATCCAAGAAAAATTGTACTTAATGAAATACCTTGCAACATGGTATAGTGTTGCATTAGTTTTTTGAAAGCCCACATTCTGCTGGAGATTTTTGGAGCCATGGTTTGGTGACATTTCAGATTAAAGTTAAAATGAAATACATGTATAGTGAGCCCTCACTTTACAGTTATTTCAATGTGTGATTAAATCACTTTGTGATGGTCTCCAAAATAAGGTTCACCGTATAAGGTACTTAAGACAGCAGTGTCCACAAGATGACAATGGTTGGTTCTGTTGC
Source organism: Tiliqua scincoides (assembly GCF_035046505.1). Classification (NCBI taxonomy): domain Eukaryota; kingdom Metazoa; phylum Chordata; class Lepidosauria; order Squamata; family Scincidae; genus Tiliqua; species Tiliqua scincoides. The sequence continues at coordinate 301,036,751 of NC_089821.1, forward strand.
AAGAGAGGAACATGAGAAATAAGCACTTTTATTCCGTTTGGCAGTGAGAGGGGCTGGCTTGGATTTGCACCTTGGTGTAGGGGAAGTCATTGAAGGTCATATGGCTTCCGAGGTCTTGGAATGGATTACCAAAAATCAAAGTATTGTTGGGTTCACATAATGATATTTTCATGACATGATGGAGTCTCTGGAACAGGTTAGTATTGCAAAACGGGTGTCCACTGTAGTTTGTCTAGTCACCGGTATATACACTGAATCTTTTTCTTCTTTGCCGATCTTGTGTGTTCACTTGATGTCTATTTTTTTGCAGCTTCGAAGGTTTAATGTCTCTGGTATCCATAAAAGTAGCATTACAGCTTTGGCATGGAGTCCCAATGGAATGAAATTATTCTCTGGAGATGACAAAGGGAAAATAGTCTATTCTGCTTTAGATCTAGATCAGGTAAGCACCTGGCTAGAACAGTGTTTGCAAAAAATGTTTAAACCTAGGTCACAATTTGGGGGGTGTGTGTATTTGACCTGGATTAAAGTTGGAGGCTGGCTTTGTAATATTGTCTTTACAGCCCAATCCTATTCTGGAACAGACAGGCCAACTGGCCTGCGCTGTATCCAGTGCAGGGTTGGGTCTGGCTGCAGCACAACCCAGGACAAGGGGAATCGATTCCCCTTACTCCAGGTGACACAGCAGTAGCCCAGCAGTATACTGGGCTGCCCGAGAGTGGGCTAAGGATCCAGCCTAAGTGCTGGATCCTGATCCCACCTACTTCTCAAACCCAGTCCGTCCATGGGCCTGCTCCCAGACCACCCTCCCCAAACGCCCGCACTAACTGAGGCAGACCAGCACAAATGTACCTGTCTGCTGGTGCAGCTGGGCTGGATATTGCCTCTGGCAAAGTGCTCATCTGGGCAATGGCATACCTTCTCCCACATGGCACAGAAGTGCCTTATGGTCCTTTTGTGACACCCGGAGGCCTGTGCAACAGACTTGTGCCAGCCTATGGTGCAGTTTGGATTGCACGGTTAGGCTTTCTTTCCTCCTTTTTGCCTAGTGCTTTCTAGGCCATGATGATATTTGGGGAAGGGTGTTTCCTCTACCTATTGGCTGCAGTATAGGCTGTGTTGGGCAATTTGTGTGCCTCACTTCTCCCTCCTCCAGATGTTGTCATTGGCTATATATTCACAGAGGGGTGTGGTTAATACTGCCTAGGGCCTCCCTGCCCTGATGCTTGTAGAGTGGTGGATGCATACAAAAGGATGGTGTAATTTTCAAGACACTTCAACCCCTTGTGTCATGCTGGAGTGCTCCAATCCACAGGGTTTTTCTTTCTTTCTTTTTTTAAACATGTGTGCTGCTGTTCAACCAATAGTTCCCAGAGTGGGTGAAGAACATTGCAATTAAACATAGCTTGTGAGTATCTGGCCTAGATCACAACATTGTTGGTTGTTTTCTGTTAGAACAACAAGGCTAGAACAGCAAAGTAATACATTACGTAATCCGATTAGCCCTGCTGAATTTCTCTGTTCATTATAAAATATATGCATGATGATCTCAACATGAGGCTTTTCGGAGGCGGTTGCATCTGCATTAAAGAGCACATGCGTAGGGTCAATGGGAAAAGAAGAGTGTCTGCTGCTCTTGTTGCTGCTGGCTGAGGGTGCAGTTTATGTCACTTTTTCCAATGGTTATTGTAGTTGTGATGTATTTCTCTCTCCCCCCCCCCCAAGCATTTATTTACTCAGTCAGGGTCGGTGTTGGATTTGGGAGACCTGACTTCATATCTTTGTTCAACCTTGAGATTGTTGGATGGCCTTGAGTGTCATGTGTCTTCAAGCCTTGAGACTGAAATCTCCCAGGCAGTAGTAAACCACAGTAGTAAACCTTTATCCTTCTTCCAAATAGTGCAATTTGAAATGTTTGAGCTGAATTCTAGTGGTAGGTATCAGGTAGTTGCCTCCTGTTAAATTGGCTTTAATCTGAACCAGAATTTTAAAATGGATGGTGTTTTGCATCCTTGTTATGACTTTTCAGGGTCTCTGCAACTCCAGTTTGATACTGGAAGAGCCATCTTCAGTTGTGCAGCTGGATTACAGTCAGAAAGTGTTGCTGGTCTCCACTTTACAGCGAAGTCTACTTTTTTATACAGAAGAGAAATCTGTCAAGCAAGTTGGAACTCAACCCCGAAAAAAGTAACTCCACTGTCTAAGCAATTTGTAGAGATGGAACAACTTTGGCATAGTTTTCTGCTTAAAATATTTTACCCAGAACAGCCTTTTCCTGAAACTTTATTAAAAAGACACAAAGTAGATAATTGATTGTATTATGAGAAATCAGAATTCCTGTTGAAATTAATGGTATTTAAATTAGTTATGACTAGTCTCATTGATGTCAATATTGCTTAGTCATGACTTGTTTGCTTAGGAAGCTACTCAATATGGAATGCATATTTATAAAACGATTCCATTGAAATACCTACACTGATATTAACTATGCTGACTGTCAAGGAACTTTGAGCTTTCGAATCTTAGGACCTTAGTATGCTGCACCACTCCCTACCTATCTCCATTATTTTGTGCTCCATTATTTTGTGCTGCCAAAGTTAATTTCTATGCTCATTCATGCATTTACCTCCCTGTTTGTTTTTTGTTTGTTTTTTGTCCCAAGCTCCCTTCAAAGTTGTTTGCAAAACACATATTTAGGAAGCAAAGTACCATACCTTTGTTTTACAAAATTTGTGTTAAATTGACAGACCCTTCTCTTTTAGTTTTCTGCCTACCCTTACAGAATTGGGTTTGAAAATACTTGCCAATTGATTGACACCTGACCAGGAACCAGCCCATGTATGGGTAGGGTTGCTGATCTCTTTACCCCTCCCAGCTCATCCTGCAGTGCACTAGACTAGAGAATTTTCCAACCTTTAAGTCATTGGGGTGGGGGATGAGGAGCGAAGGACTGCATTGAGAAGCAGGATGGTAAATCTCTGGTGAACACAAGGAAGACTATACACAGCCCTTTTGACCCCAGCCTATATTTTTATGTGTTTGCATGGTGTAGATTGCTGTTTACAAATATTATACAATTATTTGCCACATAAGAACCACAGATTGTTCCAAAGGTGTCTTGCACCAGCAGAAAGCCACTTCCTTTGATATAAGCTGTCACCTGCCCCCCCCCCCACAGTTTGTAACAGTTTCCTTCCCACATCCTGCTTCAATCCCCCCTGTGCCCTTGGAACACTTTTCTGGAGGGTCCCTCAACCTCAAGAACAGTTGGGGGGCACAGGGCTGCCTTTGGGAGAAACACTTGGAAAGCTTTGTTGCACCACTAGAACACCACTCACGCTTCCTCATATACAACTCTCAACCCCTTTTTCGCTTACTCAAATTTGCAAAGTTTTGTCGGTTTGAACAAAATAGTCCCAGCATTGATCATCTTTGCTCCCCTAAAGATTAATTATTTGCTTTGACAGTTCTTTGCTTTGATGTTTCAGCACTGGTAAACTTGGAGCGTGCTTTATACCTGGGCTGTGTAAGCAAAGTGACCTGACACTGTTTGCTGCAAGGCCTGGGATTCGACTTTGGAAATCTGATGTTCATGGAATTGTGCAGGCCACGTTCATTTTGAAAGATTTGTTTGTTGCCGGAATGAGGCCTTTTGAATTATACCCTCGAGTGGAACCCTCGAACAAGGGAAGCTACAATTTCCCAGAGAGGCAGCTTGGACTCATTTCATGCTTTTTCCAGGAAGGATGGGTGCTGAGCTGGAATGAATATAGCATCTATCTCTTAGACACGGTAAACCAGGTGAGAGGAAGCAGCTCTGTTTGATCACTACCATTTTTAAGGGAAACATGTTTTGATTTGTTGTTGAACTATCCTATTTTGCAGTGAGAGCACAGTCTCAGAATGCAGCATGAAACAAGCAAAATCACCTGTTATGTGGCCACTTTTGATTTTGTAGAAATGTAGTCAGCTATGCCTCATAGCTCCCAAACCCCCATGAGCTATTAGATCCTTTCAGTAATGCTGTCTTGCTCCTTGTAGGATCCACAGATATGGCTCCACCCTGTATAATGTTCCTTGTCAAAACTACAACACAAATTCTGAAATAACTGCACCCTAATTTGGCTGCACCCTGCTCATCATATTTTTATTTTATTTGTATATTACCTGTGTTTTGTATTGTTTTGTAAGCCGCGTTGAGCACCCCTTTGGAGGGAGGAAGGCAGGGTAGAAATTGACTAAATACATTCATATCTTTTCCTGATTGTTCCTTGTTTTTCCAGACTATGATTGGCAGTTTGGAAGGATCTGGCGATATTGTGTCTGTATCCTGTACTGAAAATGAGATATTTCTCTTGAAGGGAGATAGAGATATCATTAGAATCTCAAGCAGACCTGAAGGATTGGTGTCAATAGGTTTGTATATATTGGCACACTAAATTTATAACCTGTATAAAGAGAGTGAAAAGCATTCTTGTATTTGAATGCATTCAGATCACTGGTTGACTGCTCCATGAATGTGGTGATAACTTCATTATGGATGAACAAATCCCCATTGACTTATGCTTCCTCCTTGAGTTGAATTGATCAGACTGAAAAGGGAAAATGGGTTGGTTATTTACCATGAGTCTTTTGCATGCAAGTTGCAATTCTCTGTGAATATTGAGATTGTTGCAGTATATGGATGAAATGATCAGTTCTTCTGGGCTAAGCAGTGAAACCGATCATCAGTAGGCTTAAGATGATTGTAAAGGCAAATCTTTGCATAATTTGGCCTACAAAATCCACTTTAGCTTATGATGGGGGTTAGCTAGATAAATGTTTGGACTTGGAGAATCAGGTTGCATCCATGGTAATTCCTTTCTCTGAATTCATCATCTGTATTCACTCACTTTTTATTGGACATTCAGATAGATGATGATGATGATGTCATTGCATTTAGCAATCCAGTATTTTTCTAGGTCCTGTTTACAGACCTAATTTATGGAAGATTATTTTTTTAATAACACACCATAGCAGTATTTCACTATTTAAAAAAAAAAAGTGTAAGGAAATTGATAATTAGAGCCTTCCTCCCATTGTAGGAACAGAAATGGGCATTAAGGCTATTCAGAGAGACCATTTAAGGGACATTTAATCACTGATCCACCAGGTGAGATCAACAGGAGCAAATATGCAGACTGAATCCTTCTAGCAATAAACTTTTATTTGAAGTTTAAATTAAATATTTTAGACATTATAGAAGGATCTTGGCTATTGCTTTTTTATATAGTGTTATTGTGTGAAACCTGTATTTTAATTCTGCTTTCAATTAGAAGCAGAAAAGCACTGAAGGGCTCAAAGACAAGACTCTGCCCTCACATTTTAGTATAGTGTTGTTTGTAAGGTTACATTTTACAGCCATGAATGCAGGCAGCTCGTAACTACTCGTGTGTTGTTCTCAGATTTAAACAGCTTGATGTCTCTGGACAAGTGGACATAACTCCCATTAAAATAAAGCAACAGAGCATGTCTTGCAGTAACATGAAAGTGGTTTTATTCACAGGCTGATAGTCCATACACAACTGCACTCAAGTGTAAATATGAATTCTGGCTTTGGTCGAGCAATTTTTACTCTGTTATAGAGTGCAGTTTTTAGGGAGGTTGAGTACAACCATGTGATTTAGAGTACTCTCATTTTTGGTCAGATTCTATAGCACTTGGGAGAGAACTTACTTGCTTTTAATGAGATGTTGGTTTCTCAGTATTGCTTTACCTGGTCCTCCCCCTCACCCCTACCATTGTAATGATCTCAGAAGTTGTATGCCTCAAAGTACCTTTTTATTTGGATAACATACAGAAGTTCCTATACTGAAAGAGCCCTGCTAGACCGGACCAAAAGTTTCATCTACTGCAGCGTCCTGCTGCTGGTGAATTGAGTGCTTCTGGGAGACTAGCAAGCATTGCATGAAGGCAATCACCATTTCCTGTTGCTTAGCCCACCCACTCCCTTGCATCTGACTCGGAATCAACTATATCAATGCAGAGGTTTTGTTTACCATCACGACTAATGGCCATTTATAGACCAATCTCCTGGATTTGCCTAATCCTTGTTTAAAACCATCTGAGCTGGTGGTTATGGCAGCTAATTCTAGTATATTATATGAAGATGTCCTTTTCTTTGTCTGTTCTGAACATAATGGCCATCACTTTCATCAAGTAAACTCAAATTTACTTTGTCTGCTTTCTCTATCCCATTCTGAAATTATAGAACTCTCTCATGTTCCTTCTCATCTATTTTCTATAAAGAACATTTATTTGCCATCTAGTATTCATCCTTTTATGTGTTCATTTTCAGATATGAATTCAAAATTGAGTCCATTTTCAGATTCGAGTCCAAAATTACAGAGCCCGCATTCAGTAGTTGCATCTGTGTCGCTGGATCCTTCTCCAGAAGCAAACCAAAAATTAAGTAGCTTCCCTTCACAAACTCCTGATAGTCGAAATGGCTCTGTAGCGAGAGCTGAACTGGAAGCTGCATTATCAGCAGAGAAGATCCGCTCACAGAGCTTTGATGGACTGGGTGACTTAAGCACCAACCCCAGAAGACGAGGCTGCTCAGTAGCGAGTGAATCGAGGAGTAGGAGCAGTTCCATGAATTCTGTGGACAGCAGCTCCAGTTTCATGACTGGTGGAGATCGAACCTCATTGGAAGTGCAGAGAGAGGGACAGCGGTTCAGCGTGATCAGCTCTGAAGATTTTGACCAGGAATTGATTGTCAAACCGATCAAAGTGAAAAAGAAGAAAAAGAAAAGACTTGGTAAGAAATGCTTACCTTACAAGCATTAGGAAATGGTTTCCTTAAAAATGGTTTCAGTTCCAGTCTTTTGTTTGGCATGTAGGTGATGAATGTGCTTGTCCCCTGTCTCCCCCCCCCCCGGCATGGATACATTCATTCTGTGGATCCTTGTGTAGATAGATACAGGTAGGTAGGTAGGTAGGGTAGTAGTCCCGTTTACACCAAGATTGAATTAATGTTCCCCTGCCCCAATTAGTGAAAGCTTCAATCTTTTTAGCTGCCATTGTTAGCTAGTTTTTGGAGTTATTTGGACCAGCATCACACCTGTAGGTTGTCCCATGTAAATACATTTTACTTTGGAGGCAACCCTCCAGTGTAAAGAAATTCAAATTTTCAGGCATAAAATCGGATCCCCTGAACTTCTGGACATTGTGTTCCACTCCTGTGAATTATAATGGTACTTATTTATACAGGCATCTCCCAGTATCCATGGGGGATTGTTCCTGTCCCCAATGGGTACTGGAAACTGTGATTGAGGGGGCCCTGACTCTGCAGCCCCCCATGCCCATTACCTTTGTCCTTGTTTACACTTGTATGAAGAAATCAGTATCTGTAGCTTAATTTCTCAGCTACTGTACTGCAGCTGCCCATGTTCCAGTTGGGAGTAGACATTGCTAGCAGTAGAGCACCTTCTGCACATAGATGGTTCCAGACTTGATCCAAGCTATTTCCAGTTAAACAGACTTCAAGTAGAAGGGCCGGGAAAGACTTCTGTCTGCCTTAAAACTTTGGAGGTCTAGTTATATCACCATTTGATGAAGACTATTACAGAATACTTTATTTTGTTGCTAGTTTATTAGTGTAAGCAGGTTCATTTGTTCACTTTTAGTTCACCAACATATTGGTACCCATAACCAGGTCTGACTGATCCAAATAAGGAGGCAGTTTGATGCACCAGCCTCAGCTGAGCAATGGCATTCCAAGCCACAGCCGTCCTGGTTCAGTGCTGGGTCCAGGAGCAGTCCCAAACTGTGGTCCTTCAAGGGCAGAACAACCCCTTCTAAATGAGCTTGACAATCTGTTACCTGCGTCTCAGATCTGCTAACTTAAAGCACCTCTCTCCTGTCTGGATTTTAACTGTAGCTTGTTAGCCCTCATTCAGCCCATCACGGATCCTGAATTGCAGGTTCAGGAAACCCACAGCCAGCAGCAAATTGATAACAGAAAGAGAGAGAGAGAGAGAGAGAGAGAGAGAGAGAGAGCTGAATGCCATACGGTTATTGTTGATGCCCAACCTCAAACGTTCAGATGCCTTTTCCCAGCAGTTTCATATAGATGTTAAATATAGTGATGGACAGAACAGAATCCTGTGAGCACCATAGATCAGTTATAAAAGCATTGAACAGCACCTGTTTAATCACTGTTAAATTTCTTATCTGTCTTTCTTTATCCCACCCCTCTTACCCCCACCTTTTTTAATTGTATGTGAGCTTAGAAAATGGGACCAGAAGAAATCCCAGCTCTCTGGACAGCACACCATGTTATGAACATGAACGCTCTGCTGATAGTCCTCAGTCTGTGTATGCAGATTCCTTCTCCATTAATTCTAGCTTGATGAGCAGCATTGTAGACCGTTTAAGCCTAGGTGGTTCTGTGGACCAGGAGAGTATGCTCAGTGATGAACCTCAAAATGTATTGCAGGAGGAAAATGGTTCTGAAACATTCAGTGTACTTCACTCCCCAGAATTGGTGGCTGACTTGGCTCCCGAGGAAAATAGTGTTGCACCTGAATTGCTGAAACTTTCTAATGGCAAAAATGAAATGGGTGCATCACCTTTTACGGACTCCTTAACTTCCAATTCCTGCTTGCTGCTCGCAGAAGATAAAGTGGGTAGCGCAGTTACTGAATGTAATTGGAGCCCTCAATTCGAGCAGACTGAATTAAACTCAAAGCACCCATCCCAAGACAAAGAGGATTATCGTGTCTTGTGTGAAATGGAGATCCCCTTAGATAAGTCAGATCTGCAGAGTACTTTAGATTTTCTGGAAGAGGCAAGCTCTCTGAATGGAACACTGGTAAATGTGAAAATACCTTTTAGTGCTGGGGAATCAATTGGGTGGGACACAGGTGTTGAAACCTACCTGGAGCAGCAATCTGTAATGGACACAGTCCCCGAACACCTCACTGATCATCCTTCTGCCCCTTCCAAGGAATGTTCCCAAGAAGGTACATTACTTGGGCAGGACTTCCAGCAATTAAAAGCAAAGAGCTTCAACAACACTATTGATGAATGGATAAGCAACACTCATGATGCTAAACCTGAGAGATCTGCGTCAAGTGATGAAGAGGATATCTATGGGCACAGTTTGCCGTATTCATCCTCTGAAACCAGTGTGACAGACATGGTGGGCTGCCTTGCGCCCCAGGATAAAATCAGAACAAGTGTGGAGGAAGGAGTGCTTATGAAGTCTGATCAGGTATGTGCCTGGACACACGGTTGCAACACAACACCCAGAGGGGGTCCTTGCATGAGCAGGAGGACTTGTGCTCATGAAAGACACCATTCTTGCTGTTGGTTACCCTTCCTGCTGTAGCTGTCTACATCACATTCACGGAAGGGACTTTTGGAAGGGCTGCAGCAGGGCAGGGAGGCAGGAAGGCCTCTTTCCAAGTGGAGTTCTGCACACGTGTTTCTGAATCTAGTCATGAATACATTTTATTACATCTCTTGAATGGAACACGTTTAGGCTGTTGAAGCCAGTTTCTTTTGAGCTGACACTCTGCTGAGAGGCCTACAAGTATCCCAGCTGAACGTTCTCTTGCCAGAAGCCACTTAAAAATGTCTGCAACAGGAAAGCCCAAATCTAGCAACTGGAATATGTTGCTAATTAAGCAATAGAGAGGGAAAGGGAAAGAGAACCCTTACTAACTGGAGGTCATTCACATGAGATGGGGTGATTCACAGACACACAGTATTGGAGAGGGAAGCTGTCCTGTTTTCTTAATGTAGCAGTTCTTATGCCAAGCAGTTCAAATTTCTGAACTCTTAGCAGAAAATGTCCACACACTTCCAGGCTTTATTTGACTCCCATCAACTTGAAAAACTTGTTCTTACATGACAGTTAGGATTTTGAAAATTCTGATAGTGCCGGTCTGGCCATGAGATTCTCTACAAATTATTAAGAATATTTATATGTCACTATTCAACGGAAACGTTCATAAAATAATTTACAGAGAAAATCATATAAATTTGTCCCAAAATGGATTCACACTCTTTAAAAGATGCAGAACACCAGCAAATAGTCACTAGAAAAGAGATTGCACTGGGGTGAGTAGATATACAGGCCAATCCTAACCAACTTTCCAGCACTGATGCAGCCCCTAGTTAAGGGAACAATCATTTCCTTTCTTTGAGCATGCCTCCGTGACTACCCCCCACCTCAGAATGGAGCACACACCCCATTGATACAGATGCATCAGCTCTGGAAAGTCTGTTAGGACTGGGCTGTTGTTCTCCCTTTGCTTAACTATAAGAGGAGCACCACTATGAAACTGTGCCTCTTTGCCAAGTTAGCAAATGCCAAGGTGGGCATAAACCTGGAGAGATTCAAATTGGACATAAATATGGGGGGGAAAATTGCCAATCTCCTAAGAGATTGCTAAAGTCTTACTTGCAGCCATTGAACAAGCAGCTTTGTAAAAGAAATGGTTTCCAGGGTTGTCAAACTTGTTTCATACCAAGGATCAAAGTTAGCATTCATGGAGCCTGCTGAGGGCCATGTGACATCATTAAGCAGATGGTGACATCCTTTAAGATGATGGCCAGAAAAAAAACACTTCATTCTCCCATAGAAACTCATTAGTGCCTGATAAATTGCTTCTGGGCCCACATTCAGCACACGGGCCTTATGTTGGACACCCCTGGTGTCGATCAATACAATAAAATTGCTTTTCTTTATGACTTTGTCTTCAGAATGTAACTCTTTTACCTATGAAGTTGCTTCACCCTATTCTAACTCTCCAGTCTTTAGTTTGCAGAAAGCTGGATGGGCTACGCAGGTCCTGGCTATGGAATACTGAGCTTGGTTGTCTCTGAGAAATACATTTGGTGTCTCGATTACAAAGGTGGCCTGTATTGTAGTGCTTTGCCTACTGCAGGTCTTCGCTGGCAAAAGTTTGAAGATAATGTCCAGCAGGTGGCAGTCTCTCCTTCAGGTTGGTTAGTCCTGCATGTTTGCCTTCTCTACCTGGCTGGAAAACAAGGCTTGCATGGATCTGCGAAAACTTAAGTGCTGTTGTCTCCATCTTGTCTTTATTCTTGTATTCAGAGGTAGTTTTAATAGCAGACAAGGTCAGCAACTGAGCCTTGATATAATTATGATCAGTTTGCAAAACTTGGTGGCAGAACAAATGCAATTCACAGTGAACCTGTGGCCTAAAACCATTACTGAGCCAAAAATGAGGCTCTTTGGACATACAGGCTGCTGCCTTGGTGCTTCCCTTCCACCCCCAAAAAGGCAGTAGGCTGGACTTGGGGGTACTTTAGGTTACATTTTGTAAATTCCAGTGTTAAAGCTTTCCTGGACTGTACCAGGTTTCAGCAGGAGTGGGTAGATTACATTCCAGCTCCTCCAGGAAAGAAAAAACCAGCAAATAGAAAGAAGAATATGGGGTGGGACGAGGAGAGTAAGGTAACCTTTTTCCTTATGCTTTTATTTCCTTATCTATGTGCTTATGTTCTGTGTGGAGGGAGGGTTGAGCAGGGAGAGAGCATTCAAACAACCAGTTCCTATCTGCAGCCAGAAGCATAGAGTCTAGAATAGATTTATCAGTCAGTTCTGCTGCTTGGTATACAGTGGCTCTCAGACTTGCCACTTGAACTTTGCCTTGTCTCTAGGAAAATTTTAGGTTGAACTGTAACTTTAGTTGTAGCTAACTTTTGCTTTGCTTGGAGTGGAATTTTTGAAGCTGCCAAATCCTAGCTTCTACATCTGGCTTGGTGACTGTATTCTTTTTGGGCCGCTTACCCCTTCCTCTGTAAAAAGTAGGTCTTCTGGAGGTCTTTCAGGTTCTAAAATAACTGTGACTAGTGAACTAAATTGGAGCAGTTCAGAAGGCTGAGCAGGGGTTATCTTGAAGCAACTGTGATTCATCTCTTTAATGGGAGGTTTGTTCCTCAGGGACTCTTCTCTGGAAGGTTGAACAAAAAACCAGTAAAGCCTTTGCCTGTGGAAAAGTCACTATTAAAGGGAAACGTCACTGGTACGAAGCATTGCCTCAAACTGCATTTGTGTCCTTGAGTGATGACACTGCCTGGATTATCAGGACAAATGGTGATCTGTATCTGCAGACAGGTACTGAAACTGATTGCATTTCTGGGTCTAGAGCCAAGTTGTGCAAGCTGCATTACAGGGAACCTCCAGTTCATTGGAAGCTTATGGGGGAGTGGGTGTTCCTCTGAAAAAATCTGATAAGGCAAACAACCTTCCCTAAAAAGCAGCTTACTGTTGCCCAAATATGACTGAGCACATGTGATCCATAATGTAGTGTAGTCCTAACTGCTTTATGTAATCGGGGACAGCTCAGTGCATATGGCAAAACTCACTCCCAAGCTGCAGATGACTGGCTAGAGCAGCAATTTTTCAACATTTTTTCTTCTCACAGCACATTGACCTTTATGGTCTTCACTTCTTGTGATGTCACTTCTGGGAACCTCTTCAGCTTTCTGTGGCTCTGTGTCTAGAGTAGCCAGAGCTTGTGGAGGGAAAGGCACTTCATTACTACAAACAGTTGCCCTAGAAACAGAGCCACAGAACCCAGAACAGTTTTTCAGATCCTTGCCACAGGAAGTGGTGATGACATCTCACCTAGATGCCTTTAAGAGGACAAATTTCTGGAGGAAAAGTCCATCATGGGTTGCAAATCATGGTTGGTATGTGCAAGCTCCTGATTTTAGAAGTAGGCTACCTCAGAATGCAAGATGCAGGAGAGGGCACCAGGACACAGGTTGTGTTGTCTTGTGTACCCCCTGAAGCATTTGATGTGCCAATGTGAGAGATAGGAAGCTGGACTAGATGGGCCTTTGACCTGATCCAGCAGGGCTCTTAAGTTCTTATTAGCTATTTTCAACCACTGTGCTCCAAATTCCCCTGGCATACCTGCGTACCTTTTGTGGCACACCAGTTGAAAACTGCTGGGCTCAAGAATCAAGCGGCCACCAAAAATGCAGAAATTAACCATGCCTGCTGTGGAGGGAGGAACATGATCCTGCTAACGTGAGCAATAGTTGCCTATTGAATTGATTTCAGCAGATTGAAGGATGCATACTACTTTAAAATGCTGTTAAATTATTGCATACCATGTTCAGTCTGTATATACAGATGAAACCTGTTAATCCACAGATTTTTTTTATCCATGAATCAGGGGACCATGGATGGATTTTTAATGGATTTTTCATCCATGGATTGGATTTGTCCAACCTGAACCTTCCAAAGGTGACTAGAGCACACATCTGCCTGTGGTTTCTGCGGGCTTCAGAATGACCATTATGGCCAAAAAACTGCCATTCTGGAAACCAGAAATGACATTTTTTATGCCTTATAAAGCATAAGCTTCCGAGGGCTTCCTCAGGCCTTAGAATGCCTTATAAGTCAAAAATCCATCGCTTCCGGTGTCCCTCCAGAAACCAGAAGCAGCATTTTTTTTCCAGTCGTTCTGGAAGCCTACAAAGGCTGTGGTTGGACACTTTAAAGAGGCTTTAAAGGATTCCCTTATCCACAGTTTCTTGTATCCGTGGGGTGTGTAAGAACAGATTCTTCACGGATACCAAGGCCCCACCTATAATTATAAATTTCTGGTGCATTCCCATCTTGAAGAGGTCTCAAGAGCTTGTGTGCCTGTGTCAATGCATGATTAAGATCCCAGAAATAACAGGCCACACTCAGGCACCACATTTTAATTTCACAAAAAGCTGTAATAGGTTACCCCATTTATTAATGGTGATTAAGAAGACTTCATTTTTTTTTTAGTGAAAACTGAGTTGATTACAATTTAGTCAGACTTGATACTCTGTATTTTACTTCAAGGCTTGAGTGTGGATCGGCCCTGTGCCAGAGCAGTAAAGGTGGACTGTCCATATCCACTATCGCAGGTTACAGCCCGGAATAATGTCGTCTGGGCACTGACTGAGCAGCGTGGCCTTCTGTACTGTGAGGGTATGAGCAGCTTCTGTCCTGAAGGGGAGCAGTGGAAAAGCGATATCGTCAGGTGAGCATTGCCTAATCAGTCGGTATGTTCTGTAACAGTTCTCTTTCGTCATCTTAGTTTGGACTGGCACATGTTTAGAGAGCACATGACATCATGTGAGAAGGCCAGTTTCCTAATCAGGGCAGAATGTTTCACTGACCTTCTGCAACATGGCAGAAAAATGGAACTGTGTAGTAAGAGCAAGTAAGCTAGGCATTTAAATAGCAATGGCTGACTTAACACAGGAGTCACTGAATACTGCAAAGGCTTAAAAGTGTGATCAAGTTGTGTGCTTATGTGACTGCCTTGGAAAATATCTGTTTTATAAATACTTTTATTTATACTGTATAATCAGGGCTATGTGTACTCCATGCTAGAATAAAATTCTTTATTCTGGCAAATACAAATGCAGTTCAAATAAAACCTGAACTCTGTTGCCTGTATAAGCTTATCCAATATGCTTCTCACTGAGCAAATTGCCATGCCTTCTCTCTTACGAGATTTTGGGCACATTCCTATCCAGCTTTCCAGTGCTGATGCAGCTGTGCCAACAGGGCATGCACTGCATCCTGTGGGGCAGGAGCAGTCACAGAGGCCTCCTACGTAAGGGAACATTTGTTTCCTTACCTTAGGGCTGCATTGCAGCTGCATCAGCACTGAAAAGTTGAATAGGATTGGGCCCTTTGATTATTAAATGTCTTGTGTTTTGACAGTACTGGTGGTTCTTAAGCAGAATGTATTAGCAGTTTGATTAACTGTTTTATATTATTATTATGTATGTGCCTCTCATGGTAAAACAACCTGGAGGCGCTTAGAAAAGTAGAATTGCACATTATATTTTAATGTTCTAATCAAACAAGATTTTAAAAAGTCATTAAAATATCACATATCCTATTAAAATCCCAAGAGAACAGGATTGTCTCAGACTGTCAGCTAAGGATAACTGAGTTAATGAATGTATCTGGGGGAGGGTTTCATAATTTGTGTGCTGTCCCAGAAAATGACCTCACTCCAGGAGCCACCCACTTGACTTCAAAAGATGAGAGTGCCTAGAAAAAGTCATCTGAAAAAGATCTTGAGTGTCAGGCAGGATCATGTGGGGGACTTCTGTTGACATTGTCTGTGCTAGACAACTTATAATAAGTTTGGCAGTTTTTAGTGTCTGGTTTGTACCAGTTAGCATCCACTTGTAAATTGTCTAGACAGCCAGTAGTTCTTTCCTATTAAAATCAATGGAACTTTCATTGGGTTCCATTAAGTCTCATTCTATTTCTTTCCATGGGCTTACATTGGAGTTAAATTTTGCTGAATTGTATCCAACAGCAATACAGTAAAACTGTACTGAATAACTCTAACTTTGGTTTATCTAGCTGCAAATAAGAGAATGGGAAAGTTAGCAGCTAGATATAGTACAGGCATCATCTTTAGGATAAAAATACTTTTTCCTCCCACTTCGGTGGGCTGCATTTGTCTGCCTCTGTGAGCAAGGGATGGTGAGTGTGTGAAGGAGGTGTAGGGTGTTTTGTTTATACTTCACTATTTTTGGTAAAATCTTGTTGGGAGTATTGGGGAGAGAAGAGGGGGTGATGCCATTCAGAGGGTGACAGGTTGGGTAGGTATGACAGTAGGGGTTGGATAAGCCATTCCAGGGGAAATGGGGCTAGTCATAGATTAGCTGTTCCCTTTTCCAGCCCTTCTCCCAGCCTAAGGGCTTCTGGTGGTCTTGGTGATGATCCTAGTAGTCTAAACCTACTGCTTTTGAATGTTAAGTTGATGAATAACAAGACTGGTCTCGTCTGGGATGAGGGAGCTGACCTGGTTGGATGTAGCAGAGGGTGGTGATTTTTGCAGCTTTGTCTGCCAGGTTTCTAGATGTTGCAGCAGCCATGGCTAGAAAGATGGGGAGGGGGCTTAGTGCTGGCCTGTTGTGAGAACATTCCCCTTACAGGTTCACCCAGCAGTTTGCTGGGCTTGAGGGTCTGTCTCATGTTGAATGGGCAAGACAGAGAAGGGATGCTGTTGGTGTATTGCCCACCCTGCTGCCTTATAGTCTCCTTGCCTGAGCTGACTAGCATGATCTTGCCATTAGCTTTGAAGTTTCCCCACTTATTGGTGTGGGGGACTTTAATGTCCATGTAGAGGCTCCCAGGATAGGTTCGGTTCAGGAGTTCATGGCTACCATGACAACTGCAGACCTGTCTCAATCAACAACTGCCCCAACACATGAGGCAGGCTACATTTTAGACATCATCTTTACTGCTGGGCATATATATGGTGATCTGAGGGGGGAGAAGTTTGTCTTTGCCATGGATACATCATTTCCTGGGGGGGTTAGGCTGGTGACTGCCTCTTACCTCTACAGAGGTGGGGGGTGGGCAATTGTAAGGCTCGCCCTTTCAGCCTGATGGGATCCTGAAGGTTTTCTGAGTGGCCTGGGGGGGATTTTCCTGCTCCCAAGGCCGGCAGCTCATCCACAGCCTTAATCAACCTCTAGAATGAGGCAGTGGCTAGGGCAGTGGATTAGATGACTTGGCAGCAGGGTAGAGGTTGCCTTGGATCAACGATGGCTCCCTGGTTTACTGGGAGCTGTTGACGATGGAGCGACAGGGCAGACACCTGGAATAATGGTGGAGAAAGACTTGCACCAGATCCTATACTCAAGCTAAAGCCCATTTTAGTGCCTATTCCATTATGGTGATGGCAGGAAAGGATGTTTTCTTCTCTGCCATCATCATGTCTGCTGAGTGCTGTCCAGCTGGGCTTTTCTGTGTCATGTGGAGCTTGCTTGGTTCAACTCAGAGGGATTGACAACGTGAATTTTACATTGGCTTGTTTTGAAGTGTTTGCTAGGCACTCTGCAGATAAAGTTGGTTATATCTGCGGCATCCTGGACTCCATGTTGGTAGGATCAATTGATATCTCTTGGGCATCAGGTGGTCCTATTATTTTAGAGTCCTTTCAACTTGTGCAGCCTGAGGTTATGAACAGAGTTCTTTGGAGTGTCTAACTGTCATTGTGCCTAATGGATCATTTATCAGCATGAATTATTGTCAGCTGGGGGGGGCTGGCTGAATGGGTGGGGAAGGTGATAAATTCATCATCATTGAGGAAGAGGTTGTGTCCATGCTGCTGAAATTAGCTGTGGTGCGCCTCCTGTTTAAAAAAACAAAAACCCTCCCTTGACCCTACAGTTAGACATTTTCAGCTTATATCCAACCTCCCTTTTCTGGGCAAGGTGATCGAGGTGGTAGTGGCGGCCCAACTCCAGAAGGTTCTTGAAGAAGCAGATTATCTAGATTCCTAGACCTGCCTGACTTTGGGACAGAGACAGCCTTCATTGCCTTACTGGATCTTTTACTGCCTGTTCTATGTTTTTAGCTGCAGTTTTTAAGTTTGTGTTTATACTGCTGTGATTTTATTATTTGTGTGTATTATGTACATTGTAAACTGCCTTGGACACCAGGTTTTATTAGCAGGGGAAAAGAGATATAAATTTTCAAATAAACAAATGTGTTTATGAATTTTGTTTGTTTTTGCAGTGAAATGCAAGCACTGGAACCTGTGTGCATTACACTTGGAGACCAGCAGACTGTATGGGTTTTAGACATCCATGGGAATCTATGGTTTAGAACTGGTGTTTGTTCAAAGAAACCACAAGGGGATGATAACCACTGGTGGCAAGTAGGCATTCCTTGTTCTCCTTTCAGTAAATGTGGAGGGACCTTAGCTCGGTGGCAGAGCGTGTGCAGTGTCCCAGCTTTCATCCTGTAGCACAGTCATTTTCAACCAGTGTGCCGTGGCACATTGAATGGTTCACAGGTGTGCCATGGGAATTTTCGGGCTGATCATTTATTAGTAGGGCCAGTGGGGGATGTGAGCCCCTACCAGCAGCATGTTGTGCCTTGTCAATTGCAAAAAAAAACCCAAATGCTGTGCCTTGACAATCTTAGTGCCTTGTCAGTGTGCCATGAGATGAAAAAGGTTGAAAATAGTTGCTCTAGCATCTCCAATCAAAGGATCTCAGGTTGCATATTTGGAAAAGATTTGTACATGAGACCTGGAGAGTGGCTGTCAGGGTAGACTAATAGAATAGGTTAGTCGATGGACTAGTAGAAGCACTGGGTAAATTTGGGCCTGTGTTTGTGAGCCTAACTTACCTCACAAGGTTGTTGTGAGGATAAAATGGTGGTTGTAGGGAGAGTCATGGACATTGCCCTGAATGCGTTGGGAGAAGGACAGGATTTAAATGTTAGTCCTAAATCCTGTCTCATTGGGAGTTTTTTTGTCACTAGGATCCTCTTGGGGAATTGCCACAAACATGGCTGTAAAGGCGATTAATCTTCGATCTCAGATGATGTGGTTTATGTGGGTTTACATCTGGTTCTTGGCCATTAGGCCACAGCCCTTACAAATTACACTCCCTCCTACTAGTTTAGGAACCTTCTTGTCACAATCCTCAGAAGACGATAAAGAACAAAATGAACTCTGGGGTAATTTTTATATGGCTAAATAAAGTAAAGGTGTCTTCCATTTGCTTTCCTTAGCATTTTGCATCTCCGATAGAGGAAAGAAATGAATGCTACTGTTATCTCTTTCCTTGTCAGATGTAGAGTTTGCTGCTCTTCATCTGTTTTGTGTATCCCTTCTCCAAATATAATGTTTAGCTGCTCACTGTTGGTGTAACATCCAGTTTTATTGAAGGAATTGTGGTGCCTCTCTATTGAGAACCGTTAACCTACACCTCCTTTGCTCAGCTGTTTCAGAGCTGCTGAATGTTTTTGTTGACATACCAAATTGCTCACTGTGAAGTTGTAGCCGCTGTTTCTCATGTTCTAGCTCCAGCAACTTAACAGCTGAACTGGATGTCTTGCATATTTTTCCCTTAGGTGAGCATCACAGATTATGTTGTGTTTGACCAGAGCAGCCTTTTCCAGACCATAATCCAGGCCACCCAGACAGTAGCCACGGCAGCCCAGGCCCCTGTTGAGAAGGTAGCAGACAAACTCCGCACAGCTTTCTGGTGTCAGCAGCTGCAGTGTCAGCCAAGCCTCCTTGCGGTCAATAGCAGCGGCGTCTGGATCTCCTCTGGGAAGAATGAGTTCCATGTAGCAAAGGGAAGCCTCATAGGTAGGTACAGGTACAAGTTTGATGCTATCATTTGTTGCACATTTAGTAGCACAGTGATGGCGCTCAGTTCATGCCAATTATTTTAGGAAATTCCCAGTACTTGAACTTTGGTAGATGTGCCATGAGTCAAGTTCAGCATATGAGGTGATGCTGTACCCTTGCCCTGTCCTTTGATGTGACTCTTCCTACCACCAGCGAGTCTGAAGATAAGGCAGTGATTATAGCATGGCGGAGTCTATCAGAAGTACAGGACTGTCGTAGCCAGAAGCTCAGACCCTGGCATGCCACGAATCCCATGTCACAAATGGGCCACTTCCTATTATGTTGTAGAATGTATTAATTATAAGATCCCAGCTTCCTTCCAGAGAGCTTCATGCAGCAAATATGTACATAGGATTCCCAATTTGTCTCCTATTCATGCACTGACCAGAACCAGGCCCTGAAATAAATCCAGTGTACTGCTTTACATTTTGATTGTTATTGCATGTCGAACATCCCATGCTACTATTTTTTTTCTTGAAATCATCCACCTTTTGAAATGAATGTTGTGAGAAAGATAGTTTTAGGGTTATATAGTTTTTCTCTTTGGTGGCTAACTGTTAACTCCAACAAGCTATGTGTCTACCTCTTGGAAAATAAAGTAAGAGAAATCAGATTTTTAATGAAAATAAGATAACTGAAAATCATCCCTTCCTCAGCATCTTCCATTCATGTAGGAGTTAATTAGAATCCAATCTTTTGCCTCTAACTGTACAGTTCAGCCCTCTAGTGCAGGGCTATCCAGACCACAGCCTGCAGGACTGCATCTGGAGTTCAGAAAAAGCTCTCCCCCCCCCCCCCATGAGTAGTGCTTACCATTCTGCAGTGGTGCCACATATTTTTCAAGCCAAACAGGTCACAGGGACATTCTGGGCAGTCGTGTCTGCCTGGACATCCTGTGACACAGCCTTCTGGGATACTGGTCAACAGAAACGACTGCCCAGAGAATCCCTGCAACCTGTTCTGTTTAAAAAGCATGCAGCGCCATGGCAGAACGGTAAGCTCCGCTCAGGATGGGGAGGGATTTTTTTGAAACACAGTGGTCCCCAGTTTGAAGACCACTGCTGTAGTGTAGCTGGTTGGTCAAGCTACCATTGAAATCCCTGTAGACATGGTGCCTGGAAAACTGCATGTTCCTAATCTTGGTCATGTACAGCTTTTCATTTTCCAATCTGAAGGCTTTATAACAATCTTGAATGTCCTGGTTCCAGTTTTTTGTTTTTTAAAAATAGCATTTGTAGCCTCATGAGACTACCCAAGTATCTGACCATGCCTTCTGTGACCAGTGGGCATGCTGCCAACCTTCTGCACCTTCTCCAGGAGCTAGAGAAGTTTGTTTGAACCTTGAACCTTTATGTTTTAACTTTGTACGTTGCCTTTCTGTCTGTCGCAGTTCCCAAGTATGCACTTTATCTGACCTTTATCTCAAAAACCCCCTAGGGAAAAATGGCAGTGTGTCCATAACATGTTTTGATTGCAGAATTTGAGTGTTCTTCCCTTTGTGTTTGTGCTCCTTCTCTCTTCTGTCCTCCTCCCCTGAGTTTTGTATAGACTGGCTTATGGTCAAGGGGATGTCATGTGCAGCTGGGCCCCTCTTGTCACCTGCATATATCAGAGACCCTCAGGAACCCTTCCACAGCCAAGAATGGGATCGCTGTGGCTGTACTTAGAGGACCCTTTCTCTGGATTGCAAGTGCTGTCCCTCTTCCCATCCTGAGGGGCAATCCCCCATGAACTTGTCCTGCACAGACGGTGCTGAAACGATTGCTTGTTGTGCAAGGCTGCTACTCAAGCCTAGCGGAAGTCCTTTTGTTTAGCTCAGGACCCATACAGTTTTCAGCAGTTCTTACTCAACAACTATTCATTTCAGCAGAGGCTGCATGTGACAAGTTCCTACAGGGATTGTTCCATTGCTCTTGACGGCTCTGAGAAATACATTCTTTCTTCCATAAAAAAGCCATGAATCTCAGTTAGACTGATTCTGAATTATTCCCAGGATATTGTACTAGGCTGTAGCTGCATCCTGTCTGGCTGCAGTGACTAAACTATCATTAAACTCGAAATAGAAATGAAGTTGGATTATCCTCTGTGGGGTGGGGGGTGGGGAAACACGCCTGTGGAGTCACAATGAATGTGGTTTCCATCCACTTCAAGGGCATTGCTAGGAAGTGAGGTTGAAAAGGCATATGGAGTCTGCATAGGAACCTATCCAGAATAATCTCCCCTCTGTGTTTGCTTCTGTGTTTACAAGACAGGAGTGCTTCGGCATAGGCTAAAATGAGTATTAGAAAAGGCTACCAGATTGGAAGCATCTCTCTCCTGCAATAGTTCCAAAGCAATAGGTTTGGCAAGAGGGTTGTTCAGGTGTTGTCTTTGACTTCTTAGGCCAGGAGTGTTTCCAATGTTCTGGAGTGGAAACACCTGCAAGAAGGCTTCAATTGAGGGAGTGGTGGAGGGCATGCGTGCAGCATGGATAGGAAATAGTGTGTTCTCGCAACACAAGCTCTCTTACTGTGACATTGAGACATCCTGTGGCAGGTGAAACCTGCCAGGTGGAATATATTTACCACATTACCTGTCCAGTTCTGCAAAGCATAATGCGCTCATAATGAGTTGCATTCATAATGTAACATAAGAAAATTACATGGTTGTTTGCAGGAAGCCTGGGCACCTATCCTTCAGATCTGAGATGCAGTGTGACATACAAGTTAGAGTAAGACCAAGGAAAATCAGGTTCACATTCTGTAAAGCTTGCAGCTATGAAGCTTGCTAGGTAACCTTGGCCCATCACCTTCTCTCAGTCTAAACCTACCCCACAGTTTGTCTAAAATAAAATGGGGGGAGGACACCATATGCATTGCCATGAGCTCCTTGGCAGGAAGGCAGCACAAAAATATAATAAATTTTGAATTAAATGTTTCATTACTGCTAATGGGGCCTAGTTTATGCTTATCCAAAGTTTCTGTACAATTTAGAGATTGCTAGAAATTGGAAGTTGAGACTTTTCCTTTTCAGAGAGCCATGAGAAAAGTGGCTAGCATCACCTTTCAAGCAATTTTAGTAATTGTGTTGTAAACTTGGCCAGTGTCAGGTTTTAAAGCCCCTTTGGAAATTTGTTTTAGGATTGTTTTCAGGTTGCCAACATTTGTCACCACTTCTGTTGTGGAAAGTGCATTTTGTTGCATTTGTGAACCACTATGGTCCAGTCAGCAGTGCTGAGAACTTTGGGTTAAGCCATTGGAACATCTCAGTTATTTGTCTGTAAAATGGGAATCTGTCACAGTATCTTGAAGGCAATAGGGCAGCTGAAGCATATCTATCCCGGGCGCCATCTTTGAGAAGCTCGGAAAGCTGAAAATCCGTCCTCCCACGGCCTAGATACAACAACATCGCAGCGAGAAAAGCTATTAAGAGTGAGTGAACTTGGCTCGTTAAAAAGTTTTACTGAGAACTGTAAGTAAGAAGTCTGGAGGAGGAGGAGGAGATAATTCAAGATTATTCACGCTGGCCGTTAGCCACCCAGGGGGGGAATAGGTGAATTGGTATTTCCCCTGCTGGAGTAAGTGCAAGATTATATTTTTTTAATGGTATGTACCAAAGAGAAATAAATAAGTAATCTTTAACGAAGGAAATAAAGTTTACCTTCATTTTCCCAGCAAAAAGCCTTTATTTAAGCCTGGACACTGCTGGTTTCTGTTTCAGTTTCTCAGCAAGAGGCTTGAATTTTTTTTTTCTTCTTTTGGTCATTTAAAGGCATACTAACCTAATTTGATTGTGGATTTGATTGACTTTTTTTGGATATAAAAATCTGGAAAGTAGCCCTGGATACAAAATTAGAAAGTAGCCCTGCAGGAAGTGGCTCGAGTTGGTGTTGATAAAAATGCCTTTTGAAAATCTAAAAGATGATCGTGAAAGCCAGGCCTTGTTGGTGGACTTTCTGATGGATTTTAGAAGAGAAATGGAGCAACAAGTCAGAGAACTCTCTGAACAAATTGGGCAAATAAGCTCCTCCCTTGTAAACTCTTGGGAACAGATTATAAACAATAGAGAAGAAAAAAGAATGGATCAGATGTCCATCAGATGTCCATCAGGTGAAGTTAAAGAAGTGGAGTATTTTGAAATGGGACACGAGATGGAAGAAGCAATTATCATAATAACTGAGAATCTTAAGGAAGAAAAAAGACGAAATGTCCAGAGAGCAAGCTGTCTCAAGAAGAGGAAGAATTTATGGATTGAATTCAAGAATAACAGAATGAAAAAGAAGAAAGAAAAACAGAGGGGGGGACTTAAGAAGAAAAAGAAGTGGAAGAACCAGTAGGAGGACTAAGAGGGAACACCAATAAGACAGAGTACAAAGTAAACAATAAGAAGAAGGGCAAAATGGTTGAATAATAAATAGAATTTTTTTTTTAATATATTAAATTAAAAGAGATGCAAATGAAAATTTGAAATATAAATATTGTGGAAATTAAGTGGTATTAAGATAAATATTTTATTAATTAGATTAAATTAAAGTGGATGAAAAGGGAATTTGGAATATAAGTATCGTGAAAATTAAAGTGGTAAATATATGAAATAAATTAGATGGAATTGTAATTTTGGAATATAAGTATGGTGTAAATTATAGTGGTATTAAGACAAATAAAAGGGTTATTTTATAAAAAAGAAGGTAAATAAAATAAATTATAGATGTCAATTTATTTTGGAGAAAATATTAAACCTGTATTTTGGGTTAATAAATATGTGGATAAGTGAATTATAATATTATTGTAATTGGAGATATTTGTTTTTTAGATGTGATATTAGAAATTAAGAATCAGATAAGAGATTGTATTTTAGAGGTTAGTTTAGTGGTAAGAAGAGTCTATAAGTAAAAATTTGAAGCCTTTTTTGATTGGATAGTTATGGAAAATGATGTATAACATGTTATAAGAGATATTGAAGGAGGTAATACCATTGTAATCGGAGACTTCTTTTTTAGATGTCATATTAGAAATTAAGAATTAGATAAGAAAAATTTTATTTTAGAGATTAGTTTAGTTGTAAGAAGAGTGTATAAGTAAAAGTCTGAAGTGTTTTTTTTATGATGGGATAGATAAGGTTAGAGGAAAAATATGGAATGTTAAAGTACTAACCAGTTGGGTTAAAGAATATGATAATTTTTGTATTGATTATTAATTTTCAGTGGATTAATGTTTGTTGTAATCGATGGCCACCACCCTCGTGTGTAACCTATGTAGTCCTAGCCCTAAGTCTATCCAATTTTCCTTACCTGTATCTGTAATAAATAAATAGGTATGGAGGATAGGCTGTTACCCATGCAGCAAATCCCCCCTCTCCACGTCGCTGGAATGGTCCAATGGAAAGGCAGAAGCCAATACGGTTGGTTCCAGCGGCGTCGCAGGAGTTGCCAGAACGTGACTGTGTTCAGCCGTGAACTGCCTAAGGGACTCCGGCTCCTGATTTTGCCTCGAGGTTGACTCCTGAAGCCTTTTCCAGAACTGGATGTAGCCACAAGGCAGTGGAGGTTTGAGGTCAGAGTTTCCTTCTCTTAGATGAGCTGCCTTCCTAGGCTGACGAGTCCCATCTACCCGGTGGCTGTTTAGTCGCCTCTTACGACAAGTACAGCCAAACTGAGGGCCTATTCTTAGCCCCCAGCCCCCAGGGTAAACAAGACCAACAAGGCGGCAGACTGGTTTGAAGCCCACTCTGAGGAGTTGACACCAGTCATTGAGGAAAAGAGGAGAGCTCAAGCAGCATACAAGGCCTGTCCCAGTGAGCTCAACCTGCAGGTCCTCCGAACTGCTCGCAGCAAAGTCCAACAGACTGCCAGGAGATGTGCTAACGACTACTGGCTCCAGCTCTGTTCCGAGATACAGATAGCAGCTGACACGGGCAACATCAAGGGGATGTATGATGGTATCAAGCAGGCCCTAGGTCCAACACAGAAGAAAATTGCCCCTCTGAAGTCTGCCACAGGCGAGGTCATCCAGGATCGGGCGCAGCAGATGGAACGCTGGGTGCAGCACTACTCTGAGCTATATTCCAGAGAAAATGTAGTCACCGAAGAAGCACTGAACAACATTGAGTGCCTGCCTGTGCTGGAAGAGCTTGACAGTGAACCAACCCTAGAAGAACTTCACGTGGCCCTGGACTCCCTTGCCTTTGGCAAGGCACCTGGAAAAGACAGCATCCCTGCTGAAGTCCTAAAATGCTGCAAAGAGATCATCGTCACTGAGCTGCATGAAATCCTCTGTTTCTGCTGGAGAGAAGGTGGAGTACCTCAAGACATGAGGGATGCAAACATCATCACGCTGTACAAGAACAAAGGTGACAGGGGTGACTGCAACAACTACCGCGGCATCTCTCTCCTTAGCGTTGTAGGAAAGCTGTTTGCCCGAGTTGTACTAAAGAGGCTCCAGGTACTTGCAGAGAGCGTCTATCCAGAATCGTAGTGTGGATTCCGAGCCAACAGGTCCACCACTGATATGGTATTCTCCCTTAGACAACTGCAGGAGAAATGCAGGGAACAACGACAGCCACTCTTTATAGCCTTCATAGATCTCACAAAGGCTTTCGACCTGGTCAGCAGGGACGGCCTCTTCAAGATTCTCCCCAAGATTGGATGTCCACCCAGGCTCCTCAGCATCATCAGATCTTTCCACAAGGACATGAAGGGCACTGTTGTCTTCGATGGCTCCACATCAGACCCTTTTGACATCCGAAGCGGAGTGAAGCAGGGCTGTGTTCTTGCACCAACCTTGTTTGGGATTTTCTTCGCTGTCCTGCTGAAGCAGGCCTTTGGAACTGCAACAGAAGGCATCTATCTCCGGACCAGATCAGACGGAAAGCTCTTCAACCTCTCCAGACTGAGAGCAAAATCCAAAGTCCAGCTGAAATGTCTGCGTGACTTCCTCTTTGCCGACAATGCAGCTGTCACTACCCACTCTGCCAAAGATCTCCAGCAGCTCATGGATCGTTTTAGCAAGGCCTGCCAAGATTTTGGACTGACAATCAGCCTGAAGAAAACACAGGTCATGGTTCAGGATGTGGACTCACCTCCCTGCATTACAATCTCTGAGCATGAACTGGAGGTTGTCCATGACTTTGTGTACCTTGGCTCAACGATCTCCGACACTCATTCTCTCGATACCGAGCTAAACAAGCGCATCGGTAAAGCAGCTACCACGTTTTCCAGACTCACAAAGAGAGTCTGGTCCAACAAGAAGCTGACGGAACATACCAAGATCCAGGTCTACAGAGCTTGCGTCCTGAGTACACTTCTGTACTGCAGCGAGTCATGGACTCTTCGCTCACAACAGGAGAGGAAACTGAGCGCTTTCCACATGCGCTGCCTCCGACGCATCCTCGGCATCACCTGGCAGGACAAAGTTCCAAACAACACAGTCCTGGAACGTGCTGGAATCCCTAGCATGTATTCACTGCTGAAACAGAGACGCCTGCGTTGGCTTGGTCATGTCGTGAGAATGAATGATGGCCGGATCCCAAAGGATCTCCTCTATGGAGAACTCGTGCAAGGAAAGCACCCTACAGGTAGACCACAGCTGCGATACAAGGACATCTGCAAGAGGGATCTGAAGGCCTTAGGGATGGACCTCAACAAGTGGGAAACCCTGGCCTCTGAGCGGCCCGCTTGGAGGCAGGCTGTGCAGCATGGCCTTTCCCAGTTTGAAGAGACACTTTGCCAACAGTCTGAGGCTAAGAGGCAAAGAAGGAAGGCCCATAGCCAGGGAGACAGACCAGGGACAGACTGCACTTGCTCCCGGTGCGGAAGGGATTGTCACTCCCGGATTGGCCTTTTCAGCCACACTAGACGCTGTGCCAGAACCACCTTTCAGAGCGCGATACCATAGTCTTTCGAGACTGAAGGTTGCCAATACAATAAATAAATAAAGCATTATTTTAAAAAAAAGAAAAAAAGAAGGCAATAGGGCAGATTGCCAGTTTGCATCATGAACAAACCTGGAAAGATGGAAGCTGAAATCCAGAATGTCTTATGTATAGATTTAAAACAACTCCGTCAGGACTTCTTTTAGTGTTCTGAGTGGATTGGGGATGTATCTTTGCACACTGATGCTATTTCTGTTTCCTTCTTCAGGTACATTTTGGAATAATGTAGTGCCTCGTGGCACTGCTTCAGCAACAAAATGGGCTTTTGTGTTGGCTTCTGCAGCTCCAACAAAAGAAGGTAAAGTCTGACTCATAGCTCTCTCGTGAGTCTAACATGCTTCTTCTAGGTTGAATGTTCTTCTAGGTTGAATGTACATGCTCTGCCCTTTGCAGACACTTTGATTTGTTCATTCAGTAATAGATGGCTAAAAAAGACACAGCCTTTTAAACATGGAGATAAAAGCAGAATATTGTGCATACTCCAAAACAAGGAAATACAAAGTGAAGCTATTTCTTCCCTCTTGGCTGTGCCCTGTGAAGCAAGTTAACAAAAAGAAACAAAAGCTGTCCTAGATCAGGGGTGTCAAACATAAGGCCCGGGGGGCTGGATGCGGCCTGTGGAAGCTTTTTATCTGGCCCTCAGGCTCTCAACTTCTGAGCAGTGCTGAGGTGTTACTGCTGAAAGGGCAGCCCACATTAAAATTGGACTCTCCAATAACTTGAAATATGATCAAGGGTTGCATATTTTCTTTTCAGTCATTTGCAGCTAATGAGTTCCTAAGTGAGAAAAAGCGCTTACTTTTGGTTAGGACCTATTTCATGACATCACTTCTGGCCCTCAGCAGACATCATGAATGATATTCGGCCCACTGTATGAAATGAGTTTGACACCCCTGTCCTAGATGGTCCCATAAACCATTCATTGATGTAGAAACCAGATTGAAGGTTCACAAATGAGTACCTAAAATCATTATTTAAAAGTCTGCAACTTATTTTGTCCCATCCCACCTACCTACCTCCAAATATTAACTGCAGGAACTTTTGTGTCATCTGCAAATTGATAACCATTCCCTCTAGCCCTCATTCAGGTAACTTATAAAAATTATTGGCCAGCCCCATTGCACTCCACTTGATCCCTCCCTCCAGGATGACGTGGAATCATTTAATAACACTTGTTGGGAATGATTGTTCAATTAGCTTTGGACCCACCTGACAGGAATATCATCTAACCCTTCAACCTTTTTCATGCCACAACCAATATATAAATAAATAACATATGACACTGGGGACCCCACCATCAATCCCCTCCCAGGACCCTATCTGGCCACTCCATCCCCCTCACTGCCCACTCTGCCCCCGTAACGCCCTCTCAGCACTGCTCACTGTAACCAAATATTAGAGAGAGCAGGAAAAATTATCATGAAGCCTGTTACTAGTGAAAGCTATTTTAGCTTTCTAAGTTTCTAAGAACTTGAGCAGGACTACAACACAGTCTCCTGGTTCTTGAAGGCGTACACCAGATGCCTCTCCCGTTTACCTGGTGGTGCTCTAGTCCAGTGGTATTCACCCTTTTTCATTCCTTTAAGTTGCCATCACCCCACAATTGAGCCTTCATGACCCCATTAGATCCCGACCCAAGGTTGACGAATACTGTTCTAGTCTAGCGGTTCCCAAACTGTGGGCTGGGACACTGCCAAGCTGACAGCTGACGAGAGAAATGTATTGAGCCCTATGGAAAGCAAAACTGAGCCACATGCACACGTTTTCTTGTGAGCATGTGAACGTACCTCAGTCCACTGTAAAGGGGAACACAAGGCCACCAGACTGAACCTGATCCAATGAATATGAAGCTCAATGAATGCTCCAGAAGGCAGTTTCCCCCTCCTTCCCCATAGTAAAAAGGATAAAAACAGAGGTTTGAGCAAAACACTTTTTTATGCTCATAAAGCTAGGTAGGTCCTAACAGTTTCATTTTGAGCACCCACTTTTTAAAAGTTTGGGAACCACTGATCCAGCCCACATTTTCTCATTTTTATCCACATTGTCAGGTGAAACTTTGTCAAATAATTTACTGACAGCTCGGTACACTCATGATGTTCCTGTGTGCCTATCAAGACAGATAATGAGATTCTTCTGACACAACTTGTTTTTGACAACCCATGCTGGTTCATAGTGATCACCCCATTATTTTCAAAGTCCTCACAGGCATTTCACTTAATAATCTTTTCCAGGATCTCTTCAGGTACTGATGTCAGGCTGACCAGTCTGTCATTTCTTGGATCGTGCTTTTCCATCCTTTTTTTTTAAAGATAGAGACACTATTTTCTCATCTTCAGTCTTCAGTTCCCAGACTGTTTCCTGCCTTGCTCAAGCTCATTTGCCTTGTTAGTGCCATTTTCCTTGTGCCATAGCTCCTTGTTAGTGCCATAGTTCCTTGTTAGTGCCATTTTCAAAAAGCATTTTTCCCTTGCTTTCCCATCCCCTCCTTTAGTCCTTTATAAATGCACTGACACTAAATGAGTTTGTAAGAGTGAGGATTTCTGAAGAATAAAAAGATTTCACAAGAATGACTTTGTCCTTTTTCATAGGAAGCTTTCTGTGGCTGTGCCAGAATAACAAAGACCTGTTCTGTGTCAGTGATCAAAATCCTCAGTTCCACCCTTCAACTGTTCAGCTACCCCCTGATGGTGAAATGGTGTACTATTCGGCCTGCCAGGATGCCATATGGGGCCTGGATCACCTGGGACAGGTTTTCATAAGGACACTTTCACCAAATTGCCCAACTGGGATGCACTGGACCAAACTGGATCTTGCTCAGTTAGGTATGTCTGCTGTGCTCAGAAATCTCTAACTTAAACGACCTCATTTTTCTGTGTGCACTTGATGGATATTGATAAGCAGAGTTGTTCCAAGGCTTGAAACCTGTTAAATCATTAAATGCAGACAAATTGTAGTTTGGGTTTACAGAATTTTTGCCATGTTAATCCTAAAGGATGAGTGGGACAAAGAAGGGGATAGCCACCTATGCTGGGCCAATATTTGTTAGTGAAAGAAAATGATAGGGATTTTAAGTAAGTGTTAATGATGCCATACCATATCAGACAACTTAAGGACAACC
The DNA here is from genome assembly GCF_035046505.1 of Tiliqua scincoides. Classification (NCBI taxonomy): domain Eukaryota; kingdom Metazoa; phylum Chordata; class Lepidosauria; order Squamata; family Scincidae; genus Tiliqua; species Tiliqua scincoides. The sequence goes on from NC_089821.1 coordinate 301,066,970, forward strand.
CTAAGACAACTTAAGACCCTTAAGACCCTTAAGACAACTTAAGACCCTTAAGACAACTTAAGACAACCCTAAGGAGACATCTCCTTAGACAACTGCAGGAGAAATGCAGGGAACAACGACAGCCACTCTTTATAGCCTTCATAGATCTCACAAAGGCTTTCGACCTGGTCAGCAGAGACGGCCTCTTCAAGATTCTCCCCAAGATTGGATGTCCACCCAGGCTCCTCAGCATCATCAGATCTTTCCACAAGGACATGAAGGGCACTGTTGTCTTCGATGGCTCCACATCAGACCCTTTTGACATCCGAAGCGGAGTGAAGCAGGGCTGTGTTCTTGCACCAACCTTGTTTGGGATTTTCTTCGCTGTCCTGCTGAAGCAGGCCTTTGGAACTGCAACAGAAGGCATCTATCTCTGGACCAGATCAGACGGAAAGCTCTTCAACCTCTCCAGACTAAGAGCAAAATCCAAAGTCCAGCTGAAATGTCTGCGTGACTTCCTCTTTGCCGACGATGCAGCTGTCACTACCCACTCTGCCAAAGATCTCCAGCAGCTCATGGATCGTTTTAGCAAGGCCTGCCAAGATTTTGGACTGACAATCAGCCTGAAGAAAACACAGGTCATGGTTCAGGATGTGGACTCACCTCCCTGCATTACAATCTCTGAGCATGAACTGGAGGTTGTCCATGACTTTGTGTACCTTGGCTCAACGATCTCCGACACTCATTCTCTCGATACCGAGCTAAACAAGCACATCGGTAAAGCAGCTACCACGTTTTCCAGACTCACAAAGAGAGTCTGGTCCAACAAGAAGCTGACGGAACATACCAAGATCCAGGTCTACAGAGCTTGCGTCCTGAGTACACTTCTGTACTGCAGCGAGTCATGGACTCTTCGCTCACAACAGGAGAGGAAACTGAGCGCTTTCCACATGCGCTGCCTCCGACGCATCCTCGGCATCACCTGGCAGGACAAAGTTCCAAACAACACAGTCCTGGAACGTGCTGGAATCCCTAGCATGTACTCACTGCTGAAACAGAGACGCCTGCGTTGGCTTGGTCATGTCGTGAGAATGGATGATGGCCGGATCCCAAAGGATCTCCTCTATGGAGAACTCGTGCAAGGAAAGCGCCCTACAGGTAGACCACAGCTGCGATACAAGGACATCTGCAAGAGGGATCTGAAGGCCTTAGGGATGGACCTCAACAAGTGGGAGACCCTGGCCTCTGAGCGGCCCGCTTGGAGGCAGGCTGTGCAGCATGGCCTTTCCCAGTTTGAAGAGACACTTTGCCAACAGTCTGAGGCTAAGAGGCAAAGAAGGAAGGCCCATAGCCAGGGAGACAGACCAGGGACAGACTGCACTTGCTCCCGGTGTGGAAGGGATTGTCACTCCCGGATTGGCCTTTTCAGCCACACTAGACGCTGTGCCAGAACCACCTTTCAGAGCGCGATACCATAGTCTTTCGAGACTGAAGGTTGCCAATACAAAAAAAATAATGATGCCAAAGCAGCAAGATGTGATTGTTCTTTGAGATTAGCTACCCTTTAGGCTCAAACTGGATGATACAGAAAGTAATGATGAGTCAGGGCCAGAACAGGATGGTAATGTTGCTGGTGTCTTGTGACTCCATCCCATGTAATGATAGCAGAGAGTAAGTGGTAGGGCTGAGAACATGGTTTCTTCCCCTACCTTGGTGCTGTGTCCTCCAGGGTGCCCATTAATTATGTTACATCAAAATGAAGGTAGAATGAAGACATCTTTAGTAATAATAATGAAGCAATATCTAAAATGGAAGAATCGACATTGAAAACAGGCAGGAATAGGCAATGTCTGATGAAATGTTAAGAAATGGAGAATTGGCATAATTGTCCCCATCCCCCACCCCCCAAATATCAACTTTTTCATACAAGTTCTATTTTGTACTTAGACTGAGACCTGAAGCATAGCACATAACTTGATTATGTGCTATTACCTCCCAGAATTCCTAAAACAAAATAGAATGGCCCTTGATAATGTGCTGGCTGCTGGCAAGCAGAACAGCTCCCTTCTGGGTGAACAGCAATTGGCATCAGCTTTGATAAAGCAAAAATCCTCAAAGTGGAGTCAGAAAAGAAGAAAAATGTTACTTAAGAAGTGCATCTTTGATATCAAATTGTGCTGTGCATGTGAATAAATGCCCTGCAGTGCAGAGCAGGTGATATATGACTCCTTGCTTAGTGGGCCCTGATGCTTATTTAGATCAAAACCAACAGCTGAACCCTTGAGCACTGAAGCCCCTGGGATCCAACATACTTTATGCTGTGAGGAGTAAAAAGATTTTATTTTATAGTGCCACTGAATATCAGACTGAGAGGAGCGGTTGAATTATGCTGAGCATTGTTCCCCCCCCCCCTTATAGCTATTTGGAGACATGAAGGTCTTATGTAATGGTGCTAAATTAAAGACAGAATTATGGAGAAATAAGCTGTTAGAGTTCAAATACTTCGTGTTTTTTAATCTAGTTGTAATGACTTCACTTTCAAACATCCTTTTATTATAAGACTACGGTTTTCAAACTCTCCAGGAGTTTGAAACCCGCAGTAAGTCTTTGTGGGGGCGGGGGGAGGCAGCAGGGGCAGGGGGAAGGCAGTGACGCGATCCCCAGGATCGCATCGCTCAGGGGGCTGCAGGGACTGGGATGCACTCACCAGTCCCTGCAGCAGCCGCCCCTGTGTGTGGGGAGCCCTGTGTGAGCGCCTGCAGGGCGCCCTGGGTCAGGGAAAGGGAGAGTGGAGCAATCTGCTCTGCCTCTGCAGAAGCAGAAGCAGAGCGCAATTGCCCCACTCTCCCTTTCCCTCACCTGGGGAGCCCTGCAGGCACTCAGGCAGGGCTCCCCGCACACAGGGATGGCTGCTGCAGGGACGAGGGTGCACCCCAGTCCCTGCAGCCCCATCAGAAGGAAAAGCAGAGCGATCGTGCTCCGCTTCCGGTTTTGCGGAGCGGGGCAAGATCTCTCCACTTTAACTTTTCCTGACCTGGGGAGCCCTGCCGAAGGTTACGCAGGGCTCCCCGCACCCCCGGGAGGCTGCAGGAGGCTTGGGCAAGTGCACCCAAGCCCCTGCAGCCCCCCTGAGCAGCATGATCCGCCCTTTCTCCTGGCTGCCCCTGCCCCTTAAGGGGGCAGAGGCCAGGACCCACAGGCTGGGGCGTCGCGACGCCCCAGTTTGAATACCACGGTCATAAGAGTACACAGTATCTGGATGCTTCACCTAATCAAGAGATCTTGGCTTTTTCATTTCGCTGTCAAGTCATTTCAGCCCTTCAGAAGAGCAATAGAGTTCGTTCTGCACTGTGTCCTTTCTTTGCATGCTGACGGCCTTGCTCCCTCTTCTCTGCCTGTTCATTTTACAGCAACCCTCTAGTTGAGGATTATGGGCAGCCTCATCCTGTGCTGTCCCTGCACCAGTGCTGGGTGTAGCAAATAAGACATGTTTGTGCCACGCAAAAATAGGTGGTACTGGCAGGGTGGCCTGCACCACACTGTCAGTTGCTGGAGCCCCAGCTGCTGGCAGAGTGGAGGTCAGCGCTGAGTGGCTTGGGGAGGGTGGTGGGAGTGTGTGGGGGAGTCATTCCTGGGTGGAGAGAGGGTGAAGGAAGGGCAGAAGGGGGGAAGGGACAGACTTGGAAGGGTGTGGGACCTGTGGAGGACTCCTCTGCCCAGTCCAATCCCCTGTGTTAGGCTTGGGAGCCTGACACAGGGCTTTTCAAGTCTGCGGCAGCAAAATAGATGGTGTAGACTTGCAAAGTGTCATTGAGCAAGCTGGAGCATTACTCAGGGTAAGGAGACAAATGTCCCTTTCCCCCAAGGAGACTTCCAGTCTGCCTGGATCCAGCGGTAGCCATTTAGTGCAGCTGCTCCTGTGCTAGCTAGGATTGGGCTCTGAATGTATTTCTCACTTGTTGGTGAAGTAGTTCTTTAAAGAGCTCAACAGCTTGAAAGGACCTTTCAAGGTCCTTTCAAGGTGGCTAAGTTTGCAGACGACCCCAAACTTTTCCGAGTGGTAAAGACCAGAAGTGATTGTGAGGAGCTCCAGAAGGATCTCTCCAGACTGGCAGAATGGGCAGCAAAATGGCAGATGCGCTTCAATGTCAGTAAGTGTAAAGTCATGCACATTGGGGCAAAAAATCAAAACTTTAGATATAGGCTAATGGGTTCTGAGCTGTCTGTGACAGATCAGGAGAGAGATCTTGGGGTGGTGGTGGACAGGTCGATGAAAGTGTCGACCCAATGTGCGGCGGCAGTGAAGAAGGCCAATTCTATGCTTGGGATCATTAGGAAGGGTATTGAGAACAAAACGGCTAGTATTATAATGCCGTTGTACAAATCTGTGGTAAGGCCACACCTGGAGTATTGTGTCCAGTTCTGGTCGCCGCATCTCAAAAAAGACATAGTGGAAATGGAAAAGGTGCAAAAGAGAGCGACTAAGATGATTACGGGGCTGGGGCACCTTCCTTATGAGGAAAGGCTACGGCGTTTGGGCCTCTTCAGCCTAGAAAAGAGACGCTTGAGGGGGGACATGATTGAGACATACAAAATTATGCAGGGAATGGACAGAGTGGATAGGGAGATGCTCTTTACACTCTCACATAATACCAGAACCAGGGGACATCCACTAAAATTGAGTGTTGGGCGGGTTAGGACAGACAAAAGAAAATATTTCTTTACTCAGCATGTGGTCGGTCTGTGGAACTCCTTGCCACAGGATGTGGTGCTGGCGTCTAGCCTAGACGCCTTTAAAAGGGGATTGGACAAGTTTCTGGAGGAAAAATCCATTATGGGGTACAAGCCATGATGTGTATGTGCAACCTCCTGATTTTAGAAATGGGTTATGTCAGAATGCCAGATGCAGGGGAGGGCACCAGGATGAGGTCTCTTGTTATCTGGTGTGCTCCCTGGGGCATTTGGTGGGCCGCTGTGAGATACAGGAAGCTGGACTAGATGGGCCTATGGCCCGATCCAGTGGGGCTGTTCTTATGTTCTTATGACCTTTGCACCCTCTTGTAGTTGTCCTTTGTTCTTAGTTCACATAGCACCCATTCAGACCTCTGACTGCATGTGACCTCTTTTTATCTTTTAAGATTACCATTTTGATAGCCTTCACTTTGAACAGGATTGCTTGGATCCCAGTATCTCTTTTCCCCCTTCTATATCTCTACATATATCAGGAAAGGGTGATTTTGCACCCAAAAGGATTGCTTGGTTAGACTGTGTCAAAAGTCTGTTTTCATACTTAACAGGAAGAGTTGTTAGTCACTATGAAAAGAGAACATTAGATGCTGCCTTTAGGAATGTTGTCCATTAATACCCCAGTCCTATTCTCTGCTGCACAGAATCTCATGCAAGGGCATCAACATGAGTATGAGAAAGCAAATTATTCTCTTGTCATAATTTTGCACCACCAACAGCACTTCCACAGGAATAGCCTGTAGTGCAAACAGTTTTTTAGTGACAATGTAACTCAACCGTAGAGTTCAAGAGATATTTTGAGGAGAGGGTAGAACATAGGAGTTAGGGACATGGGTGTATTGTCAGTTGTCCCACTGTCCTTTTGATCCCACCCAAGGGATCCTGCAGCAAAAGGACTTCTCAGTGACAGGAAGTTATGTCACTCCTGCCTATTGTAGGACAACACTTTTAGTTTTGTAGTTAAGCTACAGTTTCATTCTTTAGGAACTTATGTTCACAAACAATTAACTAGCACAAGCGTGATGGATTGTAAGGCCTTCTGCCTGCAGGTTATGGGGCAAAATTACACCGTCTGTCCAAAGTAAGTATGTCATTGACAATATTTAATACAAGCAGACTTTTACACTAAGCTTTCCTGAAGAGTACACTGTATCCAGTTATGGGATATCCCAGTTGCAGAACAGAATGTTCTGTAAATCTATGAGATTCACTCATGGGGAGGGTGTAAGTTTAGAATCTTGCCAAAATATCGCATGACTACAATGTTTGTGCGTGCACCTTGTCTTTCCAAAAGTTATAGTATGGAAGCACTAGACCAGATTTCTCTGCATTTTCATCCATATAACATTTCAGCTTTCTTTCACACCTTCCTAAATGTAAATAACACAGTTGAAACGTCTAGGAATCTGAAATCTATTGATAGATGATTGACGGATTACTTGAAAGAGTAATTTAACAGCTTTGCATTTTCTATTTCAGTTCTCAGGAAAGCAGCAAAGTTTTGATGCTGCCATTCAAGTGAAAACAAAAAATGCTGATTGGATAACCCTTTTGGAAAAACGCTTCTTTCTTCCATTGCACAATGGTAGCAGAAGCTGGCTAACCTTGAAATATTTATCCCAAAGCCCCATCCGGTGACCACTCTTGGCTAGTAACATTTGGAATGTTAAGCACTAACATGTATTTATAGACCTAGTTTGCAAGCATGACCAGCTCCAAGGAGAGTTCACTGGAGGTCATGTGAAAACTTGCTTCTCTAATTAGACACAGAATTACATTACATTGAGGGCCCCCCCCCCGTTTATTCCTCTTTGAAAATGTTTCCAGCAATAATTATAGAATACATTCTGTCCTGTTGTCCTATAAGATGCTTTTTTAAAAAGCAAACAGTTTTTATTTTTCCTTCTTTTGTTTTGATGTTAATTTTAGCAGATGTAGTTCACGATTCAAAGCTCCATGCATGCTCTGAGGCATTCATGATCCTCTTTTGAGAATGGTTTGTTTCAGATTATCAGTACTCCCTAAGTAACAGTCATATTTGGGAGAGGGTCAAATAGTACCTACACTCCCTGTCTTGCCTTCAAATCCTGCATAAATGTAAAATATGCATATGCGTGTCAAATCCAATAACCATATGCCCAAACTGTGCAGTTGATTCTTGGGTTTTATGCAAGATGTTGATTGTGCAGGTCAGACTTGTACGTGTTGGGTGCCGTGAGCATAGGCTTGATGTAAGTGTTGTTAGCCCATTCTTGGCTTTCTGTCTCAGACTGAAAGGCAGTCTCATTCCTCCACAGTGCACAGCCTCTACTCAGGGAGAAGATAATGAACCTGTACAATGAACTTCTCTATTCACTTCAGTGGAGGCGAAAAATTTTTATGTAAATTCTTCTGTATGCCTAGAGCTGCCCTTTTCCATTGAAGCAAATGGAATTGATCTTGCATGTAGAAGAGCTCTCTCTGCATTTCAGAAGCCCTGCACCCACAAGGACCTGCTGGATAGGGACAACCAGGTGCAGTCCATGGACAACTAAAACTCTCCTTTTCTGTAGTACTTGTCTGCTTAAAAGTTCTGTTGCATTAAGTAGGGAGTTTTTATTCGCTTTACTGGTGTACTTCTGTGGTACAATATTTTGGCCTTAGAAGCCTTTTGTTTCTTGCTGAAAGAAGTTCATGCTTCTACAAGTTCATGCTGAGACATCGGTCTACAACTTGCCTTTCTTCAATTAATTGCAGACACTTTAAAGGCTCAAATTGCTGTGCTGTGACGGCTCCTTAATACTTTCCACCACTCTGTTGGGTCTCCAAACTCCTAAGCCCTACAGGTAGCTACATACCTTCCTGTTCTTCTTTCCTGCTCCCCCCCCCCCATCCTTCTCTGCTCTTCCACATTGGTTCTTCCATCTACTTTTTATGCCCAGAATGGTCAGTAATTTTCCTGGTTAATTCTGAGGCTCAGACTCCATGTAACGTGCGAGAACGGTCATTGGAACTCTTGTTGCTTTGGTTTATTGTTCTTAGTTGGATCAGCAGCAATGCAGGAAAGATGGTTAACTGTTCCTGATCTAAATTTCCCTCCAGCTGAAGTTGCTGAAGCAAGGGATAAAACAGCATTAGTTGTGCAGCTTGAGCCTAACCACTACCATAGGCCAAAGCTGAACATTGTTTGATTTACTGGAAGTCGTCCTTTTTTAACTAGGTGCTGTGAAGCTGGTCAGTTTGGCATGTGGAAAACAGCACATCTGGGCGTGTGACAGTTGTGGTGGTATCTACTTTCGAGTTGGAACACAGCCTCTGAACCCAAGTCTGATGCTTCCTGCATGGATAATGATTGAGCCACCAATCCAGGTAAAATAGCCTTCCTCCTTTGTAACTAATTGGTCTGTCCCAGTGCTAGTGCTTTTGGAGTACTAGTGCTTTTTGTTCACAACAGTGGTGTTACTGGGGTTTGCCTCACCCAGTGTGGGAGGCCAGCGTGTCACCCCCATAGTGGACCTCCTCGCATTCAGTGGGGGGGGGGGCAATGCCTTGGGGTGTGGCCGTGGTGATGCTCCATCACCCCACCCCTCCTGTTTTTTGGCTATAAGTTTTGGTAGAACAGAAATATTTAAACAGTTCATTTCATTTCAGTCTGCATGAAAATATGCATGGAATGATATATAACGTGGTATTATTCAAAAATACCAAGATTTAAAAAACTTTGGCCATGTGACTCTCTCTCTCTCTCTCTCGCACACACACGCACACACACCATGCGCCCGCCCGCCCGCCCACGCCATGCGGCCCACACTCCCCTAGTGATGCCACTAGTTCACAGTGATGGCACTGTTCAACCCTGACAAGTTTGGTGAAGATGAAAGGGGAGGTTGAGTAGAAATGGGGCTGGGGAAGAATTCTCCATTTCATAGTCAGAGCTGGCCCGTCCATGAGGCCAACTGAGGCAGCTGCCTCAGGCAGTGGGCACTTGCTTCCATTCACCACTGCTGCTCCTTCTTGCTCCTGAATTGGAAAAGGAAGAGGAATACACCACTACTGTCCTATGGCTATTAGAAGAGTTTGTACTTTTTTACTAGTAGTGAGGCTTTTTTCTTAGCTGCAGCAGAAAAGGAAGAGGCAGAAAAGCCGACAATGGCATTTTCAAAACAATAGAAATGTTTAAAAGCTGGCAAAGTTTCCAAACCTTTCTCCTGTGTACAATTTTTTTTGTCCTTACGATAGGACAAACATCTCATTTTTTATATCTAGGGAGTCTCTCAATTTTAAAATATTGTAAATAAAAAGCTTCATCTAAACTGCACTGGCTTTTCTGTTCATGGTCTGTAAATATAACTGTGCAAAAAAGAAAAAAAAGGCTCTGCTGACAAAAGTAACTCTTGTCTATTTGTGGTGTAAGGAGATCAAAGGTGCAGGGTGCGATTACATTTGCAATGGGGGGGGCAGACCCACCTGTGAAAAACAAGAGCTTTGCTATATTAGACTCTAATATATTCTAATATAGAAAAGAGTCTTTTATGGACTCTTTTTCTCAAGAAAAGAGAAATAATCTCTTGGTTATACAATGGAATTTGGAAGAATTCCAGTACATTTTGGCAGGTTGTTAACAAGAAAAATTGAAAGGGTGACTTTGTGTTGCCTCTGGACACTAACCCCCCCCCCCCAATAAAAGCCAGCTTGGTTCTATCTTTTGACCCACAGATAATTGGTGTCCTAGCAAGCCATTCAAGAGGCCATTGCAGATTGACTGTTCTTTGTTAACTTGACCTGATAGTTTTGTGGCATCCTAGTCATAGCAGCAGACAAAACAGGAGACAGTACAAACCAAAAGGGAACTTACAGCCCTGCCTTTCAGTTCCTTAATGTACGAATTTGTTCTCAAAGTATTGTCTGCCCATAGTGAGGGAGAACAATCTAACCCTCTGCTCAGATACAATCATTGGCCATGTCCTGGAGCGTATTATCATAATGCTTGCCTGCAAGTAATTTTATTTTCTTCTGCAGAAGAACTTGCATAACAGTCCCAAATTCAGGGATGGTGCAGTTTCTGTCAGTATTGATACAGATCATAAATCAGCTGCCGAGAATAGTGTAGCCCCTCTTGGACTTTTCACCAGCTTTTAGAGTAACTGAAACTTACCTCTGGTAATGAACCTGAGCCTGGTTAGAAATTTATGTTGTTAAATACTCGCTAATTATGGATAGCTGTGTACATGTTCTCTTCACGCTGTTCTCCCTGCAGCTTGTGAAATGACTCTTGCTGCCTCTTCATGTGAAAGCAGATCACCTGTTTACAACCCTGTTTTTCTGTTTGGTGAGCTCAGAACGGTGGGCAGGAAAATGACACGCTATGGAGCTATTAAATTATGGAACAGTTGTGCATGGGAATGTAACCCGTTCTTTTCAGACCTTCTTTAAAGCTACAAACAGGCTGTCAGCAAGGCCTTTCCTTTATCAGAGTTGCTCTTTTAAGATCACCTGCAGGTTGATCAAAAGTGTCTCCTGCACTCTGGCATCTGAAATCTCAAAAATAAATCTATTTTCCCTTTAGTTTCATTCAGTACAATGCATAACCTACTAATACCAAATTTCTTACTACAGTATAGTGTAGAATTGTCTTTATATTGATTTTTTCCTCTTAGAAATTATTATGCTTTAAGAATATTTATATACTGTTTCTCAAAAAACCTTCAATGAACTTGAAGTAATTTGAAGTTTCAAAAAACCTTCAGTGAACTTGAAGAATTCAAGTAATCTGCAGCTATAATAGCAGAAGGAAGACTTGATCTTAAGGGCTTGTTGCATGTTCATTGTGCTTAGCTTCTGTTTCATTTTTAATTCGATATGTGATTATTACCAGTGATCTCCTTTATATTACTGATGAGCTTCCATAATACACACATTCCAAGTTACTAAAGTTATTTCTTCTTAATAGATTTTCTCCTTTTGTCTTCTGATGCTGGCTTAAGTCAGAAAATGTATAATGGTAAATACTGTAAACAAAGACATAATGCATGAAAAGATTCTTTTGTGACTTATCCCTTTTTTTATTGGCATTTATTAGATAGCTTACATAGTGAAGACCCAGAATATGTGGGTGCTTGAGGCACAAAAATTCAAATGGCGCCTTCCATTTATTCCAAGATATTTGAGTACTTGCCCTTTAACAGTAACCCAGAATTTGCCATCTCACCTTGTGTAAGAAGCAAGATTATGTAATGAAACATGTCTTGTTTATGCAGAAGGAATGACTTATTCTCTTTTGTGGGGAGGGGCTTCATTGCCTTCTGAAGTTTTATACTCTGTGGGTGGACAAAAGAAAGAGGTTTTGCTTAGTCATGGAAATAAAACTGAAGAGAGAACAGCCAGTGACCTTGGAATGCTATTAATCTTTATCTAAGAGGACACAGGGAATTTTAAAAATGCCTTAGCAATCTGAAATCAAATCCAGGAGGTGTGCTTACCTTACTTGGCGCTTGCAAAGTAAGATAATAGATTCCAGAAAAGTCCTGCATTTGTGCCTTTTGCATCTGAAATGTCTTAAGACTTGCTGGATCCTTTGCTAGAATTCTGGTATTGAAACATACCACCCACAAATTCTAACAATATGTCTTATCTCCCGATTCCGTATACAAATAAAGTGAAAGAGCTAACCTTTGGATTTTTGAAGTATGAGGTTGTGAATATTTGACTAGGGAGAACATAAGAACAGCCCCACTGAATCAGGCCATAGGCCCATCTAGTCCAGCTTCCTGTATCTCACAGCGGCCCACCAAATGCCCCAGGGAGCACACAAGACAACAAGAGACCTGCATCCTGGTGCCCTCCCTTGCATTGGCATTCTGATATAGCCCATTTCTAAAATCAGGAGGTTGCACATACACATCATGGCTTGTAACCAATAATGGATTTTTCCTCCAGCAATTTGTCCAATCCCCTTTTAAAGGCATCCAGGCCAGGATGTCACCACATCCTGCGGCAAGGAGTTCCACAGACCGACCACATGCTGAGTAAAGAAATATTTTCTTTTGTCTGTCCTAACGCTCCCAACACTCAATTTTAGTGGATGTCCCCTGGTTCTGCTGTGTGGAATATTTGATCTATTGCTGCTTTTTAGTAATTTGGTCCATTGTATCTTGTTTTAAACTTAGGTCTGAAATGTTTGTGCAAGCTTTCAAGTTTTTTAAAAAAAGAAATGCATCTGATGGTATCTAGCTCTTTTGTTAGTTTACATGGAATGGAATGCCAGTTCAGAGCAAGGTATGTGGTGCCCAAACCACCTTTAAGTTGAGGAATGTGACAGTGATGATGGAGTTTTCTGTTGCAAATGCAGTCTGGCAAGTTCGTGAGTTTCTTTGCTTTCTTGGGAGAGTGAGTAGGAGAGAACCTGCACACGCCAAAAGAAAACAGTTGCATAGATTGGTCTTCATTTTCAGGATTTCTATGTATTAAATACCTTTTTCTTTCGTAGCTGCAGCTAATGCAAGCAGTCTGCTCAAATCACCGTCAGCTGGGAAAGGTTTTTGAGCGCTCTCTCTCTCTCTCTCTCTCTCTCTCTCTCTCTCTCTGTGTGTGTGTGTGTGTGTGTGTGTGTGTGTGTGTGTGTGTAAATTATATTGGTCCAGTTTCTGTTATGTTTCAGTCTGTGCAGCTATTTTGTGTCCCTGTTAGGTACTTCTGACATTTGTATTTTGATCCCATGTTGCTGAGAATCCGAACAGAACATGGTTCAGCTTAAGGATTTTCAGAGGACACGCACGTGTCTGCCTAGGCACGTGTTCAGACTTGCTCAACTAAATTTTCCTCAGGGTGCCCAGTTGTACTTTGGGAACGAAGCCTGTAAAATGAGATTACCGGATAAGTTCAGTGATGGGTCCTGCTTATGCCTCCCCCCCAAGTGAACTTTCCAATATAGCTCTTACTTCACTGTCTCATTTTGCAATTTTTCCCCACAGCCCTACCACATAAGTCTTAGCTTTTTGTCCTGTTTCAAAATGTGATCACTACTAGAAACAGGACACTGTATGTTGGCCCTCTGGAGAAATCTAGCAGGGTTGCCTTTGTGCTAGGCAGAGAAAAACATGGGGCATAGTTAGTGATGCAAGAGACAATCAGACTGGGTTCAAGGAGAGGGGGAAAATGGAAGAATGTTTCTTTCAGCTTCCATCATCTAAGGGTCCAAAGTCCTTTCAGTGAATCTAAGCCAGGAAATTTTTTTTTAAGGAATTTCTAAATTATTACATAATATTTAGAATGGCACAATACTGCTTTTTGATACATAAACTATAGCATAAATAACACTGTGTTGTGGTCATCTCAGACAAGCCATTTTATTATGTCAGAAGCTTCTGTGGTGTACAGCCCACTTTTGTCAGGTGCACAAAGATGCTTAAACTTTAGCATCTCGTCAGCCAAGAGCTACAGTTCTTGGCTCTGAGGGACTGTTCACAGAACCACTCATCCCTCTGTCTCTAACGTCAGTCTTCACTTTGTTAAAGCTGGAACTTCCTGTTACTGAACGACTTGTATTTCCAAATATCTGGCTGCCATTTTTGCACCTCAAAGGAAGGAGATGATTTGCAGATGAGAAATGACAGAAGGAGGTTTTGTTGCAAAAATGGGTCTGGAGCCCTAGCTCAAGTGGGAAGCAGAGGAGAAGTTTTAAGCATTCTGCTTGCCACTTCTCTTCCTCCCAATGCCCTTTGCCCTATAAAAGTGGTGACCAGGCTTTTGAAAAAGCAAGTTTTAAGTGGCAACATGTAGTTAATCTGCAGTTGAAGTGAGGAAGAAAGCCCCTGCTTCACCTCTTCATTTTTTAAAAAGACTGTCCTTTTGATAGAAGTTAGTGAGATTTCACAGTTCACAGCAAGCACACAGTGACCCAGGATATTGGGCAAAGTCGTAGACCTAAAGAACTAGTCCAGATCTAGGTGTGATTTTGTTTTCCTGTGAATTAGCTACATGGGGAGAAATGTTTGGTCTCTCTCTATCAATATCTCTTGCTAAGTCTGCTAGAGCATAATGATAAGTTATCGGTTTCTGCATAAATGTTGATGAGTGGAACAGAGTTAATCTGTCCTTATAGTTCAGGGTGAGGAGTAGCATTTCTCCTCCTGTAACATTTGAATTGCTTTTAGAGTGGCATTGGTGTGTCTGCAGAGACTGTTCTTGTTGCACAGAGGGACCCTTTTCATGATTCAGCAGAAGCTTCATTTAGCAGTTGTTTGCTTTTGAACAACAGGGCATTTCTTTCCTATTTCATGCCAAGCAGACTGCCTCAGTGCCCGGCGGTTAGAAGCCATGATCCAGTTGATATTGTGTGGCAAGAGGAGGGCAGGAATCCTTGTTTGGGACCCAACTGTCATAACACAAGGCTGGAAGGGGCTTCATATCTGTTCCAACCCTCTGTGCTCAGGTGTCATCATTCAGACTTTAAACCACATCACTTGCTAAAACCTGCTATGGACAAATGCATTGACTCCAAATGATTGTGTACCGCAAGCAGAGAAGAGGAGCAGCTTTTGTCTGCCTGGTTCAAACAGTGGTTTGAGTATGCTGCTGTTTGAGCCGAAGACAAGGGCAGAATGTAGAACCACCTTTGTGCTGCTTCCATCCTGGCAGGCACCTCAGTGGTGCAGACACTGCACCATCAAAGCATTGACCAGATGCTGCCCACAGGCTTCCAGCTGGCCATCAGTGGTGGTATGTAGTGCTATAGCTCAGTGGTAGAGCACATGTGTGATATGCAGAAGGTCCCCACTTCAGTCCCTAGCAGCCTCTCCAGATGGGGCTAGGAAAAGCCCCTGTCTGAAACCCTGAAGCGTTGCTACAAGCCAGTGCCGACAATACTGAAATAGTTTATTATTATTTATTATTGCTTGTCATTACAGACCTGCATGTCGTCATTAATGAAAAGATAACACTAAATTCTGATTCAAATTACAACATGGCATCCATATTCATAAAATTGCTTTCTTGGGTTCTAGGGAAGTGATCCCATATGGTAGGAGTTTTTATTTTGCTTTCCAAGAGCTGATAAAATGAAGTGTTAGATTTTCAAGTTATCTTAAAACCCTTTTTGACTGTCATGTATGTTCAGAGTGTTCTCTTCACTCCTCCAACCATGTTGTTAATATTTGATTTTTTTTTCCTTTTTGTCGATCCACAAGGGTGTAGAACACTCTGTAGCTAGTGACATTTGATAATGTGGAATTCTGTGTCTTAACTTTTCTAGCCCGTTGGTGTCAACTTGATCAGTGTCTACTCGAGTCCCAATGACCAAAGTCTGTGGGCGATTGACAGCAGATGGAATGTTCATGTTCGCACTGGGATTACAGAGGAGATGCCTGTAGGCACGGACTGGGAGCAGGTTCCAGGTGAGAATATTTGCATACGCATTTCAGCTGGCATCCATTCTATTTCCTTGTTTTGCTTCCAAGCATTTTTAACCCTGCCCAGGAAGTTAATTAGAACAGCTAATAAAATGTAAGACATCGGTAAATGCAGTTCACTTTCATACAGTGCAATGTAGATGTTGGAACCCTTCAGTAAAAAGGGACCAAAGCGTTGTTGAAATAAAACAGTCTTCATCTGCCACTTGAAAAACCAAGATGGTGCCAGGCATACCCCCTTTGGAAGGTTTCAAAGTCTCTACATGGCAATGGACAATGCCCTGACTGTCACACTCACTAGCACACTCTCCTCCAGGTTCCAATAAGAACATAAGAACAGCCCCACTGGATCAGGCCATAGGCCCATCTAGTCCAGCTTCCTGTATCTCACAGCGGCCCACCAAATGCCCCAGGGAGCACACCAGATAACAAGAGACCTCATCCTGGTGCTCTCCCCTACATCTGGCATTCTGACTTAACCCATTCCTAAAATCAGGAGGTTGTGCATACACATCATGGCTTGTACCCCATAATGGATTTTTCCTCCAGAAACTCGTCCAATCCCCTTTTAAAGGCGTCTAGGCTAGACGCCAGCACCACATCCTGTGGCAAGGAGTTCCACAGACCGACCACGCGCTGAGTAAAGAAATATTTTCTTTTGTCTGTCCTAACCCGCCCAACACTCAATTTTAGTGGATGTCCCCTGGTTCTGGTATTATGTGAGAGTGTAAAGAGCATCTCCCTATCCACTCTGTCCATCCCCTGCATAATTTTGTATGTCTCAATCATGCCCCCCCTCAAGCGTCTCTTTTCTAGGCTGAAGAGGCCCAAACGCCGTAGCCTTTCCTCATAAGGAAGGTGCCCCAGCCCCGTAATCATCTTAGTCGCTCTCTTTTGCACCTTTTCCATTTCCACTATGTCTTTTTTGAGATGCGGCGACCAGAACTGGACACAATACTCCAGGTGTGGCCTTACCATCGATTTGTACAACGGCATTATAATACTAACCGTTTTGTTCTCAATACCCTTCCTAATGATCCCAAGCATAGAATTGGCCTTCTTCACTGCCACCGCACATTGGGTCAACACTTTCATCGACCTGTCCACCACCACCCCAAGATCTCTCTCCTGATCTGTCACAGACAGCTCAGAACCCATCAGCCTATATCTAAAGTTTTGATTTTTTGCCCCAATGTGCATGACTTTACACTTACTGACATTGAAGCGCATCTGCCATTTTGCTGCCCATTCTGCCAGTCTGGAGAGATCCTTCTGGAGCTCCTCACAATCACTTCTGGTCTTTACCACTCGGAAAAGTTTGGTGTCGTCTGCAAACTTAGCCACTTCACTGCTCAACCCTGTCTCCAGGTCATTTATGAAGAGGTTGAAAAGCACCGGTCCCAGGACAGATCCTTGGGGCACACCGCTTTTCACCTCTCTCCATTGTGAAAATTGCCCATTGACACCCACTCTCTGCTTCCTGGCCTCCAACCAGTTCTCAATCCACGAGAGGACCTGTCCTCTAATTCCCTGACTGTGGAGTTTTTTCAGTAGCCTTTGGTGAGGGACCGTGTCAAACGCCTTCTGAAAGTCCAGATATATAATGTCCACGGGTTCTCCCGCATCCACATGCCTGTTGACCTTTTCAAAGAATTCTATAAGGTTCGTGAGGCAAGACTTACCCTTACAGAAGCCATGCTGACTCTCCCTCAGCAAGGCCTGTTCGTCTATGTGTTTTGAGATCCTATCTTTGATGAGGCATTCCACCATCTTACCCGGTATGGATGTTAGGCTGACCGGCCTATAGTTTCCCGGGTCCCCCCTCTTTCCCTTTTTAAAAATAGGCGTGACATTTGCTATCCTCCAATCTTCTGGCACTGTGGCCGTTTTGAGGGACAAGTTGCATACCTTAGTCAAGAGATCTGCAACTTCATTCTTCAATTCCTTAATAACCCTTGGGTGTATGCCATCAGGGCCCGGTGACTTATTGATCTTTAATTTATCAATGAGGTCTGAAACATCTTCTCTTTTAACCTCTATCTGACTTAACTCCTCGGTTAGGAGGGGCCGTTCGGGTAGCGGTATCTGCCCGAGGTCTTCTGCCGTGAAGACAGATGCAAAGAACTCATTTAATTTCTCTGCCATCTCTAAGTCTCCTTTTATCTCCCCTTTCCCTCCCTCACCATCCAGAGGGCCAACCGCTTCTCTGGCGGGTTTCCTGCTTCTAACATATTTGAAGAAGCTTTTATTATTCCCCTTAATGTTGCTGGCCATGCGTTCCTCATAGTCTCGCTTGGCCTCCCCTATCACCTTCTTACATTTCTTTTGCCACAGTTTATGTTCCTTTTTATTCTCTTCATTAGGGCAAGACTTCCATTTACGGAAGGAAGCTTCCTTGCCCTTCACAGCCTCTCTAACTTGGCTGGTTAGCCATGCGGGCACCCTCCTGGATTTAGTGGAACCCTTCTTTCTTTGCGGTATACACCTCTGCTGGGCCTCTATTACTGTTGTTTTAAGCAGCCTCCATGCATTCTGGAGAGACTGGACTCTTTTTACCCTCCCTTTCAACCTCCTTCTAACCAGCCTCCTCATTTGAGGGAAGTCCGCCCGTCGGAAGTCAAGGGTTTTTGTTAGAGATTTGCCTGGTATTCTTCCCCCAACGTGCACGTCAAAACGGATCGCAGCATGATCACTGTTCCCCAATGGCTCAGTAACGTTTACATCTCTAACCAGGTCCTGCGTACCGCACAAAATTAAATCCAGAGTCACCTGTCCTCTGGTGGGCTCCGTGACTAGCTGATCTAAGCCACAGTCATTCAGCACGTCAAGAAATCCGGTTTCCTTATCGTGACCAGAACACAAATTGACCCAGTCAATATGAGGATAATTGAAGTCCCCCATGATTACAACCCTGTCCTTCCTTGTCACCTCCCTGATCTGTTTCCTCATTTCAAGGTCCCCATCAGATTTCTGGTCTGGAGGACGATAGCACGCCCCCAGTATTACATCGCTGCACAAGCCTGGTAATTTAACCCACAGAGATTCTACTGTGGAGTCGGACCCACCTTCAATCTCTACTTTGCTGAATTCTATCCCTTCCTTAACATAAAGGGCCACCCCACCTCCAACACGCCCCTGCCTGTCCCTCCTGTAGAGTTTATAGCCCGGGATTGCGGTATCCCACTGATTCTCCGCATTCCACCAGGTTTCCGTTATGCCCACTATGTCAATATTTTCCCTTGTCACCAGACATTCCAGTTCTCCCACCTTTGCTCGTAGACTTCGGGCATTCGCATAAAAGCATTTATACACGGAATGCCCCAGGATGGGCTGCTTATTCACTCCTTTGTCCCCGCATCCTCTCATTGTGCCAAACCGTCTATCACATCCCATCACCCTACCCTTCCCAATTTCTTCTCCTACCCTGCCTTTGTCTTGTTGTTCTCTAACTTAATCTCAGTTACTCAATCTCAGTTACTTTAGCTGACTGAATAATGATTAATTCTTTGTCACATCTCCAGTACACATCCTTTAAAACAAATCTTTCTTCCATGCATAGGTGGCCTAAGATATGTTGAGAAGTACTAGGAGGAATGGCTGCCCTTCTTTGAGTTGACATTTGGAGTTTCAAGCCAAGTGAACCCTCCTCAAGCAAATCCATCTAGGGGCCCACACTTCTTCCCTCCTTTTCTGTGCTTCTCAGCCAGTGGTGGCCTCCAGATAATGAAAAATTGCTTCTCACTAAGAGCCCAATCCTTTGCCTGTCTACTCAGAAGTAAGTCCCATTATAGTCAATGGAACTTACTCCCAGGAAAGTGTGGATAGGATTACAGTCACAAACTTCTCCATCCCCATAACCTCGTTTGGCCTGTAACCTGGCTTTTGGTTTTCTCTATTCAACTTTCCAGTGCTGATACAGCCTGTCAGCATTGGATAGTCTGACTGTTAAGTAAGGCCTTCCTTTCCAGGGTGTTGGCTTCTAAATATTTTGAGCATTTTCATTGTCTTTGGGTTTAGGGCTTCAGGCATGCCAGCTGGCATTAAGTACAAGGACAGTTTGGGCACGCTGTCCAAATGGAGACGTGGCCCGGCGTTATGGCATCACAGATAAGAATCCTGCAGGAGACTATTGGAAGAAAATTCCAGGGAATGTTTCTTGTTTGACAGGTAAGTAGGTTTTTGGAAGGGAACAAACCTTAAGGAGGCCTCCATGACTACTTCCCAATTGCAGGATGCAGCACATGCCCTACTGTTGGTTAGGATTGTGCCCCTGTATCACTGAACACCACCTGCTGGAAAGCAGCAGTGGGGAAGAGTGGTCACCTTCTGGCCCTGTTTAATAGCTTCCTGAAAGTCATCTCCCCCTCCCCCATGTCATACAGTCAAATGTTTCATTGATAATTGCAGTAACCTTGAGGCAAATGCTTTTAAAACTGGATTTGGGTGCTGATATTCTGAGCTTCCTTGTGATGTGGTGCATTTGTCTTTTGGTAAATGCGGTTTGCAGGCCTCTCCCATTTTCTTGTTTTGTAAACATGCACTAAGTTTAATTGGTGAGGAAGGATTAGATAGGAAGGAATATAAATGAGAAACTTTAGGAAAACCTGGCAGCCTCAATTGTTGGGGGAGCATCTTGGCAAATCAAACAGGAACTACTGAAATACAAGTTGCCTAAGGGTCACACTAGACATAACATTACAGTTCCTTGTTGGAATCTCCCGACATGTTTTTTTACCTCTCATAAAGCAACTTTGTGGGGGGCAGTTTGGATCAGGGTAGGGGGAGTCTCTGCTCTGCAGCGCAGCTCTGATCTCCCACCATTTCAGAGCTGCTATTAGACACCAATAGGGAAACCACAGGGTTATGCTGGTTGTGGGGGGATGCAGCCAAACCCCTTCAGGATATTACTCTGTGAAAAGCCTGTGTTCTTGCATTCTAACTAAATCTGGCAATTGTTTGTTTCCCAGCTACTCCTTTAGATGAACTGTGGGCCATCGGTAGTTCAGGGTACCTTCTTCAACGCCTCACAAAGACCTTCCACCACTCTCACACTTTGCAGAAACATGCTGACTCCTCTGTGTTTCACTCTGATGATTTTGAAGATGAATGGGAAGTAATATGAGATCCTCATGGATGCGGAGCAGTAAAATAGCAAGGAATTCCTGTTATATGCCAAATGTCAGAGTTTTAAAGCTACAGGCATTTGACAATATTAGCACTTTGGTGTGTATATTTATTATATATATTAAAACAAAAAATAACTCAACTTATCAAATAGCCCCAAATTGTGAAGTGAGGTGTACTGTTTCAGACAGGCAGTGTGGCTTAAAGAAATTGTTAACTTGTTTTATTGTAACGGTTTATTTTGAAATATAACTTATCCGTTAACTTCATTCGCAGCAAAACTATTTTGCTATAGCATGCACACTGATATCTGTACTGCGTTGGGAAGGACTTCTGTTACATTACATATTTCTCAACAGCAGGAATATATTTTTTGGTTTCTTCTTTAGTTTCTTCTTGAATATATTTTTTGGTTTCTTCTTGGGTAGAAAAAAATTGGGTACAGTGTGGATGCTCATCACATTTTTTGTTTACCTTTCCCAGAAAAAAATAAAAATAGGTAACCTTTTTCTGTAGAAGATCAAATCAATGATATACTGTTTGGTATTGAATTGAAGATATCTGGGAACTGTTTTGATTGTAACTTCAGGGCTACACCAAACCATTGTGGAGCTTAAAAACAAATCATTAATTTCAAACATGGCTTAACAGTTTGGATTTATCCCAGTCTAGGAAGAATATTGTAGGTTAGCTGTATAAAATAAAGGTGGCTTGTGGGGGCGGCATTTGTACCACACTTGGCCTGACTGAACCGTGCCTGTAACCAGAGTCAGCTCTGAATACCTTTTTGTACCATAACTTAGAATGAAAACAAAAAAAGTGATATAAAGAAATATATTTATCCCATAAGAGAGTCTGTGGTATTTGTCTTCACAGTAGTGGATTTTTAGCTACATTAGCTAAATCTTGTGTTACATTTGAGATGTTTACAGCAGAGGTGCTCAACATGTTAGTTTACTAATCACTGCCACTTATTTCATGCAAATTTTCCTTAAGACGAAGCTGTAAAGGAATTGGAGTGAAAGCCTTGTAGCATTTTAAACAATATTTATTGAACAAGGAAGCCCGCTGTAAAATGTTTAAAGAGCTGCTAATGAATTGGCAAATGAGCCAACTTCCAATAGAAGAGGGGAGTTTGAGAACATGAAACTCAGTGCAGAAATAAATTCAGTCTTATGCTGATCTGTGCTAGATTTGAGGGGAGAACCAAGGCAATCCGGAAACAGAGACCCTTGACAACTTCAGTCATGATGCCTGCCTGTTTTGCAACAGTCCTTGTGTAATCAATGCCTGGTTCTCTATCTCAACTTAGGATAAGTAGGAGGTCACAACGTGTTTCCCTCTTGAGAGTTGATCTGTTTTGCTTATTTCTTCCTCATCTATATATGGAGTCTGCCTCAGAGTTTCTTTTTTTAGTCTGCCACTGGACTGTAACTGACTCAGCTACTGAAGTTTACCCTTGTTCATTTGACAGGCTGTTTAGAGGAGTCCGTTTGGCAAATGGAACTTAAGAGTAGTTTTTGACAACTCTGAAGTTAGGAACTTCTGATGGGTGGGAACGAAACTGTTTTGCGCTCTTCCTGATCAAGAACCAAGATGCTTGCACCCAATGCTGAAAAAAAATACATTTTACAAAAGTATATATATACATTGCACTTTTAAAAAGCCTTCTTGATAACGACTTTGGCTTGCTAGCTGTTTGTATTCCGTATAATAATGCACCTTGCTTTGTTTATGAATTTTAACTGGTGTTGACAGCCCTTCTGAGCCAGTGAGACTTTTTTGTATAGTTCATCTAATTGAAATGTTTACCATCTTTAGTTTCATTTATGTACATTTGTGTTTCTTTTCTGTTGTGCTTTCAGACAAGTGCAATAAACTAGACTTTTTCTTAAAAAAACAAAAACAAAATGCCACCAAAGACTTCTTTTCTTTAATGAAGATGATGAATGAGTTTGGTGGGGCAGGGCATGAGAGCTGCCTCCGAAGCTAACAGAATACGAGAGTTGCACTCACCTATCCAACCAATAGTCAGTGCTCATAGGAACAAGGAACATGTAGCACTTTTGCACAGCCCACAGGCTCACTCACTTCACAGTACCAAGATCTAAGTGGTGGGAGAACTATTAGAGTGAATTTCAACATCATCATAAAGGAAGATGCAACTGTGTTTAGCAGTAGACTTGAATATGAGAAATGCTAATGTACTGCTTGATGCAGTCAAGCTCACAGAAGGGCTTAAGATTGGCAACTACATTAGATATTAATGTGGCCAATTGTGCTGCTGTTACTAAAACTATGAAGTGAATTAATAATCTTAGAGTGTACCCAGCAGTGTATCGGGTTTCACAAGCTTGCATGTGACAAAACCAGCTTTCCATGAAAAACAGATGTTCATATTGATGTCAGATTCTTACTGGCAGTTTTTTTTAGGCAAAGGAGAGTCAAGTAGGCACATAATTACTACTACCTTAGAGGAATTCTCTGAGATAGGTAGAGCTTAAAAACAAAGAGTCAAACATTTTTGACCCTGGTTACAGCATATGAAATTAACATCTGTCAACTGTTTTGGACATGAAAGCATTGATGTAAGTGTTTTTGCATTCCTATTATAGACAAAAAATATTTTAAACATTTTAAAAATCTTTTTTCTGGGTTGTACGTGCCATCAATATGTTCTAGATTGGACCCCTGCAATATGTTTATATGAATGCATTTCATACAAATGCCTACTTAAACTCTAAATCCACTAAAGATTCTCACAGCTAGATTACCAGCCTAGACTGGTTATTTGGAATAGATCTCACAGTTTTAAAATGACTTCACTGGCTTCCTGTCTGTTTCCAGGCATAATTCAAGGTGCTTGTCTATCTTAAAATCTCTGAGACTTGGGACTTGGTTGTCTAAGGACTGCCTCCTCTTGCATGAATCTGCCTGTCAGTTAAGGTAATAATTTGAAGTTTGTCTCCCAGTATCCCAGCTGCCAGAGGTTAAGGCAAGTGGCAACTGAAAAAGGGGTCTTTCTGTGGTGGCCTCCTGCCTGTGGTATGCTCTTTTCCTGCTTGCCTGGAACCAAGTCAGATTATTTCCTTTCCTACAAGCAAGATGCTTCTTTTTACACAGGGGAATCCTCAGCATTGACTCGCCAAGTGCATTCTGAACTGTGCAATACAGAACTCTGCATAATCTAGTACAGCTCTGAGACTGCAATGAGAGCTTCATTTGCAGCTGTAACAGAAAAACCTGAGAACAGCACAACACAGTCGACCAGTACAGTAGGGACAATAGATGCCATTGCTGCCTTCCTTTATCCTTTTCCTATGGGATGCTGCCTACATTCACAGGTAGGTACATTCATACAGCACAGGTAGTGGCTGCAGTTTGGCCTTTCATCATCTTCTATACCAATTTGAACTATGGTACCACCTCATATTAAGACTGACTGAGGAGTTCAAAGCTGAACTCCCACTCAAAAAGTTTTGATTTATGCTTTTTGAGATTGCTTTGGCTATATAATATATTTTTATAGCTACTGCTCAAGAAAAGACCTTTTCACATTAGAGTGAGTAATGTCGGGGGACATAATAGCTGCCATTTTACATCACCATCTCCAGAAATTACTTTTAAGATGACTGATGAATGGAGTTGCTGATGAGTTGTGTGCTTCCAACACAATTATCTGCACTTGAAAGTGCAAGATTGCTCCTTTCTGTGTATCCAGATGCACTGTCTAAAATAACTGCCTCAAGTTATTTTACAGCAAGCATCCCTAAGTCAAGATGAACCGTAGTCAAGCTCCCCCAAAGGAGGAAGATACAAAACTTAGACAAAGATTGCCTTTAGTGGCATTGATCAGAATGCCTCCAATGTCTGGGCTGCAGGGGTGGGGGCAATGAGCAGCAGAGGCCCTGGACTTTGTTTTCAGAGCTTCTTTCAGAGCTGTATTTCAGAGCTTCTTCCCTTTGTTTGTTATCTTGTGGATGAACTAGGGCAGTGGTTCTCAAAACTTTTGAGCACTGGGACCCACTTTTTAAAATGACACTCTATTGCAGGGGTGCTCACACTTTTTTGGCTCGAGAGCTACTTTGAAACCCAGCAAGGCCCGGAGATCTACCAGAGTTTTTTTTTACAATGTTTGCGCCATCTTAACATATAACATTTATGTGTACAATATATGTTGGTGTACCTTGAGCCCCACTGAGTATAACAGGACTTACTCCTGAGCAGACATGCCTAGGATTAGGCTGTGAGGCTGCAATCCTAGCCACACTTACCTGGGAGTAAGCCCCATTGAGTTCAATGGGCCTTACTCCCGGTGTTTCCTCCCAGAGGCACCTGAAAGGGGGGGGGGTCGGCACTCCGCGATCTACTCATTTTGCCTAGCAATCTACCGGTAGATCGTGATCCACCTGTTGAGCACCCCTGCTCTATTGGGACTCACCTAGCTTTATGAGACTTTTAAAAAGTGATCTAGAAAGTATTTATTTGCAAAATTCTCATAATGAGGCAGCCCTAATAAATAGCCTCAAGGTTTGAGGGTCTTAGTTTTGTGACCCAGCCTTCATCTGCCCCCATTACCTGTCATTGATAGACTTGGGGGGGGCACACACCAGAAAAAAGACAAACATTTATCTCCAGATATTTTCACAAACTTGCAAACTGCAGGAGCCCAGCTGTTTGCAAGGAAATTAGCTACCTTGCAAAGTGCAGGAACTCGGCTCTGCAGGGCAGTTAGCAGCTATTTGATTTTTGAATAGTCTCAGGGCTTGAGGCAATTTGTTATCTGATCTTCCCATGTTTTCATTGGAGGCTATGCAGAACCCACCTGAAATTGGGTCCTGAGCCACCAAGTGGGTCCTTACCCACAGTTTGAGAAACACTGCATTAGGGCAAACAACTGGCATAAAGGTTCACCTTAACTACGAGGTTCACCCTACCCTAGCTCGTATCAGCAAACTTGTAAATCCTGACTCAGCACAAGGAGCTGTTGTAGACCATTTGGGAGGAGCATGGTTGGAGAGATGGCAGATTTGTCCAGGTCCAACCAAGACAATATAGAGGAGGGAGAGGCTTGTTTTCTAGTAACTGCCCATGTCTGCCTATTAGCAAAGCCCCTGCTTTTACCCCTTCTCCAGCCCATACCATTTTCCCAATGAAAATTCTCTGTCTCTCCTTCCAAGATGATATTTGTTGCGACTGGAAAATCTTCTGGACCCAGCTCTATGTGGTGTGTGTATTAAATTTTGCTAATAGAAGCAAATAGCTTGGGTGAGGGTGATTTCAGCTGAAAAACAAGAAAACGATTTACCTGGTCCCCCCACACATACACTATGATCCTGATCTCACACATGTATGCATTGCTGCTTTCTGTAAAAGCAAAAGAGGCCTGGGAATTCCCACATCACATATAATTTGGCCCTCAATAGAGGACAAGGATGTATTTTGAAAGCATACAGTAGAAGGACATTCTGTGAATGTCTATCACTGAGTGCAGAATGGAATTAATTAGCTTTCATTAACTATTACTGAGAATATTTATACAGTTTATCACTATTTCATTTTGTTTCTATCTTACAAAGCAAGATATCCTTTATAAACCAAATCTGATGCATATCCTGCAGTGATTTAAAAACAACAACAAAAAACGTCTGGATTTAGTGAAAGTTGCATCTTGGCTAAGTTAAACCAGCTTCCTGGTCCATGATGACAAGCAATCCTTGTTTCTCCTTATTGGATTGTGAGCACCATGGTAAAATCAGGTGAGGCTTGTTTTTGTTGGATCTTTTCAGTACAGTTTCTGCTCTCATATGAGATTCAATACACTTCAATACAGATGAGATTAGAGTTTTGCCTTTAAATTGCAAATGTAGTGGGAGCATGTGTGTGTGTGTGTGTGAGAGAGAGAGAGAGAGAGAGAGATACGTACAGTAGTGCCATATTCCTTGCCACATGAGCTCTCAGGTTCCTGCATTGGTAAGAGCAGCTCTTCTTACACCTAAAAACAAAGCACAGTATTTGTTAACCCTTCGAGCACAGTGTTTGCTGAATTATCAAAGCCATTATTCAAGTCAGAACAGGGCTCCATAAAAAAAGTCACAGGTGGGGAAAAAATTGACTTTATAGTGCAGTGTGTGCAGTGTTGAAATGTGATGGTGCAGACTCAGGTTCATAAGAACATAGCAGCAACCTTGCTGGTTCCAGTCAAGGGCCTATTTAGTCCAGCTCCCCATGTTCTACAGGGGCCAACCTGAGGACTCTGAGGAATCTGGACATAGACCATGTAGGCAAACAGCCTAGGTATGCTGCCTCTGAACCTGGAGGTAGCATGTAGCCATCATGATAAGCAGTCATTGATAAACTTGTGCTCCATAATAAAGATAGCACCACTATATAGTGGTGCTATATATAGATAGCACCACTATATAGTGGTGCTATATAGATAGTAGATATAGCACCACTATATAGTGGTGCTATATAGATAACACCACTATATAGCACCACTATATAGTGCAATAATATGTGCCGTATTCCCCCTTATTCCCCCTTATTCCCCCTGGGGGCTGGGGCTGGGGGATAAGAATAGGCCCTCAGTTTGGCTGTACTTGTCGTAAGAGGCGATTAAACAGCCACCGGGTAGATGGGACTCGTCAGCCTGGGAAGGCAGCTCATCTGAGAGAAGGAAAACTCTGACCCCAAACCTCCACTGCCTTGTGACTAT
Organism: Tiliqua scincoides; assembly: GCF_035046505.1. Taxonomy (NCBI): domain Eukaryota; kingdom Metazoa; phylum Chordata; class Lepidosauria; order Squamata; family Scincidae; genus Tiliqua; species Tiliqua scincoides. The sequence goes on from NC_089821.1 coordinate 301,093,922, forward strand.
ATCCAGTTGTGGAAAAGGCTTCAGGAGTCAACCTCGAGGCAAAATCAGGAGCCGGAGTCCCTGAGGCAGTTCATGACTGAACACAGTCACATTCTGGCAACTCCTGCGACGCCGCTGGAACCAACCGTATTGGCTTCTGCCTTTCCATTGGACCATTCCAGTGACGTGGAGAGGGGGGATTTGCTGCATGGGTAACAGCCTATCCTTCATACCTTCTTTACCCAGGCTTCGCGCACTGGAGAGGACACTCCAACTTCACCATACAGTGTCGGCACAACACGGGAAGCAGCAGTTTAAGGCCCATAGACAGGAAGACAGACCAGGGACAGACTGCACTTGCTCCCGGTGTGGAAGGGATTGTCACTCCCAAATCGGCCTTTTCAGCCACGCTAGACACTGTTCCAGAACCACCATTCTGAGCGTGATACCATAGTCTTTCGAGACTGAAGGTTGCCAACAGGCAATATGTGCCGTACGTTTAGACCTGGCAATGCTTCAAGTTTTCTGTAAAATCAACAAAGAATTTTGTGGCACCTTAAAAACAAACATATTTATTGTAGAGTAAACTTCCGTGGACCATTTTATTAGATGTGTGAAGTATAATTCTCAATAGGCAAGTATACTGGGGTAAAGAGGGAAAAAATGGAAAATGGTAGCCTCAATCACTAGAGCAGTGGTTCCCTACCTTCAGAAGCCCACGGACCACTGAGGCAAAAATTGGAATCATCGTGGGCTACACGCAACACCCCAACTTCCCTTCACACAAAAAATATAATTAAATTTGTAATCGAGAAGATTTATTAAAGATTTATTATTTATAGATGTGGATTGTGTCTTTTGTTCCCATCTGTGGCTCCAGGTTGTCCCTGGGGAAGTGTCTTCTGAGCAAGACTCCCTCCACAGACTACCAGAAAGGGTGGAGAACAAACTGCCCACAGCCAAAGCTGGCACTGCAGTGATGGCTTTGGGCTGTCTGTTCTCTGCCCTCTGTGGTGGTCTGTGGGCGAGCACTCACTTGGCAAGACCCTGGAAGTGATTAAAGTGATTTTTCCTGAGACCTCATGGACCACTTCTCAGGGTCTCGCACACCACCCGTGGTTCATGGACCACAGGTTGGGAACCACGACACTAAAGGAAGTGTGAGAGGCTTAAGGACAACCCTATATATCAGTGGTTCTCAAAGTCCTCTGTGGGAGGAGGAAACCACTTGTCTTTGTGGGGGCAGGGCTGCAGCAGCAATGCAATTCCCAGGATTACACCACTGCCAGGACAGAAGGGGGTAGCACCAGCTCACCAGGAGGTAGCACCAGCCTCCGGGGGTGTGGGGAACCCCACTGAGTCCTCCACAGGGCTCCCCATGCCTCAACCAAATCACGATCATAAACCACTTACAGTTTTTTATCGTAAAAGCTGAAGTGGTTTCCAACTGCAATTTTTAATGAATCGGAGGCTTGGGGAGTCTTGCACAGGGCTCTGCAGGGCTCCCTAAACCCCACAGAGGCCAGCGCTACCTGCTAGTAAGTAAATTCCCCCTTCTGTTCTGCAGTTGTATGATCCTGGGGGATCGCATCACTGCCTTCCCCCCTTCCTGCCCCCTTAAAGGGGCATAGGCCAGTGCTTTCCAGGCTAGTGGATCATGACACACCAGTTTGGGAACTCCTGCTGTATATGAGAATTTGGAAGTAAGTCCCACTGTGCTCAGTAGTGGTCATGGCTTAGTAAACGTGTTTAGAATTACAGTCTCAGACTAGGGACAAGCTTTTAAAGTATAGAACGTATACATTGATATTTACAATAGTAGTAATTGGTGATAACAGCTGTCTAGCAATGTTAATTCAATTAACACTGTACTGTGATTAGAAAACTCTGTCTCAATTAAGGCCTATAGTGGTGATGTCAAACCTCATTTTAAATCCTAATTCAACTGATTTCTGCTCAAACCTTCCTTTGAAAATGTTATTTTGCAGAAGTTTCCGAACTGTGGCCTGGGGGCCTCATGAGGCCACCACATTTTATCTGGCCCACAGCAACTTGTTTTTTTGTCAGAGCATTTGCTAATGTTTGAGATTTTTACTCATTACAGGGCCAACCTTGTTATACACGGATTTGACTCAACACAAATAGCCCCTGCAAATGAGAAGGAATGTACTGATCCCTGGAGAAGGGGAAAAATGCACCGCTTTAAAATCACAGTTTAAAAACTGCTTTTTACTGTTGCAGAGAGACAGGCATACAAGTGATTACAGGTATAACAAAGTATCCACAGATTTTTCTATCTCAAAGGTAATGAGAAGGGCCCTTTAAATAAAAGGAAAACAGTCCTTTACTAATGCCAGAGAGGGCAGTTGGCTGACAATCCATCAATCATTCTCCCTGCAGGCTTCACTCCTCCCTTCCCCCTGAGCACATGAAAGAAGGCTAAATGGCAGTGATTATCACCTTCTCCATTTTTTCCCCCTTGCTGGGGCTCCTGGTGAAGGGAGGGATTGCTGCCTCCTAGGGAAGCCTAAGCGCCTGGAGAGAGACTGATTGACTGTGTGTGCATTACAATGGTCATCAGGGCTGTTTTTAAATCACCAGAGCAAATAAACTTTGTTTTTTAAATTGATTTGCTATAGTGCATTTTTTGCCATCCAAAAGTTCTTGGAACAGAACCCTTGCGAATAATGAGACTCAACCATATCATTTCTCAGTTTAAGCATGACATTGTTTCTTTGTATTTGTCACATTTCTCTTTTGTTCTGAATCATACCATGCTGATTACAAAAAAGATTCAAGTAAAACTTATTCATTCGTTTAAATTTCATTCATTCTTTAATAAAACTGATTTTTTTTTTTTTTTGGCCAGTGAAAGTGAGTGCAATATACAGTGTGGCCCTCATACTGAAAAGTTTGGAGAACCCTGTTCTATTGCAAAAAGTCTTTAAGGTCTGCACAGCAGAATGTACTAGAACACTAAAAAGTTCTCCCACTGTTTTCTGAATTTTGCCATTTCTGATGTCGGATTAGTGTCCATGCTATTTTGTGTATGTGGCCAGATTGTCCTGTGTAGACAGCAGAAGGGCACTCTTGGCAGATAATCACATTTATCATGTTAGAAGATGAGCTCCAATGACTACCCTTCTGGAAGCTGTAAAATTAACATTTCTCATCCACCCCCTCCTTTGCTGGGACTGAGAGCATTCCTTTTATTATAAGCCAGTCCCCTTTGACAGCAGAAGGAAGCAAAACTTCTGAGTCATCACCTTGAAGCTTTGATTGCTCTTTGGTAGTATTTCATGTGAGCTCATTTGAGGTTATGGGAGAGCATGCCCCCAAGAAGGTCTCAAGCTGAATGCAGTCTTTATTTTTCTTTCACTAGCAAAGAAGCATTGTACAAGATCTTGTTAGTATCTGGGCAACTGTTTCTAACATATCAGTGCCAAAGTGGGAGGCAGGGAAAGAGTCTTTTGACTCCAGAACAAAGGACTGCGGATTACATAAACTCAAGATTTTTCACATCTGCTGCACTATTCCCTACTACCCAGCAGGGAAGCACCTGCATCATTCAAAGCAAGGCTGTGGTGTAAATGCAAACTGGAAGGACAACAGCCTTACAAGTCTTTAATCTTTCCTAACAGTCAGCCTCAATGTCCTGCTCATTCTTGGTAGAGCCTGAATGCCATGCTCATCCTTTAACCTTTTTAAAGGCCTTATTGCACAAATTAAAAAGGGGCAAACTTTAGCAAAAGTTTTTCAGAGTAAGGGGTAAGATCAGAACTCAGCAGGGCATAGCCTCACATCTTATTTTTTACTGTAAAGGCTTAGCTCAGGCATCTGAGAAGTAATTAACAAAGAGAAAGAGTACTGCTGAGCATGTCTGGGGTATCTTTACCTAGTCTTAACCATATTGTATATACTGTAGTTCTTTTTTTTTTTAAATTCCATCAGTTTCCAGATACCATGATTAGAAGTATTATTTTTGGATGATAACAAACTAAAAACACTGCACATTTCTCATTTTTGTAAAAAAAACAACAACAAACAAACCCAAAATATGTGAGAAAAAAAAACCGGGAAGCCTGTGAAATAAATAAATAAATAAATAAATAAATGGGGACCTGCCTGAAATTAGCTTGCGACCCACCTAGTGGGTCCTGACCCATAGTTTGAGAAACACTGGTGTGAAGGACAGCGTGGGGGAGGGGCAACATACCACATCAGAGCCAGGTAACAGCACCTGAAGAGGTGAAAAGGTGAAGGGTGATAGGAAACAGAGCTCAGCTTGCAGCAGTAAAATGTGCACTCTGTAGGGGAGTGACATCTCTATGCACCCTAATATCAAGTTATCAGTACACAAAAGTAGCCTGTGGGAACAAACCACATATTATGCAAGCAAATCAGGGAGCTGGGGAGGGGGTGTTGCTGAACTATTGCTGAACTATTACAGGATTGCTGAACCTTACCAACACTTCCCTGTATCACTTATTTTTTTCAGCCTTTTACTCCCTGGTGTAAGTCACTTCCAGTTTCAGAGCTTCACTTGAGGAAAACCAGCTGGAGAGAGAAAAAAATAATACAGAAACTCATGGGCAGGATCAGGATTTCACACAACCTCCTACCTGTTCCTGCCTATTGACCCTCCCATCACGCCACTTTCTAAAAAATCAGGAGTAACTTGCTCCTAAAACACAGGCCTGCTGCCTGGCAGTGCTGGCATCCATCTCAGACAACAGTTCCTATAGCTATTAGACTGGGATTGAAAGGGATGGGATGGGTTCTGATTGCAAAGTTGTGCTTGTGCAGCATGAGAGAGGCTTATCTGTGCAAACGTTCAACAGAACAAACCTGGCAGTCCAGATCTACGGTATGTGTCAGCAGAGAACATACCTGCACAAATAGCAAGGGTCATTGCAGGGTCAAGTTGCTTTACACCTAGTAGAGCAAGCTATTACATAGGGCAGTGGTTCTCAAAAGTGGGACCCACTTTTTAGAATGAGAATCTGTCAGGACCCACCAGAAGTGATGTCATGACCGGAAGTGACATCATCAAGCAGGCAGAATTTTTACTATCCTAGGCTGCAATCCTACTCACACTTACTCAGGAGTAAGTCCCATTTACTATCATTGTTAAAAGTATATACATAGTAGCCTGTTAAAAGTACAGATCTGTAACGTTTCCTCAAATGCAGACACGTACCATGGTAGCATCAAGCCTACTATATTAAACATAAAATACACAGTGCAATGAATGGGAACCCACCTGAAATTAGCTCATGACCCACAGTTTGAGGAACATTGACATAGGGATAATATAAAATTGCTTGTGCACTTGCTGGCTTTGCAGGCTGGGCATAGATGGCAGCTTTTGGGGGGGGGGGAATCTAAAGTGACTTGAAAGAAGGATTGCTGCTTGTGGTGTCCACATACTTTTGCTTCTGCTTAAGTAGCTTTTGCAGGTTTTTGTGTTGGGATACAAGAAATGTCTGCATACATGCAGGGCTGTCCACAATCTGGCCTGCTGTGGCCCATATCTGGCACCCTGCCTAAACCCTTCCCTGAATGAATGGTTGGCAACCTTCAGTCTCGAAAGACTATGGTATAAGCCTACAGCACCCGGTATTCCCAGGCGGTCTCCCATCCAAGTACTAACCAGGCCTGACACTGCTTAGCTTCCAAGATCAGATAAGATCAGGCCCTGAATGAATGGCGCTTAGCATTCCATGGAGGAGACTCCTGTTTGCACTGCAGTTTGCCTCTGACCTTTGCACTCGCCAGCTGCTTCCAGGATCTTTCACCTCAGCAGGCTTTGTGCCCAGATTTTCAGGCATGTGTGGTTGGCCAGCGCGAAGGTCAGAGTGATCTGCAGTGCAAATGGGAGGCCCCAGGCAGAACAGTAAGCACCGCCTGCTCCAGGGACAGCTTAACCACCATGCAGTGCTTTCCGCTTTAGAGATCACTGTATTACGGGATAAACTGAATTCCTTATAGAATTCATTTCAAGGATTCATTTCAATTTTCCACCTTAATCTTCAAAATATCTTGGGCCTATTATGCAAAACATATACGTTTATAGAAGTTTGGGGATGGACATTATGACATTTGGCTAAACAGAGTCAGTTTTTGCAAAATCAAATTACCGAAGACCAATGGAAAAAAGGTATTTCTTGATATTAGCCATTATCCCATGGATACAAATTCTAAAAAATGCTTCATAGAGGGTGTTATATTCCAACAAAGTGCCAAAAATATTTCCAGGTGCCAAAAGTGCCAAAGTGCCAAAAATATTTCACAATAATAGCTGTTGGAGATTCTATCAGATACATGGGACTACACCCACATATTGCAACAATTATTTCAATGCCACAATTGTTTGAAACTTGGATTTTCTTCTGTCTTAGGGACAAGAAAAATGGTTTCCAAGACTGACTAGTTATATATACTTTTTTAAATGGAAGAACTCAGCTTCCTTGCCAAAAGGAAGGGTGAGGGACAAACACAAAAAGTTATGCTACATCCTCTAGCTTTTTTCTTCAAAGAACAGAACAATGATCTGGAGTGGAAAAAGAATTTATCACAGTAGGAATAAGCCACTGGAGGACCAAAGGCCAATTTCGGCCTCTTGAAGTATACCAAGCTGTCATCCCTGTGGCTCAGTCAGAGGTTCATAAAGCTTGTGGAGAAAGTAGTAGCCATAGCAGCAGTTAATTATGGTTGCTCCATTCATCTACCATCCCCTCCTCAAAGGGGCTGTCCTATAATAATGTTGTTAGTCAGGTACTACAGTCATTTCCATAGCGAATCTTTGCATCTCTGCAAGACTCTTTGAAGTAAGAGTATCAGTAGGAATGTTGGACCCTTAACCACTTTCTCTTTCCTCTCTATTCCTTCACCTTCTTTCCCTTCTATCAAGCATTCTGTTCTAATGTAAATATAAGAACATAAGAACAGCCCCACAGGATCAGGCCATAGGCCCATCTAGTCCAGCTTCCTGCATCTCACAGCGGCCCACCAAATGCCCCAGGGAGCACACCACACCAGATAACAAGAGACCTCATCCTGGTGCCCTCCCTTGCATCTGGCATTCTGACATAACCCATTTCTAAAATCAGGAGGTTGCGCATACACATCATGGCTTGTACCCCGTAATGGATTTTTCCTCCAGAAACTTGTCCAATCCCCTTTTAAAGGCATCCAGGCTAGACGCCATCACCACATCCTGTAGCAAGGAGTTCCACAGACCGACCACACACTGAGTAAAGAAATATTTTCTTTTGTCTGTCCTAGCCCGCCCAACACTCAATTTTAGTGGATGTCCCCTGGTTCTGGTGTTATGTGAGAGTGTAAAGAGCATCTCCCTATCCACTCTGTCCATCCCCTGCATAATTTTGTATGTCTCAATCATGTCCCCCCTCAGGCGTCTCTTTTCTAGGCTGAAGAGGCCCAAACGCCGTAGCCTTTCCTCATAAGGAAGGTGCCCCAGCCCCATAATAATCTTAGTCGCTCTCTTTTGCACCTTTTCCATTTCCACTATGTCTTTTGTAGTAGTGATTTGGGACCTTGGGATGCTATGGATGCTATTGGATGGATCTTAGGATCCTGGGAGCTGCTGTATTAACATACTTGGGATCAGTACATGTTCATGCCACAAGGATACAGCAGTACTCTGGAGATGAATAATCAGATGCAATCTTGAGAATCAGGCCGCAAGTTATTTTTGTTGGACCACCATTGGGAGGAAAGTGGAGACATTGTCCAAAGCCATCACAGTAGTTTTGCACCCTTTAGTAGTATACCTGACTACCCTATGAGATACAGGATGAGACAGAAAACTCTTGTGCTACTTGAAATAACAAATAAACTAAAGAACCAACTATAGATGTGAGCAGGGACCCCAAGCAGCACTTAAATCTTTGTAACCCTGAGCTTATGAAATGCTATGTTCAAAGTGTCCCTCCCCCACGTTCATGCTTTTTTGCCCTAATATTCATGATTTCATGCTAATTATTGTAAGGCTGATGTATTGGACATTGTAATGAATGTGCTAGTTGTTGTCTGCCCGCACCATGAATATTTTTATTCTATAAACATCTCCACCCTGCCTCTTCTACTATATAAAACTGAGAGAACAGCAACATTTTGAAAAGTAGGCTTTCAAAAAAAAGTGCTAAGGCACTGTGCTAGTGCTATGCGCAAGTGTGACAGTCCACTAGAATTAAATGCTCTTAATCTTGGTGACACCAATGGGTTTAAACATGTGTAAGGATAGACAGAGGACAAGATGGACATGGCTTCTACTGGTTAGTAGCTGCTGAGAGCTGGCATTGGGCTCAGAGCAAGATGCATGATTGCCCCCCCCTTCCTAAATTTTCCTGCAATTGATTTTGTACTGTATAGTTTGTTTGGCATAGCCTGGCCCCCCTGGAAGCCTAGGCACTGGGGATTTTGCCTCCCTGCCCCTCCCAACTCAGGCCAGTTAGCAGTCAGCACCCACCACCCTGCTTCACCCTTTTCTGACGCAAACTAATAATGAACTGGGGAAAATTTAGTTCTTGCTGCCTCCAGCCAGAGAGCCCAGACAGAAGGAGGCTACCTTTGGAAAACTTTTCTCTCAGGTTACCAGGGAGCCCAAAATCCAGGGAGCCTCCTTAAAATTAAATATTAATGAACATAGGTGATTCATTGGTGGAGTCATGACAACCCACTCCCTTGCTGGTGAGACAGCAAAAATACAAGGAGTTTATTAAAAGATTGCAACATATCAGAGGAGTGCAGATGAAGTTGTAAGGATTAAAAGACAAAGTGCTGATAAGCCAACCAAAAAAGGGAAAGAAGGGTAGGGGTGGCCACTTTTGGCAAGGATATTAAAAGCAAAGTGGTTAACATGGCCAGCTCAAGTCCTCCTGGTGCTGGGGTTCAAGTGTTCCATGAAACCCAATGTTCAATCCATTGATCACATGAATACATTTAAACTACTTCCACAAAAAAAGAGATGTCCTTTATTAACGGTACAGACAATCTTTTTGGAAGAGTGATACAATTTTTACAGTACAGATAGCTAGCACTGGCTTTAAGAAAGCATTCACCTTCTCTCTCACACAGGACATGTGTGGGCATGTGTGTCTCACACAAGGACATGTGTGTCTCACACAAGGAATGCCTTGTCTAAGCAGGGCTGGTCCAGGATGGCAGGATCGGGATGCCGAATGCTGACCACTTCACCTGGTGATGTATTCCGCTTCTCCCACTTCCTAGTTGCAAAAGAAAGAGGGGGATGGTGCAGAAGAGACAGTGTGAAGGAGAAGAAAAAAAAAGTGGGGGTAGTTGTGTAGCCAGAGAAGAGAGCCTGCATGTTGCCATTGCTGCCTGGAATGGGTCTGACAATGAGTGGGAGGGGCTGCTTATGTGGTGCACTGCAGTGTCTGCAGTACTTTCCATGCCGCCCCCCCTCTGGCTACACTACTGAGTGGGGGGGCAAGGGTGTCCCTTTCCTTTAGGCTTCCTCTTCTTCTCTGTCCTCCCTCTTCCTTTACCAGTCCAGGGAACGGAAGGAAGAGGAAGAGCTGTGGAGTCAAGTGGGCAGACAAGAGATGGGTGCCCCCACCAAGCTGCTGCCTGAGGAAACCACCTCAGTTAGTCTTATGGATGGGCCAGCCTTGGTAGTAAATGAAACAAAGCCTGTGGCAACTTCTTTGGGCGCTTTCTGTACCCAACTTACTCATGCAGTTCCCAGTTCCTGGTTCTTGCATCTGCTCTTAGCAAAGATTGAGCCCTCCTGAGACTTCAGATGCTCCCCGCATTGGACCCATGCAGAGGGAGGCACATGACCCTGGCTTTTTAGAACTTGTCAGTGTCAATCTGTGAAGCTGGATGTTTGGAATTGCTGAATTTTCTGCTCCTGAGAAGCAGATGGGCTTCAATGAGCTGGCTCAAAGCTAGGTCCTGTATTTGGGGAAGAAGCTGTTCAAACAGTAAGACCACCACAATACAGCAAACATGATTACCAACTTTGAATGACTCAGCAGTCTCTTCAGGATGTTGAGTCATCACAGAAGGCTTTGAGGCAATAGAAAGGTCCCAAAACAGGTGAAAAATCAGGGCTCGAATCACAATGTGCCTAAACTCTGCACTGTATTGCAGCTGGTATTTACTCTGAACTTTCCAGTTGATCTCAGTTTTGTAGTTTACTATATTCTCCTCCCCCTGGTTTTTGGCCAGGATGTGATAGGGGAACAAGGGTGATGCAACCCCTCCTGGCTTAGAAAGATAACAGCTCTCTGAAATCAGCTGACCTGAGTATTTCTCAGTCAGGCAAGGACAGACCTAAGTGAAATGGCCAGCCCAGATATTAGAGAAATCATTGGAGCCGTTTGTTTGTCACAGACTGTCCTGCAACTCTGGGGCACTCATAAGGTTGGTGAGAGTTTCACAGTGCAAGTCTTTGCAGGTTTGAAGTCTCTCTGCACTGAATGGGTGTTGAGGATTGCAGCCTTAGGGCAAACTACACATGACATGTAATGTGTGTGTCAGCTACTTGATTTTTTTCTAACATTAGCAGTGCATGGGAGGCATGATCCCGATCAGAACCATAGTGGAATCAAGTATTCAAGTCCCTTACCCCCACTGCAAGGTTACCTCTCCTCATACTACACGTATTTTTTTAAAAAGGGAAATTGTGGCCCTCTCTCTCTCTCTCTCTCTCACACACACACACACACACACACAAAATAGGTAATTTGGCCATTAAAGTCCATGTTTAGTGTATTGTGCTGGTCAAAACAGATATGACAGTGTATGATGAGAGGAGGGTACTCTGCACATGTTCACAGAAACTCTCTTCTTCATATATGTTACATAGTCCAGGGCTGAGTTAATTAAAAACAAAATCTGAATTTGGCCTCACTGACTCAAATTAAATTTTGTGTGTGTTTGCAGGTGAAAACTTGAACTGTATTTTCCCTTTTTGTTTCTTTTGCCTCAGCTATGAGGTTTTTTGGAATCCTGCCTGGCCGACTGGGAGTTTGGCTGGCATCATAATTCCAATGGTTTTATTAATCACGACAGCAGTTTCCTAATGGGCATTTTTCTCAGTAGTCCCTGTAGATAGGCCATGATAATGACAATGACTGAACTGCTCCGACCGCTATGAAAAGCCCTTCGCAGGCCCTCTGTCAAGACAGCGTGAGGAAATAAAATGGGTGTTTGTGAAGTAATACCATGTGACTGAACAGAAGGCCTCTTGTTTCGAGTGTTTGGCAATCCAGCCCTTTCCACAAGCAACAAACCCAGGTTCTTAATAAGGAATCAAAACAGTAACTTTGTTAGTTCAGTTTTGTTCCTGACTCTGTTTTGATCTGGGTCACTTCCAGTATGACCGCTGATTTGTTTCCTTCCAAACTAAGTTATGTGGAAAGAAGGGGATAAACAAGAGCAAATTATCCAAAGAGTGTGGTGGAATATAGGTTTTGGAATGGTCCCCTCCCATTATTATATTGTAGTGGTAAAGCCATTATACGAGTTAAAATTATCTATAGTACTTTGTGATAAAAGCACAAAATGTCACGTGATATGAAAGGCCAAACTACATGCTGCTTTGCTTTATAATTCTTAAACAGTGGTCCCAGAAAGCTCCAATCCAGACTAGGTACTTGAAAAGGGCAAGGACAACCCTCCTTCTCCCTTGCTATGGTTCCCAGTGTAACGAGACTTCCTCCTCCCACAACTGCTAGTTAGGAATTAAAAGCCAAGGACCAGCAAATGCTTAATGAACATGAACTTTGGTCCTAAAACAGGAATAATATTCCTAATAGTCTAATATTCTCAGAAGTACTTGTGCTGGGAAACATGTTTCACTGAATTCAGCATGGCGTCCTCCCAAGTACTAAGGGAGGGTGAGTTGTGCCCCACATGTTTGTTTACATGTGTACTTGGTGCTGGGTGCATTTCAGGTGAGCTAGACCAGTCTTGTGGTATTTTGCATGAAAGAAGGAAGGAAGGAAGCATCAGGTCCCACCGGCCCTGTGAAGAAGCTGTGCCTTCAACCTTGGCTTCCTTCACCACTTGTTGGCATCCTTCAGTCTTGGAAGACTATGGTGTCACGCTCTGAATGATGGTTCTGGAACAGAGTGTCCTCTCCAGTGCGCGAAGCCTGGGTAAAGTATAGGCTGTTACCCATGCAGCAAATCCCCCCTCTCCACATCGCTGAAATGGTCCAATGGAAAGGCAGTTCCATTGGTTGGTTGGTTCCTTCACCAACCGCACTGTAAACTCAGTCAAGAGTTGTATGGTAACTGAGGGCCCAAGCCTATCCAATTTTCCATTGCAGGATCATGCCCCGAGACCTCTGTGACACCCTCCTTAGGGTTCAAAGCAATAGACAGCACCCATCTTTGGCCAAGTTTGGACTATCATGGGCCATCGAGAAACAAAAAGAAAGATCCTTAAGGAAGTCATCTGTCAATAGCGCTATGCTGTCCTATGGAACTCTGAGCTATAAAAAGCTGGGTCACAGACCCCATATGTTCACTGTTTGTCCACTGCTGTTACTTCTTCTTTTCCACTTTGGATTGCTCAGTGACCAGCTGTTGCTGCATTGACTCCTGCCCTATTCCCTCCTCTAGCCAAGAAGTGTGCCAGCCAGTACCCAGGATAGTCCCTTGGCAATCTCACCACTGCAGCAATCCCTGCAACATTGTGAGCCTCAACTCAGCAGAAATGGATAGGTCACCTTGGTCTTCAGCAACCCTGACCACAAGCCTCCTTCTGTCTTTTGCATCACACGTGCAGCCAAACTGACTTTGTACCCCTTAATGTTTGCACCCCTTCTTCCTTTGGTGTGAGCATTACAGGGGAGACCTAGAGATTAGCCCCCGGCCTCCTGTTCAGGCAAACTATCGCTGCAGCTACTCAAACAGTTGAGTTGCTCAGTAGTATGAGGCCCCTTTGAGCACCTTCAGTGCTAGTTAAAAGGAGCCACCTGGTGGGAGAGGCAAGCTTTCCTCACTGTGAGAGAGCAAAGTATTTTCAGAGGACATTGTAGGACTCACTCCTTGTCTGTATCCCTGTTTTAGGCTACAGAGAACACAGACTGAACCATAGTCTCAAGCCACAGCTGGAACCTTAATGCTCTCCAGCTTCTCCACCTCCTTTCTCATGGTCTTTCTCTCCTCCCCTTCCTCTCCCACTACCACACAATCTCCAGTTCTTTAACTGTCTTCCCTGGATAATTTCCTTGGTCTTCCTAAAACACTAACATCCTGCTTCTCCCTCCTTTCTTCCTCTTCCATTTTGTGCCTTCAAATGACCTTTTCTGCTTGTAAGAAATTGCCTACAGGTGTATGTTAATGTCTAGCATTCCCAGGCCATCACCTTTCTCAAGGGCTACCTGAGAAACTGTATGTAACATGTTATATTAAGACTGAAATGCATGCAAATTTACATGAGATTAAGTCCTACTGAACACTATGGAACATACATCTGAGTAAACATGCATAGGCTAGCACTCTAATATACCTTTTATATGTCGTGGAATTTTTTTTTTAATTCAATTTTTCAGTTTTTATACATTTGCTTTAAATTCTTGTAACCCACTGCAAGATGAGATGAGCTAGATCAGTGGTTCCCAAAATGGTGGGTCACAACCCACCAGGGGAACTGGAAGAGGGCCATTTCCGCTTAAGGGGAATGGTTCAGAAATGGATGCCCTGATGGTGCCACACTGATGGCAGTGGCACCAGGACCAAGGGGCTTTTACATGTAGGGGGTAGGGGTTGCACTGCCTCTGGTTCAGAGGCAGATGCAGGGTCAGGGAGGGTCCAATCAGAGCTATTTGCAGTAGCAGAGAGGCCCCAGAGGGGGCTAGGAGCCTCCTGGACCCACTTGGAGGCCAGCACAACCTCCTAGGGACATGTAAAAGCCCCTTGGTCCTGGCACTGCCACGGTTGTGGTGCCTCTTCCTGCCCCCACAAATACTTACTGTGATCTCAAAGTCCAAGTAGGGCTAGATATTTAAATGCATCTCAAAGTAGGAAAAGTAGCTGGAGAAGAAAACACTCCAATGAATACATTTAAAGCTGGATTTTTGTTGTTGTATAGTCTTAGTGGAACATGGCTATGAGCCTCTGGACTTCAAAGTGTACATTTGCCTTAGATTGCATCTGATAATGTAAAACCTATTGAGCTACAGACTCACTTCCCCAAATGTTAGGAATGCCTCCCTATCTTAATTTGTGCTTCGCAGCATACCTTTTGTAGATACTAAATTCTGTGCTTTCATCTCTGGTTTTTCATCAAGCCACTCAACGCACACCTCAGGTTTTACAGCTCTTTCTCAACAGGGTTTTTCTTTTGCAACTCTTTCTAGAGAACGCAAGTTATCAGTTATTTTCCATACCAGTTCTTCTTTCAAGTAGGAGAGTAGCAACAGGTACAAAGGTGGGTGGAGGATCTAAACGTGTCCCTTCTGAAGCAGGAATTTTGTTCAGTGAGATAGAAGTTCTCAACTGCATCCAGATTTAGGCTGCTCAGTTATGAAGGAGGTTGGTATCTTTACTAGTTGTCTAAAATTTTGCCATGTGCAGTTTGTCAAAAGGAAGGTTGGAAAAGCTGCACCTGAAAAAGTGCTCATTTTCAGAAATCAATTAAAGGCACACACACCCTTTCTTTTGATCCAGTGAGCCCCACTGGATCAGGCCAAAGGTCCATCTAGTTTAGCTTTCTGTATCTCACAGTGGCCCACCAGATGCCTCAGGGAGCACACAAGACAACATCCTGATGCCCCTCCCTTGCACCTGGCATTCTGAGGGAGCCTACTTCTAAAATCAGAAGGTTGCACATACCCATCATGGCTTGTAACCTGTGATGGATTTTTCCTCCAGAAATCTGTCCAATCCTCTTTGAAAGGTACCTCAGCCAGATGCCATCACCACATTCTGTGGCAAGGAGTTCCACAGACTAATTACACACTGGCTAAAGAAATGTTTTTCTTTGTCTGTCCTAACTCTCCCAACACTCAATTTGAGTGGGTGTTCCCTGGTTCTGGTGTTGTGTGAGAGGGAAAAGAATATCCCCCTAGCCACCCCTTGCATAATTTTGCATAACAGGAACTTTGCTTGCGTAAGTGCAAGCTGCAAAATGGTCTGGGACCAAGACCTCAATGGCCTCCTCCAGTAGTAGCCTGCCTGTGACCATTGCTCCTCTACAGAGCTCCACCTTTGTGTTCTCTGCAGTCTGAAGTGCTGCAGGTGGTCATCAGGAACAAAGCCTTCCCAGCTGTGGCATCCAAAGTATGGAGTGACCTCCATAAAGAAGTACACCAGGTCCCCTTATTTCCCACCTTCAGAAGAGTGGTGAAGGTTATATTGCTTAGTGAGCTTTTTTAAACCTTGTTAGTGGCCTTGGTAGAATTTCTTTTTTGTTTCGCTTTATTTTAAAAAGTGTTCATACTGCCCTTCTCCAAAGGAATTCAGGATAGTGCATAACAAAGCAATAACAATAAATTAAACATAATTGATGAAACATATTGATAAAGATCATCGCTATAATTATTGTTACTGCATTAAGTATGTATAAGTGTATATATAAACTTGAGCATATATGCTGCCTTGAGTGTATTTCAGTACTGAATGGTAGGGTATGAACTAATAAACTACATGATCATTCACCTATGTGCCTACTGAAATTAAAGAGAATGACTGTATTAACAAAAGCTTATATGTAGCACAATCATAAGCCTGTTACTCACAGGCAAGTCCCACTGTGTTCAGTAGTGCTTACTTCCAGGAAAAAGTGCATAGGATTACAGTGTTAAAAGGGACAAAGCCACTTTGGTTCAAGGTGATTTAAGCTTCCCGTATTTGTATCCAGCTTGCTTTCTTCATGCCTCTTTTGGTCTGTCAGGTGGATAAGAAATCCTGTTCCAGAACAGCATGATTGTGACCCTAGTCTGCCATTTGCGTGACAGTGATTTCAAACTGGTGGAGCAGCCAGTTTCTCACTCTTTGAACAGGACCATGACCAGCTAAGGAGTGTGAGAGCCCAATTCTATGCATGTCTACTCAGTAGTAAGTCCCATTATAGTCAAGGGCCATACTCCTGAGTAAATGTGGATAGGACTGCAGCCTTAACCTTCAGCCCAACCATGACTTATAGGGAGGGCCCATGGCTTAGTGGCCAAACACCTGCTTTGCATGTTGCAGTCCCAGTTCAATTCCTGACATCTCCAGGGAGGACTGGAAAAGACCTGAAATCCTGCAACATGGCTGCCAGTTGGTGAAGACAGTTCTGAGCTCGATGGTCCAATCTTCTGACTTGGTTTAAGCCTGCCATTTAGATTCCATACAACAGCAGCATTCCACTGATGGACCCCTTTAGGAATTTGCTGCACATCCCCCTAGCTGTGCAATAACCATGCATGTAAACAGCTACTGTGGGTGCAGTTCCTGGCTTGACTCTACTGCTGGGGCAGCTCACACATAGTCTGGCGTAGACAATCAAGGATGGTGTCAACCTGCTGTCTGGAAGGAGGGATACCAATCGTATACCTCCCTGCCAACATTCCTTTTCGCCCTCTTGGAATGCATCCCATGTTGCTGTGTTTGTGTATAGAACAATATTAAATGTATTTTTAATTTTTTTTATAAGCCATTGCTGCCCAGCACTGCATATATACAACAGGGACCAAATATGTACACCTGTGGGCCGGGCAAAAATGGGTTAAAGGATGAAGTACCCTGCTGAAGGTAGTGATACACTGACAAGGATTGTAACAAACTATTTTTGTACATAAGCCTGAATGATTTTTGCAAATGCTACATAGGAAGCCACTGTAATGTTGGTACCAGTTTTGTGAGGTGCCAGTTTTTGTGATTAAGGGCGCAATCCTAACCAACTTTCCAACACCGTGGTAAGGGCAATGCAGCTCCAAGGCAATGGAACAAACATTCCCTTACCCTGAGGACACCTCTGTGACTGCCACCTAACTGCAGGATGCAGCACATGCCCAAATGGCAAAGCTGTATCAGTGCCGGAAAGTTGGTTAAGATTTGAACCTTAAAAGACTTAGCAGAAACACCTAGATTGCAAAAGGAAATGAGATTAGGTGCTACCATCCCAGGAAATGCTTTATAATATCTACATTTCATTTATGACCTACCTTGCTTATATATTTCAGCTAGTTACAATGCTACACCCCCCTCTAGTTAGCTTTAAAATATGCATATGATGAAAAAAATAAAGGTCTTTAAAATGCACTGTGGATATTCCACCCTGTTCCAATGACATGTAAATAAAACACAATGCCATTCTCAGTCTTTTGAAAAACAGGTTCTAATTAAAACAAGTGCTTCTCCCCTTCTCACAGTTTTTAGATTAAATGCATAGGTTTTCCACACCAACAGCCAAAACCTATTTTCATCACATAAGCCAGAATTTGAGAGAGAGAGAGAGAGAGAGAGAGAGAGAGAGAGAGAGAGAGAGAGAGAGAGAATGTCTCCAGTGTATGCCCTTAATTGTTCAGTTTCAAATCCAAAGGTTTCAGGAAGTGTGGTAAAGGCAGGTTGTCTAGGGCCTCTGGAAATTGATCTGGTGAAATGGTCCCAATTAAGACTTGCATGGATCTCACAAAGAGGGATGGAGGTGCTAAGCCTACCAACCACTGGAACCTGCTCTTGCCCAAAAGGTCCTGCCACTGTTGTGGGTCACCCAGCAGTTGCTGTTTCATTGCAAAATGGAAGCCTTGAGGTATAAAGAGGAACAGGGAGTCCAACAAGAGGAGCTGGGTGCGCAGGTTGGCTGCTGGGCTCTCCCATATCTGCTGCAGTAGAAGGTCCAAAGGTGTGTTTCCAGCACAGTCACTGAGGCAGGGCAATGCCCCATGGCCCAGCAATAAAAGCAAACACTCAGGCCTTGCCAGTTCGCAAGCCACATGTAGGGCAGTCTTGCCACCTTCCACTCGGCTGCATCCTCTCCGGTCCAAATAGCCAGCTCGGTCACTTGCTGGAAAGTCCTTGAGGGCCTTCAGAATCTCTAAGAGGACATGAATGCGGTTATATCGCACAGCCATGGCCAAGTGAGGGGCCGACGAATGGCAGCAGCTGAAGTGAAGGCTGGGGATGGCCAGAGCACTCTCGTGAAATTTGCTCAGAAGGTAGTGGGCATAAGGCCGATGGTTGTGTACCAGGGCATAGAGGAGGGCCTCAGAAGGGGAATAGGTGCTGACCTTGCCCCCTTCTTGCCAGTGAAAAGCCTCCATGAGCCTCATGTCCTCCAAGAGCCACACAGGCAGCTGGTCCCTCACAGCTTGGTAGAACGCAAAGGAAGAGTTCTTGCATTGCTTCTGGGACTGCGAATTGTGACTGCTGTAGCTGCTCAACCATTTGACATTCCAGGGCATTGCTGATGTTGGCTTTTAAGGAGGACTCCTTCCCTCTTGCCTATCAAAATGTTTTTTCATGAAAACCCAAGAGCTATGAGCAGGCTGTAAGAGAAAAACAATTACAAACATTAGTACGTGAAGCAGTCCACTCAGCTTCAGTAAAGTCTTACGTAGCTCCACCATAAGAACAGAAGAAGAGCCCTGCTGGATCAGGCCAAAGGCCCCTCTAGTTCAGCATCCTTTTTCCTACTGTGCCCCCACAGTTCTGTGCATCTAGAAGCCCACCATTAAAACAAGAATCTTTCTGTGCTGCAGCCCCTCCTTCCCGCAGCTCTGACCCTGAAGGTTCCACTTAGCCAGTATGACTAATAGCTGCTGATAGACCCATCCACCTTGAATTGGCCTAATCCTGCAGTTCCCAACCTGTGTGCCACAGCACCCTAAGGGGCTGCAGCAAGTTCAAATGGGCACCATGGTGCCATGGGATAGTTTCAAGGTGCCACAAGATAATTAAACACAGTGAGGGGCACCATGAAAAAAGTACAACTGGCCCAGGGCTGCAGAGAAAAGAGAAAGTTTGGGAATCACTGGCTAATCCCCCATGCCTATGCTCTACTCCCAGTGCAGTAAATTCCAAAAATATCCACCCTAAACCTACTGCCAATCAATTTCAACGGATGATCCTGGGTTCTGGTGTCATGAGAGTTATCCACTTCCTCCTCACCATGCAAAATTTTAAAATTTTTTATATGCCCTCCCTCTTAAAAATGTTCCTGGCTGTTCCATCTTTCCCTTAAGCAATATGGCGTCATCCTACCAGCCTTGGGCTCAGCTTAGCCTGTCAGGCTACCAATAGAATCCTCCCTCCAGCAGCTGAGTGAAACACACCTGAGTGAAACACACACACAATTCTTTATAAGAACTGTTGTATGATGTCTGCATGAAATCAGACATTTCTCTGTCTCTTTCTCATTTTGACTCCAGTCCTGATTGCAAGCAATGAGTTTCTTTCACTTTTTAGGGGCAGATGAGTCAGCTAGACAACAAACTGAACTGCTTAAAATCTGGTCCAAACCAAAACCATCTTTCCTCAAAGCAGGTGAAATGGAAAACAGCAGAGCTAGCTATTTACCAGACACCTGGAATCTATCAACCTCTTTGTGGTGTTCATGGCCACTGCCCTTGAGGTCTCCTTGCATGTGATAAGGGGCATGTCCAATACATTGAGGGGAAAAGGTACATTATTTTTTCCCTGTAATTATTAACCAGGCTGTCTATGTCACCTTCACAAAAGGTTTCTCTGAATGGAATGAAAGGAATGCTTTGAGATTCCCAAGATGGAGACAATGCTACCTTCATGTTGCATAAAAGGAGCAAGACTATTACAACCTATCTGAACCAACATGGCATTTACCCCTGCTAACTGGGTAAGAGGCACTTTTTCAAGTGGGTGATCCTCTTTTATTTATCATGGGGAGAGCAACTGGCCCTCCTCACCCAAGCAGCATGTTTTCTAGTAGCTGTCTGCTGGTGTTCTTTTGAATCCTTTAGATTGTGAGCCCTTTTGGGACAGGGAGCCATTAGTTATTTGACTTTCTCTGTAAACTGCTTTGTGAACTTTCAGTATAATAATACTAATACTAATACTAGGTTAGGACACTATTCTGCCTTCCTGTAATAAAATTAGTTTACATGTCATTAAAAACTACACAGCCATCAAGACAAAGTAATCAAAACAGTGTCATAAGAAACAGATCAAACATTAAACAAGAATTATAGTTAAGTAACAACTGTTGTAACAGAATGGGGAGAACTTCAAAGGGTTCTCCAAGTACAGGGAAAGCCTATTCATGGAGCCACAAGCAACTGTTCCCTGCTCAGTACAGCCCAAACTCCTATTTGTGTGGACTTTATATGCAGCCTGATAGCAAAGCAGTAAATCTTGTAGAAACCTGATAGAGATTTTGGAGAAGGACAGATTTGCTGTCAGTATGACAAACACAACTGTGTGCTTTCTTTTATATCTATAGTCTGATGCCCCACCAGGACTGTATGGCCTTGCAAATTTAAAAGATTTGCTGTGCAACTAATGGAGCAATGTAGTTATTTGTGAAACACATTTTCCTTCTATATCCAATCAGTCCTTCTCAAGGGCATCTCAGAACATGTTCTGCTTCTGCTTTCCTTTCCTGTTGATACACCTGAGATGTGAATTCTGCCAGCCAACCAGCCTGTCTTTGTCTTATTTACGCTTGGGGAAAGCGTTGCAAGTATGTGTTTCTCAGCTTGGAGACAGCTTGCTATGAAAATATTTGACAACTTCTCACCAAAGTGGGGACAAACTTGCAGCTTTTATCCTTCCAGGCCAAGGACTGTGAAGAGCTGTCAGAGCGAACAGCTGACACATCTGTGATGAGAGTGCCACTTGGTTACACAACCAAGTGAGCATACTGTGAACTGGCTGAGCAGGTCCCATGCACAACTGGTTGGCAACCTTCAGTCTCGAAAGACTATGGTATAAGCCTACAGCACCTGTAATTCCCAGGTGGTCTCCCATCCAAGTACTAACCAGGTCTGACCCTGCAAGGTAACAGTTGCACAATTCAGCATGCAAAAAGTGGCTGTGGGACTGTGCTTTTCTGCATTTGGTTTGCACTGCAAACCACATTTAGAGAATGGTCACTTAACCCTATTTGGACAGCACTGCTGTGCTGTGCCAAATGCAATTTGAGCTACGCACTGGGGATGTTGTGATAATCACAATGGTGTTTAATTCACACAGTCAGCATTCTGCAGTGTCAGTTTTATGATTTGTCCCAAGGTCTTTTCAGGATTTTGTAACATTTCCAGTCAATGTTTGACCTGCTTGCCTTCTCTGTCCCACATTCCCTACATAAGAACATAAGAAGAGACATTCTAGACCAAGCCACAGGTCAATCTAGTCCAGCTTCCTGTATCTCACAGTGGACCACCAGATGTCTCCAGGAACACACAAGGCAACAAGATATGTGTAACCTGTTGTCATTCATTCCCTTGTATCAGGCTTTCAGAGATAAGCTATCTCTAAAACCCAGAGGTTGAATACAGTCATGACCTGTAACCTGTGATGAACCTTTCTTCCATAAATCTGCCTGATCTCCTTTTAAATGCATTTAGGCCTTCAAGTGTCATCACCACATCCTATGGCAAAGAGTTCCGAAGATTAATTATGCACTAGGTAAAGAAGCATTTCTGTCCTTCTCCTTGTAGGCTAAGATCCAAGTCTTAAGACTACAATCCTATCCACACTTACCTGGGAGTAAGCCCCATTGAGATTTACTTCTGAGTAGACATGCTTGGGCTCTAAGCTGTTCCAGCTACCGCCCCTCCTTGCTGCTAGCTCTTCCTTTCATCTGTTCAACACAGTCCCAATCTTCCTTCTCTCCAGGCCAAATTTCTCAACAGCCGCCACCCACATCTCCTCTCCTCCTCACCTGCAGAGCTCTCCCCTTTCACCTCCTTAGTCTCACCTCCTCGCCCTTGGGAATTCTTCCTGCTCCGGTGCAACAGCTATACCAGGACGCCACTAAGCCTAAGAAGGGAAGACCCTCTTTTGAAGGGCCAGGATGGAAGGCTCCTCTCCCAGCACACCTAGCTGGCTCTGCCTGGAGAACCACCTTGCTTCCTGAATAGTCTGGAAAAGATCTGCTGTGGTCTGGCAAGCCTTCTCCAGGACCCCTCCTCCCTCGCCTTCCTCCTCTTCCAAGATCTCCATCTTCTCTCCGTGGCTTGCACGCCCCAGAGCAGATCTCCTCCTCTGCTTCTCAATCTCCCCCCCCCACCAAGTCTCCACCCCAAACCCCCCACCCTTCCCTGCACCGCCTGCCTTAAAAGACCCGGCTGCCTTGGTTGTGTGGGGGGTGGCGCTGCAGGGATGTGGAGCCTGGGGGGGGGCCAAGGCAAGGACCCTTCCCCTTACCTCTCGGAGGCAGGCAGCCTGGATCTGGGGCGGGGGAGGCAGCAGCAGCTCGGGGCTTCCTCTGGTGCCTGCTCTGGCTCCTCCCCAAGCCGGCTCTTGGTTGTGGCTGCAATGAATGAGCTTCCTCTCCACCCTCTGCTCTGCAGCCCGGAGTCCAGCGGCGCCTCCCCTCCCTCTGCGCAATGAATGACTGATGCTGCTGCGAGCTGCACTCAGCCGCGTCCTTCCAGCAGCAGCAGCAGCAGCCAAACCTCCCCGGCCCCTTCCAGGCTCTTTTATCTCCTCCCCACTCCAGCCAGCTGAAGGTCGCTCAGGACCGGGGAACTGTCCAGCACCTCCGGATTGGTCCAGCCCCAGGGCTCCCCCGGCGTCCCATTGGCTGCTGCGCCAGGATGGGGCCCCTGCAACGATTGTTTGCGTCAGCGGGAGGCGAGGCAAAGTTCCAAGAAACTTGCCCGGGCTGCAGAGCGCTGCTGGGGAGGGGACTCGGGTGTGCCACGGAGACCCCAGGGGGTGTGCGGAGGGGTCTGCGCGCAGGGAGGCCGGCCTCCTCCAGCCTCTGCCCAGCCGGGACACAAGCAAACTCTTTCCCTTCTCCCATCCAGCGCTCTCTTGTGCCTCTAGAATGGGGACTGGCCAAGGATCAGTGGCGTAGCTAGAGGGGGGCACAGCACTAAGTTTTGCAGGGAGCCTCACTGTGCAAGCAGCCCCTCCCCTTCAGAGCCATTCCAGGCAGTGGGGGCAAAACAGAGGTGTTGCTAATGTCTTCATTTACTTCACAGTCAGAACAGAAGAACACAAGTGCCCCACTGGATCAAGGGAAAGGCCCATCTAGTCCAGCTTCCTGTATATCACAGTGGCCCACCAGATGCCTCAGGGAGCATACAAGAGACCTGCATCCTGTGGCCTTCCCTTGCATCTGGCATTCTGAGGTAGCCTAAAACCAGGAGGTTGCGCATACCCATCATGGCTTGTAACCTGTGATGGACTCCAGAAATCTGTCCAGTCCCCTTTTTAAGGCATTAGGCCAGATGCCATAACCACATCCTGTGGCAAGGAGTTCCACAGATTAATTGCATGCTGGGAAGTTCACAGGTGTCAAGAGGCATCTCAGCAACGCCCCTTGGACTGTCAGATCACCCTGGATTTTGTCGTGACTCAGGAGCTGGAGGATTCCAGGGCTGCTTTTGCCAGGTTGTTCCTGTCGTGTTATTTGTTAGAAGCCAGTTTGGGAATCATTTTGATCAAAAAGCAGGAACACAATCTATGCATATGTACATCCTGCAGGAGGCTGTAGCAGTTTGTCTTCTGATTGTCCCACTCTTTACTAGAAATGTAACTAGAAGCCCCAGCACCCAGGGCAGTGATGGCGGGACGTCACATGACATTGTGATGTCACTTCTGGGTTCTTACCGGAGAGGGAGGTGCTGGTGGCTTTGTGCCTCCCCCGGTTCCTTCTCCTGTGGAGGCTCCCCTGGGGGCACAGGGGACATGAAGCTGCCAGCACCTCCTCCTCTGGGGAGAATCTAGAAGTGACTGCCTTGCACGTTGCACCCTCCTGGTGTAACGCCCAGGGCAGGTGCCCCTCAGGCTCCACCTAGTTACACCTCTGCGCTTTGCTTTCCTTTAGCAACCCTGCAAGAGGCTCAGCCAGCTCCCCTTCTCAGAGGAGAGTGTATTAGGACAAGCCTGGTTAGTGTTAACCCTCCTTTTGCATTGCACTGCAATGTGAACTGTGGATCTGCTTTGTTTCCTTGTTTCAACTGTATTTATGTGGAAACTCCAGGGTGACTCAGACTGCGAAGGAGGCCTTGAATTGTAAACAGTGACCTAAACAAGGAGGGGATGCTGCCGCCGGCTCTTGTTCCTTAGGCTTCCTGAAGTCTGAAGGCTGTTGAGTTTGGAACTGACAAGCAGTTCAGCCCAAACATGTTGAATTCCAAATGACAGCTGAGGAATCAAAGGAATCTCGTTTAAAAAAAGAAAAGTGGGCTGAGAATCAAAACTTCCAGGCAGTGTTTATGTACATCTGAGCCTGTAAGAATCCTGAAAAGGCACTGGTCTGCCTTCATGTCCTATTAGCACATAAGCAGTAACAACATGTTAAAAGAAGGCAGCTTCTTGCTGGAGTGTTGTGCAACACAGAATGGGGGAAAGGACTCGGGGCAGAGGTGGAGAAAAGCAGAAAGCAGCTTGTATACGATGATTTAAAAAATACAGGGTACAGTCCAGCAAAAGTTCATTGCCACTAAGTCCCACTGAAATCCGTAGGGCATAAATTAGCCACAATTCACTGTCTGGTCCTATGTTAGGCAGCTATATGAGTCCCATTGAGTTGAATGTAAATCTATACAAATATTTCAAAAGCATGGAGGAATGCAGTCTTTCAGCCCAAGCTATGTATGTTGACTTGGAAGTAAATCCCACTGAATTAATGGAGACTCACAGCCCAATCCTGAGCCAGCATCCAGGGCTGCAGCAGCACCAAAATGGCTATCGCTGCTTCCTGAGGGGCTGGGAAGCATGCAAGGGAGCTTATGCTTATGTTCCCTTACTCTGTGTAAGTCCCAGGTGGCCCAGATGGGTCTCCTCAGATCTACAGTTGCTATTGAGCAGGCACAGATTCGAAGAGGCCCGTGTCTGTTCTCCTGGGCTGGGAAGGGGGTCGGGATATGTCAGCAGGCCAGCCCTCATCACTCCCCCATCTGCTCCCTCGCCCTGCCACGCCTTCCCCCACCCCAGAAAACCTCCCCCTGCCCAGACTTACCTCTCCGCCGCCAGCACTTGCCTTGAGCTCTGGGTGGTGGTCCCCTGTTCACCAATCTGTGCTGGCCCAGTGCAGGCTTGCCAACCTGGCGCAGACAGTCACAGATGTGCCTTACGTCACATTAGCAACAGTGTGTGCTGACACCAGGCTGGCGCGCATCGCCCAGGATCAGGCCCTCACTCTCTTATGCATAGCAGTGCAGTTGGGCAAGTCAAACTTGTGGTTCTGCTGAGATGGACGTGAGGCTTGAGATCCTATGTTCTCCCAGCATCAAATTAAAAAAAACAAACATAAAATAGAGCTAACATGAAAATCATGTCAGCCACTTCCTCGAACAGCGATTTTCAACCTTTTTCAGCTCATTGCATGCTCAGAAGGTGCTAAAATTGTCAAAGCACACCATCAGTTTTTTGACAAAGGCACACTACACTGCTGGTCAGGGGCTCACATCCCCCAATGGCCCTACTAATATTTGACCCTTCCTCAAGCACACTAATGTGTTGCAGCACAGTGGATGAAAATCGCTGCCCTAGAATATCCCTATGAACTGTGTGATCCCTCACCAAGCAGAGGGCATTCACTGGTAATGCCCTCACATTAGTTATGTATGGAAGGCACTAATATACAGAGAGGCAGGAAGTCTGAGATAATGTCACATAACCCAGTGCACACCCTCTCCCACATACAGCACGCAAGTAGTCTGCCGGTAAACGTCCACAGTGCCCCTTCTGTTACAGCCATCCATAGCCCAGTGGTGAAGAGGTGCGTGTGCAGAGTTCAGAGGTACAGGCTTCCTACAGAAGGGCTCACAGTGTCACTGTGATATAAATGCTCCATTGCATAAGCACTTTACAGGGGAGGGGGGGCGGGAGGCCACATGACTAGGAATAATGTAATAATGACTAAGGAAGAATGGAAATGATTACAACCAGCTTGAAGGAGACACCACTGCTTGCTGGCTGGCAGGTCAGTAGAAAAGAGCAATGCAAGAGGAACTGAGCACTGTGAGCTTGAGACACACCCCTGGAAGATGTTGAGGAGGCCATCACAGGCAGAACCTTCCTTTTCGAAGTTTTTCTGGTAATAAATAAGATGGTAAAGAGAAAGCGAGTGGGGCTAGGACCCAAGCCTCCCACTAGGGTAACACCTTAGCCGCAGATAGAGGGGACCTCAAAGACCCTAGTGTGCCATCCATCTCTTTCCTCCCTCTTCTAGCCAAAGAGTTCAATACTGAAGAGGTCCTGCCTGGTGCAGCAAAACAGCTCAGACCTTTGCATACCAGAGCCCCAGATTCAGTTCTGGGTGGAAGAGCTGTGCACACATTTGGGATAGTCCAGTGGTACACTAAAAGCTAATGAGGAGTGGCAAGTAGACCAATGGCTTCAATCAGATCATTGTCTGACTCATTTGTGCCCCAATGTGGTTTCTATTTTATCCAGCCTGCTTCATCCCACACAGCTCCGTTCTCCCATATTCATTTTATTTGCCAGTAGTGTCTGCTTCCCCCTCCCCCGAACAGACTTTGTTATCTCTCTTGCCCTTATGCTTCCTTTAGCACCGCAACTTGGTTTATGATACCAGCGGTAACCATGGGGGGAGGGGTCAGGTGGAGAACTCATTGCCCCCTCCCATAGTCCATCATATGCTTGAAGAGTGCAATACAAGCTAGGATGTGGGTGCATCCCTCAACAACCATGAAAACAGAGTCACAGCTGAAACGATCATGCCAGTTATTATGCAGCATCTGTTGTGGAGTCAGTTCTGACCTATGGCAGACAGCAGCACTAACAGACAGAGCTTTTCACATCATTACGTGAGAGCAGTGTCATGCCACACTGCTACATTTCCATCTGCCATGCAGTTTGGAAAGGCACAGGAACCTTGGAACAAAAAGATGTGGCAACCTTACACATGAACAGCTAGCTTTAGAGTTTCTACCTTGAGTTCCTGGCTTCCTTGGATATTAACTTAAAAATACACTCAATGAAGTGATCGAGATCAGGGTCATCAAACATAAGGCCCATGGGCCAGAGGCTACCCATGGAAGCTCTTTATCTGGCCCTTGGGATCTCCCAGCACCACCTTCAGTTGCTCTCAGCTGCTGAGCTGCGCTGAGGTATCACTGCTGAAAAGTTAGCCTGCATGATAATTGGGCTCTCCTATACCTTTAAAATATGATCAAGATTTGTGTATCTTCTCTTCTGTCATTTGCAGGTGAGGAGTTTCTATGAGAAAAAAGTGCTTGTTTCTGATCATGACCTGCTTAATGACATCACTTCCTGCTTAATAATGACTTCCAGCACTCAACAGACACCATGGATGCTATTTGGCCCAGTATATGAAATAAGTTTGACACCCCTGATCTAGATTGTGTTCCCACTGAAAACTGGGAGGCTGCCACAGATGGAAAACCAGGTGTAAATATGGGTCTGGGGAGAGAGAGTTAAAATGATAGAATGGAAATGAATTGGCCAGTTCTGGAAATTGCTTCCTTTTTGTCACCAAATTCTAAACTGTGCACTTGTATATTCTTGCCTCTATAGACATGGGGTTGGAGTGGTGTATGTTTTCCCCTCTGTGCCTAAAAGTATGGGGGGGGGGGTTGTGTGTGTCAATACGCACAAGGGAAATTGTCATGGGGAAAGGGTTAAACACCTCTTTAGGAAAATATGAATATACCTGGAGATCCAAACACAGATCTTCTGCAAAATGTGTAGTTGGATGCAATACAGACATAAAATCACTAGCAAAATGGTTCAGGGATTGAGAATAAAAATGACTTTAAATGCCAGTAAAAGTTCTGCAGAAAAGAGGCCAACTGGAACTCATTTGGTAAAAAGACTGTGAAGGGAGATGGCTATAGTTGAAAAAAACCAGCCCTACGGCACAGTCTAAGCATCTTGTTGGCATCCTTCAGTCTCGGAAGACTATGGTGTCACGCTCTGAATGGTGGTTGTGGAACAGAGTGTCCTCTCCAGTGCGCGAAGCCTGGGTAAAGTAGGTATGGAGGATAGGCAATGCAGCCTATCCATGCAGCCTACCCATGCAGCAAATCCCCCCTCTCCACGTCACTGAAATGGTCCAATGGAAAGGCAGAGGCCAATACGGTTGGTTCCAGCGGCGTCGCAGGAGTTGCCAGAACGTGATTGTGTTCAGCCACGAACTGCCTCAGGGACTCCGGCTCCTGATTTTGCCTCGAGGTTGACTCCTGAAGCCTTTTCCATAACTGGATGTAGCCACAAGGCAGTGGAGGTTTGGGATCAGAGTTTTCCTTCTCTCAGATGAGCTGCCTTCCCAGGCTGACGAGTCCCATCTACCCGGTGGCTGTTTAGTTGCCTCTTATGACAAGTACAGCCAAACTGAGGGCCTATTCTAATCCCCAGCCCCCAGGGGATAGTCTAAGCATAGGATGCAGTTATCCTACTGAAGCTAAGCAGGTCAGGTGACTACCAGGGAGCACTATATATGCTGCCTGGAGTTAGGCAGCTGTGATAGAAGACAGGTGAGATGTCAATTCAATTAGCTCAAAGTCACTGTTGGAAAGCACAGGCTGCAAACCAGTACATATAAGAGCAGGCATTCCTGAAATCTGTAGAAATTATGCTGTTCAAGGCTTCAAAGGTCAATGGCAGCACCTTTTCTACACTTAATTTGATAAGCTGCTATCTCTTTAACCTCTTATTGATGTTTCTGGTAGATTATTACATACTGTATATCTATTTCTGGAGATACGATGTAGTAATATTCTGGCTGTTTAGTTATTTCAAACCCCCCTCCCCAGTATGTTTGTTTTAAAAAAAAACACAACAACCCATATTTAGGTTTTTTTTTTAACACAATTAAAAAAAATAAATCCAGTTCCATTGGATTTGAAAACAAATTGCAGATTTTTGACTCTGCAGCTAGTAAGTCCAGACAGGCCATCATCACCAGAGTACTGTAATATGTTACTTCTTGCACAGGTCTACCAAGAGTTAGGTAGTCAAGATCTATACCTTTTTAAGCATCCAAACTAACAGTAATGGGAAGCCTTACATGATATAAAGTCAATTCTGGTAGTCTAACCATTGCATGGGTGAGGGTGGTAGCAAGATCCTGGTCAGAGAGAAGAGATCCTCACTACTAGAAGCTGGTCAAGAATGGGTCAGGTCATGGCTGCCAGGAGTATGGCAGGGTCAAAGCAGACCGTCATGTTATTTGCTTGTTCCTACAGGGATTCTATAGTCTGTGATTCTGGAACATGAGAAACTTGTGTGCACACACAGATCCCTTGATGTAATCAAAACCTGTGTCTTTTCTCAATTCAACTCCAATTTACTTACCCACATCTGATCCATAACACTACAGTTCCCAAATATCTGTTTCACAGAGCACACTACTGCACCTGAGTTTATCTAAACAAAAAGCTGGATGCTATCAGCAAACTGATGACATTATGCTCCCAAAATTCAGACTGTTTTTCCCCCCTAGAGTTCTATCTATATGTTATAAAGTACATAGGACAAGATGGAAGCTTGCAGAATCCCATAGGGCAAATCCTACGGGGTGGAGCAAAAGTCTCCTAATGCTTGCATCTTGCTCCAACTGGTCGGACAGGTGTGGAACTTCTGCAAAATGATGCTTCCAACTCCAGTCTTCCCAGCCTATCCAGGATAATTTGATTATCTACAGTTTCAAAATCTGCTGAGAGATTAAAGAACACCTACAGGGTCATATCCCCTCAGCAAGTTCTAACTGAAGGTCACCTGATTTGGGTACAAAAACCCTGAAGACCAGAAAATTTGTTTCTTCCAAGAAATCTATAACTGGGTAAAGGAGAGGGAATAGGCATGACAATATTGCTTAAAGGCTAGAAGTAGACTGTAAGGCAGCGTTGCTGGATCAACAGTGACCAGCGTTTCCTGATGTGAACTA
Organism: Tiliqua scincoides; assembly: GCF_035046505.1. NCBI lineage: Eukaryota > Metazoa > Chordata > Lepidosauria > Squamata > Scincidae > Tiliqua > Tiliqua scincoides. The sequence goes on from NC_089821.1 coordinate 301,123,913, forward strand.
GGCCCATGGTTCATATCCTGACATCCTAGGTAGAACTGGGAAAGATCCCTGTTCAAAACTGCTGCTGTTCACTGTTGCCATTACTGAGCTTGGTGGACCAAAGGTCTGGTCAGGCTGTTTAAAATTCTGGTGGTAGCGACAAGCCACCTCCTCAGTAAAAATGCACATTGGCATCTTGTTTGCAGAATTGGTCACATACACCACAATGAGTCTATATAAGACTCCACTTTTCAAATAACTCTGGTTTTGTTTATACAACGTTCTTTTTTTTTAAACATCAGCATTCAGCAGAAATTAATTCACAAAGAAAAGATAATGAATGTTCACCTACATGAAGTTATGGCCCTATGATACAATCCAAGAACGGGAAAACAGACAAAGAGATATTAGCGAATCCCCCACCTGCTCAGAGTCATCAAATGCAACAGACGCACTGAAGCAGGGGGAAGGACTGTGCTCTGAACATTTTTTTTTTAACCTTCCTCTTTTCCTCTGTACATGAAATTCGGAGCACAGCTGTCTCAACAGCATAAGGTCTGTGAGGAGATTTCCATGATAGTGTTCAAATTCAGACAGCTCCACCCTGCTTGCTGAGCATATGAGGTCCTCTGTTGAAGCCATGAAATGTTCTTTTGCAGTGCTGCAGCTAAAGGGAATTAATGGTATGGAATAGACCACAAAGTCCCTAAGCCCTTATTTCCACTCTGAACAACACCCACATTCCTATGAAAACTGTGCCCATAATAGGAACAGTTACAGGAAAGGAGAAGGTCACAAGGAAGGAGCAGTTGATCTTGCCTCTCTAGGTTTTCTCAGTCAATGAACAATTCTTCAGATGCTGCGTGCCTGCCTTCCTATGGCCTGAAGATGACTGTCCATGTTTACTTTGGCCAAGTCTGTAGTAACAGCCCATATGAGGTTCTGATTCATCTAATGGCTGAGCTGTAGGCTTTGCTGATCAAGGAGGACTGGATTTATACCAGGGATTAATTTGCTTCAGATCTCAGAGAATGGTACCAGAGTATATGATTACTAAAGAATGAGTAAATTTTCCTCTGTGAGTCTGTCCACAGCAGGTTGAAGGTGGCTGGAATGGATACTGGAGAAAATGGATGCTTTTTAATTTTTAAATTCATCCATAACATGCTGCACCATTATGTATGGTGTCCTTTATAGAATACCATAAACAAAAAAGACAAGTTCTTACTTCTAGCTATCTTGACTAATCATCCAAAAGCCAGCAGGTGGGTTTCCTGAAGAGCAGAGCTCCACAGGGCATATGCCTCCACTGTAAAAGTTCTGCTTCTTGTAGGTGACAATGTGCTAATTGTAAACAGAGTTGTGACCAGAGTATTTTGAAGATATCTGGGAACAAGGTGGGGTAAGGAAACCTAGGTATCCAGGAATCAAGTTTTTCAAGGCTGGTTTTCAGAAACAAGAAATATCTGCTGTGTTTTTGGAACAGCTCTGATTTTTTGTTTAAGGCAAAACAAATCAACACGTTACTTTTTATCATAAGATAGTGGTTCTCACACATTTAGCATCAGGACCCACTTTTTAGAATGAGAATCTGTCAGGGCCCATGGGAAGTGATGTCATGACTGGAAGTGACATCATCAACCAGGAAAATTTTTGACAATCCTAGGCTGCAATCCTACCCACACTTACCTAGGAGTAAGTCCCATTTACTATCATTGTTAAAAGCATATACATAGTAGCCTGTTAAATGTACAGGTCTGTAATAGTTCCCCAAATGCAGTCACATACCATGGTAGCATCAAATTTAATATATTTAAAATTAAATATTGAAATGAATGGGGACCCACCTGAAATTGGCTCATGGCTCACCTAGTGGGTCCCGACCCACAGTTTGAGAAACACTGCATAGGAGATGTCTGGCACTCCAACTGCCCTCTTAATATAGCTTGTTACCAGTGTTGCACTGGATATGTATTAGTGAAAAGAGACTGAACTGACTGGAACACTGTGAGCCTAAGGCTTGGCATAAATATAGAAACAAAGCAGGCAGAAGAGGCATCTGTGATCCATAACCCGAGATGTTCAAGAGAAAGGCAGCGAACATGCTCCATTGCTGCTCAGTGCAAGACATGCCATGTGCGTTCCAATGCTTCGTAAGGATAGGTATTTCTGCTGATACCCGTTAGCTCCATGTGACAACAGGCAATCCAGCTGTTCTCAACATTAACAAGCTTTCCCTTGTTCAAAGGGAACACGTTTGCTTTTATTTGCTTATATATTTAATTACCTACAGATCTGTGTGTGAAAACATGTTGAGTTATAGGAAAGAGATAAATTCTGGATGCAGCTTGTGCATCAACGTTGAGAAAGGGGTAGGAAATGTGATGCCCCTCATGAGACGGGCTGTTTGGTCTGGGGGGGGGGGTCACCCTGGTGTCTTTTACCAGAAGTGGGTCACACAGGACACATGGCTAGTATACAATCAACCTAAGTTAGTTGCACCAAAATGATCTGTTCTAGGGGTTTATGTAGACCACACATGAAGACAAGTTATTAGCCCACAAAAATGCTTAGCAGCATGTAACTGTGTTTAGGTCCAATCTTATCCAATTTTCCAGTGCAGCAGTGCCAATGGAGCATGCACTGCATCTTGTGGTGAGGAGGAAGTCACAGAGGCCTCCTCAAGGTATAGGAACATTTGTTTCCTTACCTCAGGGCTTCATTGCGGCTGCACCAGTGCTGGAAAGTTGGATAAGATCGGGCCCTTTGTCATTTGTTGCATCCTGGTGACCTGGAAAAGAAAAAGGAAATATTTTAATTTATGAAAGCTTCCCTGTGTTCTTTGGTTCTTTAGTGCTGCATTGGGAGAGATGACGCAGGAACTTGAGAGTGATTTTTTTCCTTGGTAAAGATAGTCTGCACATGCTCAGAGGCACACATGCCTTCACACAGGCACATTGCAGCAGGGTGGCTTGTAGTGAGCCATCAAAAACAGTGCTGATTCTGAACATCATTTTCTTCTTCCTGGCCTCCCTTTCCCCTGGCTTAAACTGCTTGATAGACACATTTCCTACTACTACATAGTACATAGTTCTACCATGAGTACTACATAGACCTCTGTTGAGTTTTCTGCCCACTGGTTTCTTTTGTCACAGGTCAAGAGAGGAAGAAAAAGGAAAGACGAAGGGACAAGAAAGGGCAGTCTGTGGAACAGGGCCCAGGAAAATAAGTGCAGTCAATGAGGGGTTCACTAGTTCAATACTAGTTCAGTTTCAGAGTCATCTTCCAATTTCCTCTGCCTCGTCCACTTTTGGGTAGTGGGCAAGAATTCTATTAGCATGTTTTTCCTTACATCTCCTACAGCAAAAGGCTAGAAGTTTAGGCCAAGTCGAATGATGAGAGAAAGATGAGATGGTAGCCTGGACTGGACTTCAGATGGCAGGTGGCAAATACTATTTCAGACTGCTTCCCATGTAAACAACAAAAGGAGCAAGGTTCATCAAGGAGAAAGGTTCAGGCCCAGCTTGCTCCTTGTTCTGCTAGTTTTCAACGTGCAGGGAAGCATTAAAAAAAATGATACTCCCTACCAGTAGTCTGAAGCCAACCAGTCTGAAGTGGTACAGTCCCTCCTACGTCAGTATTAATGTCACCTTGTCCTGGTACATGTGTCGATCACGGCATACTTCTTCGGAAATGAAACCTAGAAATTCAGAGAGTGGTTCTGGTTAATCAAAACAGCATTGCTTGGTCTTCCCCACCTCCCCCTTCCCCAGGCAGGCAAGAAGGAGGAAGAAGCAAAGCAACCTCTCCACTCATCTTACCCTGAATCATAAGAACAGTCCTGCTGGATCAAGCCATAGGCCCTTCTAGTCCAGCTTCCTGTATCTCACAGTGGCCCATCAAATGCCTCAGGGAGCAACCGCCACCTGCTGGTTTCCACCCTGTTATTTCTTCAAGTACTCTCTTCCTGCCTTGCAACATTAAGACTGGGGGACAGAGCATATCCAGCAGAAGTGTGGTGGGCTAGCTAGAGCATTTTGTCTCCTCCCCACTTCCTCTTTCACTCTGTCCCCCTCTTTGCTAATCCAGGGAATGGGGGAAGAGTAGGAGCAGTGAAGAAGAGTGGGCAGACGGAGGTGGGTGTCCCCTGCCAATCTCTGCTTGGGGAATCTTCCTCAGTCAATTTCATGGATGGTTTGGCCCTGCTTCTAAGATGAATCAGATCCTCCTGAGACCCATATCTGCATCGCCTCAACAGAAATAAAGCATGCTTTTTTTTTTTTCCTATAGAGCTATTGTTTCCACTGCATGCAATTTTATGCAGCAATATCTGATGGATTGATCAACTAAGGCCCAAATCCTAACCAACTTTACAGCACTGGCATAGCTCTGCCAATGGGTTAGTGTGCTGCATCCTGAAGTTAGGTAGCAATCACAGAGGCCTCCTCAAAGTAAGGGAATGTTTATTACTTTGGAGCTACATTGCCCTTAATTTGGTGCTGGAAAGTGGGTTAGGATTGTGCCCTAAGAGCCAAATCTTAACTCACTTTCCAGTGCAGATGCAACCATGCCAACAGGGCAAAAGCTACGTATATTTACCTTGAGGTTAATATTCTTTGTAGGGACAGACCTGAGGCATCTCAGCTGCTGCTCCAGAGCTCTTTGCTGCAATCCTGTTCTCTACTCATTAAGCAGCCTTACAATGATAATTGGGCTGTCACAGACCCAGGTCTCCAATGACAGGTGATTGTTTGCTTCTGCCATTTCTTATCAGTGTTAAGCAAGTATTAAAGTTTATCTCAGTGGGTCAGTGACCGGCCTTGGCACGAATGAGCAAAGTCTAGGAAGGGATCTGTCTGTTCACTGCCACCCTCAAACTAGACTTGTAAGCGCATTTTTCTTGTATGTACTTTTGGCTTTGCTCTCCATTCTGGCACACTGTAGATATTTTAATTCCTGTCAAGGGCTTGCCAAGAAGCATCAGGTTTGCACCTGGTTTCATCTGCCTGCCATATTTTTGTTTACACATTGGTTGTCAGGCAGAAGTACACTGTGTATAACTGAAAGCATTTCTTTTCTTCTGTCATGTCAACTGCCAGAAGTCCTGTTTCAACGACAAACAGCAGTGGTGGACACAGAAGACAGGCCTGATCTTCAAGAACTGTCTCAACCACCAATCTCAACATGACTAACCTTAACTATCCAGTAATAGATAGTTCCCAAGTAGCCTCACACAAATGCGAGATAACACCCTAATTTTGGAGGGTTGTGTGAATTTTTGTTTGCTACTTCTGGGAAAGTGACAGTTAGCCAGAGGCATCAGTATCATATGAGTGGGCCACAGTGGGTAATCTTTGCAGTGAAGACACATTTTTGTGGTTTCATTCAAATGGGTTTCTTGACAGGAGTTCACCAAATGATTACCGAAAATGTTTCATGCAAAGCAGATGATGATCCAACTGAAGGAAGCAAAACAACTTCTGAACACCTATATTGTACAAGTTCAGACTCATCCCATCTTAAAAAAGGTTGCCATCATTTGCGCAGGTATCTGCAGAATCCATTGAACACCCAAATTACTTGCATCTGAGTCAATATGAATGGGACTGGGCTATAATTTGTCTTCTACAGAACTTCCTAGCTTGACATTGGGTTATTAGCTCTTGGAACTGTGGAGGGTTAAGATTCTCAGGAGCCAAACTTCCAAACTCTCAGGAGCCAAATTTCCAAACTCAGGGTGACCAGAGACCTCTTTCTCCAGGACATGTCCTCTTTTTTAGCCTTATGTCCTGGAAAAGAACTCAAAAGTTCCTCTTTTCCTTGTCAGAGGGTCCCTGCAGGTAATATATAGCTTTCTTGTGATTAATAAATTCTATGTAATAAATTATATGTATTAATATGTTTTAGAAGTAATAAGTAATATAGTGTTTAAATTATAGTATTGGCAACCTTCAGTCTCGAAAGACTATGGTATCGCGCTCTGAAAGGTGGTTCTGGAACAGCGCCTAGTGTGGCTGAAAAGGCCGATTCGGGAGTGACAATCCCTTCCACACTGGGAGCAAGTGCAGTCTGTCCCTGGCCTGTCTCCCTGGCTATGGGCCTTCCTTCTTTGCCTCAGACTGCTGGCAAAGTGTCTCTTCAAACTGGGAAAGGCCATGCTGCACAGTCTGCCTCCAAGCGGACTGCTCAGAGGCCAGGGTTTCCCACTTGTTGAGGTCCATCCCTAAGGCCTTCAGATCCCTCTTGCAGATGTCCTTGTATCGCAGCTGTGGTCTACCTGTAGGGCGCTTTCCTTGCACGAGTTCTCCATAGAGGAAATCCTTTGGGATCCGGCCATCATCCATTCTCACAACATGACCGAGTCAACACAGGCGTCTCTGTTTCAGCAGTGCATACATGCTAGGGATTCCAGCACGTTCCAGGACTGTGTTGTTAGGAACTTTGTCCTGCCAGGTGATGCTGAGAATGGGCTGGAGGCAGCGCATGTGGAAAGCGTTCAGTTTCCTCTCCTGTTGTGAGCGGAGAGTCCATGACTCGCTGCAGTACAGAAGTGTACTCAGGACGCAAGCTCTGTAGACCTGGATCTTGGTATGTTCTGTCAGCTTCTTGTTGGACCAGACTCTCTTTGTGAGTCTGGAAAACTATATGAAATCAATACAGGAGTGTTTTTAGCTTTTATTTTGTCATGTCCTACATTTTTCTTGAATGTCCTACAATATTGAGTGCCTGGTCCTCTTTTGCGGTTATGACATCTGGTCACCCTGAACCTAAACCTTCCCAATATTTAGGAGATTCTGATCCAGTCACACACACCCCCCCAAGAGCTCATGGTGCTTTTCTAGGGCTGCTTTTTCTAGGGCAACTTGGAGGTGACTTGGGTCCCACTGTTACTGGAACTACACAGTTCCCCTTCATGCCAATTGATTGAAGGCCCAATCCTATCCAGTTTTCCAGTGCCAGTGCAGCTGTGCCAAGATGCACTGCATCTTGTCATGGGGCAGCAGTCACAGAGGCTTCCTTAAGGTATGGGAACATTTGTTCCCTTACCTTGGGGCTGCATTGTGGCTGCACTGGTGTTGGAAAATTGGATAGGATTGGGCCCTAAGGCTACAAACCTATGCACATTTACCTGGGAGTAAACCCTATTGACCATAATGGAATTTACTCCTGAGTAGACATGCATAGGCTTGGGCTGTATGACACCCACTCCAGAACATGCAAGTGGACCAGAATTCAGACCCCACCCACCCTTTGGGGTACATCCCCTCCCTTCTCAGGACAACTAAGTCCCCCCCCATTCTTCTTTCTAGAAAAGCACCTGAAGCCCTAGCCTGGTTCACCTTCCCTTAGAGGAAGGAGCTTCCGCACTCACTTCTCCCAGCACTGAGGGGGGGGGAGCTCAGGGCCTCTGCCCAGCCAGTGGTCCAGGGGATGCTCAGCCAGAGGGATGCAGGCGCAGCAGCGCACCAGGTGGATGCCAGCAGCACCCTCATTTGCATGCGCAGAGCTCATTGGAGGATGGAGGCCCCACCCACCGTGACAGGACAGGTAAAATGGAGTTCTGAGTGGGGAAGCCCCAGCAGCAGGCAGGAGCCTTGAAATGTATCTGGGAGGGAGCTGGATCCCATCCCATCCCATGCGGATCACAAGTCTGAGTAGATAGAAAATTGTAAGATCCCAGGAAATTTCTGGGCCCCCTCCTTTAGCTCCTGGGCCACCTTTTGATCCTGGGCCCGGGTACAAATTACCCCGCTCTCCTAGGCCCTGCTCTCAGGTAAGTGGGCATAGGATTGCAGCCTTCCTCCGGCTTGCAGACATGCAAGGAGGCACCTGAGTGCTGCTTAGGTCAGGAGGAGCAGCCAAGCCCAAGCTGGGACTGGGAGGTCAGTCAGGCTGCAATCCTAGGTATGTCTACTCAGAAGTAAGTCCCATTATGTTCAATGGGACTTACTTCCAAGTAGGTGTGGGTAGGATTGCAGCACAACAGCCCAATCCTATGCATGTCTACTCAGAAGGAAGTCCCATTGGATTCAATAGGTCTTACTCCCATGTAAGTGTAGACAGGATTGCAGCCCAAGCTCCTAAAAAGTCCAAGCGCCTCTTCCTCTGCCTCTTCCCAGGGAGACACTTTCAGCCTAATCCTAAATGGATTACTTACTCAAAGTGAGTAATCTCAAAAGTAAATTCCATTATGTTCAATGGGGCTTGCTCCCTGGAAAGTGTGCATAGCATTGTAGCCTTTTCCCTTTCCCAGCTACAGACATTGAAGCCACCATTGAATGATTGATGCCTCCAGCCACAATGCTGCAGCACCTTTCAAGTGGGGCACTGCCATCCTCCCTCCCTCTGACCGGGGAGAAATCCAGGCCTGAGAAAAGGCTCCCCCCCCCTCCTGCTCTCCCCACCATACTGTCTTCAATCCCCTCCTTGTTCCTCAGTCCCCTCCTCCTGCTGTTTCCTTTGGAGGTCTCTTTAGCTCAGGGTGAAGACATGTCCTCTTTTTCTAGCCTGGTGTCCTGGAAAAGAACTGAAATGTCCTCATTTTCCTGTAAGCAGGCAGCTCATAGCCTTTTTATAATTAATAAATTATGTGTAATACAGTCAGTGGCGTAGCTAGGTCATTTGATACCCGGGGCCCATAAATGTTTGTCATCCCCATATGACAAAATTAATTTGTCAGCGGGCAAGGGTGCCCACCAGGATGGGAAGCAAAATCAGGCATCAGTCAGAATGGGAGCCCAGGACTACCCAGCAGGTAGATCTGGGCCCCAAGGCTGGACTGGAGCCCAGGTCTACCTGCATGGAAGAGGCTGCTCCAGAGGGCACTTGGAATGAGAGCCCAGGTCTACTTGTCCCAAAAACCTTGGCCTCAGAGGCCAAAGTTCAACCAGGAGTTGAGATAGTGCTCATGCCCCCCCCCAATATAAACACTGGATCCACCCCTGGCGTCAACCCCAGGGTGTCACCTTGCTAACACCTTATTGGTTCTATGCCATGTCAAGCTTCAGGTACAGTCCAACAGGCCTCTGGTACAGGTCAGGAAATACAACTACATAGGGGCAGCTGCTGTCCAGGGGAGCACCCCCTGGTCCTTCAGGCAAACCCTTCCAGTTACAGTCTGTCTCCTCCAGACCTCCATGCACTCTAAGTCTAATCCACCGAAAGGTGATGCTAGGATGGCAGCCATAGACAAGTCTGTAGCTATTGCTGCAAAATTGTCAGCCCCATGCACCAAAGGCAGACTGCCCCTGGGGTTTCCTCACTGCAGAAAAGACAGTAGCAGTGTGGATTCTTTTGCTTTAATCATGCCCAATTTTCATTTGCCAAGCCTTGAGTTGAGTTTCGTTTCTTCTAATGTTAGTTTCAGTTCTTGTCTATATTTCACTTTCTTTTTCTCCTTTGCTGATTACTAAGCCTGCCTTGTCTCCAGTGTCAAGTAACAAATGCAGGGCTCTCCTCTGTGCTGTACAGATTGCGAGGCTCCTCCTCAGTTTAACTGTTGCAGTCTTCATGGCAAGACTATAGTAGACTACTATACAGAGCAGATACTGTAGTGAACGTCATCCTGAGCTAGGTATATGATAATGAGGGGATTGTCATGCCTTCATTGTGAAGATTTTGCACAAAACAACTCTCTTTTAATGGGAGATCCACAAGTCATTCATTCACATGACAGTTTTCCTGTCTGTAAATAACTGTTAATAGACAACTCCATAGATTTGTCTAAACTGGTAAAACAGTCTAAGGGCCAAGCTGCACATTTTATTAGGGACTTGCTTAGAGCCGATGTTCTTGGTTTTTGCTCTTTTCTAAACATCAGGGGTGTGTGTATGAATGAGAGAGAGAGAGAGAGAGAGAGAGAGAGAGAGAACGCAGGACCTTGATGTGGGGAGAGTTTTAATACACATCACAGTCCCAATTCTGCTCCCCCCCAAGCTTTCTCTGGAGCAGGGTTCTGCAGAATAAAACAAAATTCACAATGTTAATGTTTTGTGCTATATTCTTTACTCAAGAGCACCAGCCATAGCTGCATTACTCTGAACAGAGAAGTGAAAACAGCCATAAATTTATAGCAGAAATTTAAAGTTCTTTGCCAGCAAAATAAATAATTTGAAATAACTTGTTCCTCTTGCCTCTGTTGGCTGACATGTTCAAAACTGGGGTACCAATCTTTTTTTGCTGGCCTTCCTTTCCTGCTTTTAACATGACTCTGGTAAGCTATGAGGAAGGCAAGTGAACCTTTCCCCATCACTTTATACTCAGGCATGGAAGTTAGCTCGTCTGCTAACAGTGGTGTAGCTGAGGGGGGCAAAATGGCAAGTACTGCAGGCATGCAAAGCACCATGTAAGTGGCTGCCCACTTCATTCTGGGCAACAGTGGCAATGCACAGGGGCCACTTACATGGCATGTTGAGATGCCTGCAGTACTTACCATTCCCCCCCCCCCCCGTAGCTACACTAGTACCTGCCAAATTTCAGTGTGCTATTCAAAACAGGGAAGCAGTGCCAGTAAATATACTGGCAATGTAAATATAGTGGCAATGTTCCCCTGGGGGCTGGGGATAAGAATAGGCCCTCAGTTTGGCTGTACTTGTCGTAAGAGGCAACTAAACAGCCACCAGGTAGATGGGACTCGTCAGCCTGGGAAGGCAGCTCATCTGAGAGAAGGAAAACTCTGATCCCAAACCTCCACTGCCTTGTGGCTACATCCAGTTATGGAAAAGGCTTCAGGAGTCAACCTCGAGGCAAAATCTGGAGCCGGAGTCCCTGAGGCAGTTCGTGGCTATACACAGTCACGCTCTGGCAACTCCTGCGATGCCGCTGGAACTAGCCGTATTGGTCTCTGCCTTTCCATTGGACCATTTCAGTGACGTGGAGAGGGGGGATTTGCTGCATGGGTAACAGTCTATCCTCCAAAATCTAATTACCCAGGCTTCGCGCACTGGAGAGGACACTCTGTTCCAGAACCACTATTCAGAGCTCGATACCATAGTCTTCCGAGACTGAAGGATGCCAACAAGAATGTTAGTGAAAAAATATGAATAAGAATATGGCTTTCCAGAATGACTGCAATGCAAACACTTTTATTTTTACAGTTGAGTTCACCTGTATTTCATTCACCTTTATTTAGAACCAGATGAAATTCTTTCTATAGAATCTGTTGTTTATGTAGCAACTGATACTTTGGTGTAATTAGTTGAGCAAAATCTTTTTTCTTTTGTTTTTTTTGCCTGTTTTTGAGATCTTAAGAACTAAAAGCATCAGCAGCAAAATGTTACCCCCTACAGTCAATTTCAAGTTATGGCAGATATAAGACTCAGGGCCAATCCTATCCAATTATGCAGTGCTGGTGCTGATGTGTCAGTAGGGTGTGCACTGCATCCTGTGGTGGAGGGGCAGTCACGGGGGGGGGGGGCTTCTCAAGGTGTGGGAACATGTATTCCCTTACTACGGGAATACACTGTAGCTATACTGGAGCTGGAAAATTAGATGGGATTGGGCCCTCAGAACCCTCAAGTTCCTGAGATCCTTTTCTTTCTTTCTTTCTTTCTCTCTCTCTCTCTCTCTCTCTCCTCCCCCATATAACATGAGCTGTGTTCTACATCCTCTGACAGAAAGGCCTGTGATCTCTTGCACATGGTGGATAATTTAAATATATACCAATTTATAACTTCCTCCTTGCTTAGTCTTCAGAATGAATTTAAAAAACACACATTACCTAAGTCCTAATTAAGCAGATTTAAATAGGGTTACCAGATACAAAGTGGTACAGAGTGCCTACACCTTTAACCCATTGTATAGCAGAGGGAATTTTGGCAAGGGGGAATTTGAGCTGCACCTGCCAAAATTCCCTCTTCGGTACAATGGTTAAAGCTATAGGCACTCTGTCCCACTTTGTATCTGGTAACCCTAGATTTAAACAACCCTACTATACTGATGGAAATATTAATTGGTATGATTAACTAGTAACAGCCCAATCCTATCCACACTTTCCTGGGAGTAAGCCCTATTGACTCTAATGGGACCCACTTCTCAGTAGGCATGCATAGGATTGGGCTGTTAGTTGCCTGACTTGTTGTTAGTCTTTAATCTATTTACTAAGTAAGTCCCTCTGAAGTCAGTGTGCCTACTTCTGAGTAAATGTAGTTACTGGGAGATAAATGTTCCACCTAAAGAAGCCCACTTTTTAAGGCCTTTCCAGGTAACTAAAGAAACTTCTAGTGGGGTTCGCTGTAGCCCTGGTGTGCTTGGGCTAGCAGTGTAACATCTCACCTGTAGCTAGCAGGGCCATGATCCATACCTAAGTGGTAGATCACTTTCTTTTCAGGCAAGAGGTTCCAGGTTTGAACCCTGGGAACATTAAAGGGATCTGAGGTGGATAGAGCAGGGAAGACCAGTTAAATGTTTGTTTTTGGTTTCCAAAATACTAGCTTGCTGGGAAGTATCAGGATGGAATCTAGTGGGATAGGTGGATGGTGGAGAATCAATACAAAAATAATAGCCCTGCATCTGTCAGCAGATGGGCTTGCTTCATCCCAAACCAGAGTTTTGTTCATGCAGAATCTGGATAGCCTTGGCATGAAGTATTCCCAATCCTGGCCTTGGCCTGGGATTTCACATAGTGTTAGTCTGGAAATGTGTTTCAGTTAATAACACCACAGGAGACCTTCCCAACTTGGCTGTCCGATTGGATAGCAATCCCCTGACCACCTGCTCCCTGTACAGCTGCCTATTAGCTTTTCGTTAATATTGACACAAATATGCCTTTATTTGTCCAGCGGAAGGGAATTGCTCTTCTTGGTATGGGCTTCTCCTATGTTGTAAGGTGTGCAGAAAATGCTGGCCTCTGAGCTGCAGTTTTCCTGCTGCTTTATACCCACAGAGCATTTTAATTAAGAGAGCAGAAGCTCTATGTAGCATGACAAGGATTTGCGGGATGGAGCTGAAGCATGTTGCGTTTTTTAAAGAAGCGACAGTCTTGACTGTGAGCAATAATTAATGTCTTTTCTGTCTCCACTGATGAGCTCAACCAATTGGCCTAAGGCTTCATTTGAATGCCCATGGCAACTGGGCCAATTCGTGCATGGTTTCCTTCAACAAAACATCCATGGACCTTGGACTTGCAGTTCCTGTGATCACTCACCCACATGGTCCAAGGCTGCCAAGCCAACCAATCCTGTGACACCAGAGCAGCTGAACAAATAGCAACAAGAAGGGGTGCAGCACACACACCCCAGGCCTGCTCTGACAAAAAAAGATCAGCCACTCACATAGACCATCAAGCAGAGGCTCAACTGGTACCTGCAGGAGATGCTCTTAGGAGGATTTCCTGCTGCAGAAGGGGTTGGACTAGATCAGGGGTGTCAAACATAAGGCCCAGGGGGGGGGCCGGATGCTGCCCGTGGAAGTTTTTTATCTGGCCCTCAGGCTCCCAGCTGCTGAGCAGTGCTGAAGTGTTACTGCAATAAGGACAGCCCACTTGAAAATTGGGCTGTCCCATATAAGAACATAAGAACAGCCCCACTGGATCAGGCCATAGGCCCATCTAGTCCAGCTTCCTGTATCTCACAGCGGCCCACCAAATGCCCCAGGGAGCACACCAGATAACAAGAGACCTCATCCTGGTGCCCTCCCCTACATCTGGCATTCTGACTTAACCCATTTCTAAAATCAGGAGGTTGCGCATACACATCATGGCTTGTACCCCGTAATGGATTTTTCCTCCAGAAACTTGTCCAATCCCCTTTTAAAGGCGTCTAGGCTAGACGCCATCACCACATCCTGTGGCAAGGAGTTCCACAGACCGACCACACGCTGAGTAAAGAAATATTTTCTTTTGTCTGTCCTAACCCGCCCAACACTCAATTTTAGTGGAAATTGAAATATGATCAAGATTTGTGTATTTTCTCTTCTGTCATTTGCAGCTAATGAGCTCCTAAGTCAGAAAAAGTGCTTATTTTTGGTTATGACGTGTTTAATGACATCATTTCCTGCCTAATGACATCACTTCAGCAGGCACCACGAATACTGTTCGGCCCTTGGTATGAAAAGAGTTTGACACCCCTGGACTAGATGATCTTGTAGGTCCCTTTCAATTCTATGATTCAATAATATTACAGAGCAACTAATGAAGAGAGAGATTTAAAACAGGACATGTCTTTAAAAAGTTTTGAGTCCCCAGTGTGGGTCCCCAGTGCGGAATTGGGGTCCCTGAGCTGTTTTCCTGCAGAAAGTGGTCCCTTTTGAAGCAGATGTTTCTCACTGAAGTGGGTATTTGCTGCAAAGAGCTGCTAGGGGGACACACGACATGGCAGGAAAATGGCCTTAGGGGAGCGTTGACCCTTTGCCTACATACCATGGGCCCAGTTTGCATTGGGGAGATTCCCCACTGCTTGTTTTCAGAAAAGAGATGCTTTTGATTTGAAGCCTGTCTCTTAATAAGAGTGTAGTTTGTAGTTTAAAGAACCAGGCTCCTGTTGCAGGGGACTCTCGGTTCCCTGCTCTCCCTTTTGGCTTTTCCATTGGCCTCAAGTAACAGCAGCATAGGGACTCTGCCAGCCTGGGAAGGGAGCTATACCATTCCCTGTCCAGCACATGGTGAACTGGGGGAGGTGCTTGCTTTCCAAGCTCTGCATGGGCCATTTGACTTTGGGTGATGGGTCAGATTTGGCCCATGGGCTGTTGGTTGCCAGCGCCTGACCTAGAGGCACAAGGACAAAAGTGGCAATAAGTACTAGTGAATATTGTGCATATAAACACAATATGAGTGGGAGTGGGGAGAGCAGGCCTTATTGGTTCCTCTCTCAGTAGGGCAGCCCTGGTGTATTCTTGTGAAAAAGAGCTCTTCCCTACCCATCCTAGTGATTTCCCTAAGAATCTGTGTCTACCTTTGTTACTACTTCTGCCTTGGATGTAGTTAAAAATCTAGCTCTATGAGCTCCACCTGCTGTTCAATTTCAGGAACTGCAACATGTACCAACAAGCTTTTGTTTCTCCAACTCTTCTCATACTAGGTTTCCACTCCCTGTTGAAATATGCTGCCAGCTGAATTTGCTCTTGCTGAGCAGTGCAGCTAGATCAGGCCAAAAGGTAGCTACCTTCTCATCTAGTCAAGAAGGCCCCCCTCCCCTCAGAATCAGCTGCCTTTAGAGCACATCAGCTCTCAAGTCTTGGCTTAGTTTGCCACAGATTACTTCCAGTATGTTGTTTTTGTCTGCATTTGCTCAGCCTCTTTCACTTCCTGTACCAGGGTGAGGGGCAGAGCATCCAGATTCCTAGCTTTCAATTGTACAGTACAGATTTCAGTTACAGTTGTCAGGGGATGAATGTCTTTTCTATACCACAAACAAGAACACAGCATTGTTGTAAACTTCGGTTGCGTGCAAAGCAATGCTCCCTTTGGGTCTTGGTGTGGCTCAATGTATGACTTGCTTGCCTCTCTGCTTGTTGTTGGAAGCAGGACTTTTATAGTGCTACTTGAGGGGGAGCTAAAGCTCAGTCAGTGGAGCAGCTAGAGGGCAGTGCAAAGCCTACGTTTTGCAGGGAGCCTTACTGCAGTGTGCAAGGGGCCCCCCTCTCTCTCCTTTGGAGCCTCTGTTTTGCTCCAACCACCTGGAATGGCTTCAAAGAGGAGGGGGAGGGTCCCCTTGCATGCTGTGGTGAGGCTCCCTTCAAAACTTAGGGCTTTGCACCCCTCTAGCTACATCACTGAGCTCAGTGGTAGACAGTAAGCAGGCTTTGCATGCACACAGTACATGTACTGGCTATTCCTGGTATCTCCATATAAGGCTGGGAAAGATCTCCATCTGGAATGCTGGAGAAGAACCAGGGCAGAAGGTGTGGCAGCTACACCATCTCACTCCACATAACTAAGCCAACTTGTGTCACCTGAGGTGTAACTTGCCCATCCAGGCGGGATATTAGAAGTGAAGGACTATGAGTTGTGACTTGGTACATAACATGAATTTTGTTCAACAGCTTCAGTCCTTTCCTTCCACTCTTGATGCAGCAGAGATGCCCACCCATGCATGCCATCCCACTTATTTCTCTGAAGGCAGAGCTAAGGCAGAGGCTATCACCACCTGCTCCCATGTGAACCTGCCCACTCTTTATGGTCTGCATCTGAAGCCTATCAGGATGAGGTGTATGGCAACAAAGGAAGGCCTTTTAAGTTCTCTCGTGTTGTTTTGCTTAACATTCAGCCAAGTGAAGAGCCTGGTGAACTCAAAAGCTTGCTACTCATTGTTTTGTACAATTGAGCAGGGCTAGCCCAAGATCTCATGGTGCCAGAGGCAACATGCCAACTGCTGTTCTCTCTAACCTAGTGATGTGCCATGTTCCGTTCTTTAATTGCATTTCTAGAATGCTAGAGGCATGCTACCAACCTCACTTCTAGCTATTTTCTAGCCAACAAAATGAACACAGCCCTACACTGATGGGTTTGGTTGCCCAATCAGTGGGCACCTGCCAGTCTCAGCAGGAGGACTGGCTAGGAGCTATTGTCTTCAACTGACCACAGACACGAACATAGAGCAATCCACATTCTGCTCATGTGGTTGTTTTTTTCGGGAATGGCATTTCAAATGAAGAACATGGGCGCATCCTTGAGTAATGGCTGGCTGCTGCATCTAGGATGACAGGCAGTCTCTTTGATTCTGGCTCCACCCTCCCAAAGGGCTCTGGGGGCAGTAGCATAGCTAGAGGGGGTGCAAAGCACTAAGTTTTGCAGGGAACCTCACTGCAGCCCCTCCCTTTCAGAGCCAGGCATTTTCCTCCATTTTGCTCCCACCACCTAGAATGGCTC
The DNA here is from genome assembly GCF_035046505.1 of Tiliqua scincoides. NCBI lineage: Eukaryota > Metazoa > Chordata > Lepidosauria > Squamata > Scincidae > Tiliqua > Tiliqua scincoides. The sequence goes on from NC_089821.1 coordinate 301,140,696, forward strand.
TGAAGGGGAGGGGCCACTTGCATGCTGCGATGAGGCTGCCTGCAAAACTTAGTGCTTTGACCCCCCTCTAGCTATGCCACTGTTTGAGGGTTAGAAATATCTAGAGATAAGGAAACTAGGGGGAGGTAGCAGGACATACATCACAACTTTGTGATTTAATTTTATGTTTTATTATTGCATTATTTTTGACTGTAAGCGCCTATCTCAGCAAGAAAAGTGGAGAATAAATGCTTTAAAGAGACAAATAAACCATAGTTGAGCATGATGGAAAATTGGGTGCTTTGTCTCCCCCCCTTTCCCCATTTTGCTGAGTACGGTATCTAGTTTGAAAGAGTTCTGTTGAACTTGAAGTCTTGGCCTCTACTTTGTGATGTTTTAGTTGATTCTAACAGAGCTATTGCCCTACTTTGTTTCTTTTACCTAGTGTACCAACATGGCTACCTGTGATCAGTGGAAGATGTGAGTGCAGCCCAGAGACACCTGTCTTCGGTTTGCTTCTGTGGAAACAAGCGTGTTTTTTTTTCTTTTTCTTTTTTCAAAGGCGCGAGTCAGCACTTCTTAGTGCATGGCCTCTTCACTCTGACAAAGACAATTATGTTAACAGTAGGCAATGAGTGAGAAGGACTTCAGGGAACACTGATGACTGGGCAGATCACAGAGCCAAGAGAACAAACTGATTGCCTCTTTTCCTAATGCTCATTTATGCTACATTGGACACACTATTCTTAGTAAGGGGAGCTGAAACTGGAACAGGATTTTCTATCAGTGATTGGACAGCCAAGGAATTTGTTTCTCATCTGCTAGCCAGGGGGAAATAGTACCTGTCCCCCAGGTGAGCAGCCCTGTAACAAATGCACTTGCCTGCCCACACCACCTATGGCCATGAATCTGTTCACACAGGACCTGAGAGCTAAAGTAGATCATGACATGATCTGCGATTGCATGTCCTGAATCCTTCTTCTTTGATTAGCAGCAGCCACATGGGAGGGGGAAGGCAGTGGTGGTGATGAAGGTGATTTGGATCAGGGCTGCAGCACCTGGACAGGATGGATTGTCTTATGTATACTTACATAACCATGAGTCAAGAACCAAGAGCTGGGTTCAAGGATGTTGGAGTTACTTTCCAGCTTCTACAAATTGGGAAACCAATTTGGGTGTCTGAGTAGCTGTGTTCTCCTCCCACTCACCCTTGAAATAGGTTGAAACGATTATAGGCATGTGCCACTTAACAACTGTTTGCTTAACTACATAACAAATATATGATGGTGGTCAAAGCACAATAAAGATGCTCTTAATGAGGCAATCCTGTCTTCCATAGCCTGCAGCAAAGTGTCTGTTTGCATAACAGAGAGGCTCTTAACGCAAAGAAGAGGCAATCTATCTCCAGTAGCCTGTGCAGCCAGCTAGTGTCTGGCAGGGAGTGTCTGTTGACACAACAAAGATTGGACTGAATGTTCACTTAATGACCTAAATGCATATCAACAGGGATAGGAGAATGTATCCCCTGCACACCTGTATATTTGTTCAAGGGCATAAAGGAAAGCACAAAGCTATCCTTTAAATCCTTTGAAGGGGTCCTTGAATAGCTATGGCATTCCACCCCAGAAGCAGCTGCATTTTTTAGCACAGATAGATAACTACTCTGATTCCAGCAGATAAATTAGTAATCCAGATGCCTACATAAGCAAAGAGAAGGCAGCTTGGAGCCATCTCCTTTGTTGCTGCTGTATTCAAAACGCAGCAGCTGGTGGCCAATGTAGATGTTAATCCTAAAGGCAAAAAAAGATTGAGCCAGATGCTTGTATAAAAATTCTTCACTTGCTGTATGATTGTCTTGGCTGGTGGGGAGGGAATTATTCTCGGATCTCCTGATGGGGAGCAAACAGTCAGCCCAGCATATCACATCACTTGCCTGCTAATCATCCACTGGGGGGCTGGTAAGCAGGCCAGGTGTCACCTTGAGTCTCCTGCAAGATCAGGGATGTCAGGCCAGCCAGGAACTTAATGGAGGTTTGGTGGGCCGCTGTGAGATACAGGAAGCTGGACTAGATGGGCCTATGGCCTGATCCAGTGGGGCTGTTCTTATGTTCTTATGAGGTTACTTGTTTCCCCTTGCCACCTGCTCTGGAGAGGGTGCATCCAAATCAATTCTCCAAGCCTGAGTTCCCTCCTGTAAAACTTTGGAGTGCTTAGTAACTTGTCTGTGCCTTTGCAGGGAGCTTTTTGTCTGCTTTTTCCATGCTATATTTAGATCTGGAAGTCATTCAGATTCCTGGGGACATTTGCATATGCAGTATCCACCAGGCACTTTGGTGCCTGCAGAAGAAAATGCAAAGTAATCCCACCCATTTGTAGAATCCTTTTCGACATGTTATTGAGAACTGGTAGGGTTAGTGGCATATGAAGAAGTTGGCTGGAAGGGCCCCTGGCCCCAGGTGCCAGGCTGTAGGGGGGGTGTCTAAAGGAACATGAGAACATTCTCCCGCACATGCCCCAGTTGATGGAAGTCCTCCTGCACAACTCTCATTTCAGTGCCCAGCGGATTGTGACTTACTCCTGCCACTCTTATTGACAGACAGCATTGGTTCCCTGAGGTTCCTCATCTTTCTTCATTGTAGGGCTACCTTTCATTAAACCAGAGGCACCCCATATCCTACTGCAACTGAGTTGGCATCCTTCAGTCTCGGAAGACTATGGTGTCACGCTCTGAATGGTGGTTCTGGAACAGAGTGTCCTCTCCAGTGTGTGAAGCCTGGGTAAAGTAGGTATGGAGGATAGACTGTTACCCATGCAGCAAATCCCCCCTCTCCACGTCGCTGAAATGGTCCAATGGAAAGGCAGAGGCCAATACGGTTGGTTCCAGCGGCGTCGCAGGAGTTGCCAGAACGTGACTGTGTTCAGCCATGAACTGCCTCAGGGACTCCGGCTCCGGATTTTGCCTCGAGGTTGACTCCTGAAGCCTTTTCCATAACTGGATGTAGCCACAAGGCAGTGGAGGTTTGGGATCAGAGTTTTCCTTCTCTTGCAACTGAGTATGTGTCAATAAATACATGTTCTTCCCTCATTTATCCCTGCTTCCATCTCCCTCCCTTTTTCCTATTGTCTCCCTTGTGTAGAATTTGAGCTTGCAAGCCCCTTGGGGCAGGGATCTTGCTCCATGCACACTGATGGTGCTATATTGTCAAATGATCTTCGTTAAAATCCTTGAGATTTGCTGCAACAGCCTGCTGCATCTGTTGCTGATTCAGCAGCTGGTCTGCAGCCTTGCAAAGGGAGAGGGGCACAGCACTCATTAGCACTGCCAAGGGTTTCTGAGTGTGACACATTCACTGCTTCTTTCACCTCAGAATGCCAGATGCAAGGGAGGGCACCGGGATGCAGGTCTCTTGTTATCTGGTGTGCTCCCTGAAGCATTTGGTGGGCCACTGTGAGATACAGGAAGCTGGACTAGATGGGCCTATGGGCTGATCCAGCAGAGCACTTCTTATGTTCTTTTGGTGCTTTTATTTCATGTGCCTAAGGTAAGTACTGGAAGGAAGCCCTCTTTCTGGAAACCTTGGTTCTTCCAATCAACACTAGAGGTGGGAACTCCTTTTCTCCATATTATTAAGAACTGGTAGGGTCAGTGTTGTACAAAGAGGGTGGCTGGATGGGCATTTTCTGTGCTTCTTCTTTGGCCATTATTATTATTCATTTCATGTCATGACTATTAACTGAAAATAATTTTGTCATGGGGGAGGTGCCAAAAATGTATGAGCCCCGGGTACCAAATGACCTTGGGACACTGGTGGATAGGGTTGATTCCTGGACTCAGACAAAGCACATAATACTATCCATACAGTTTCTCCCCCCCCCCCTTTGGTGGCTATGTGTTTGTGTGATACAGTCTCCTCCTTTCCTGCTCTTGCAAAATTAGAATAAAAACCACAGGCCTACCTTACAAGATTGTTGTACAGATTGCTGAGATATTGTATTTGTGTGGTAAATGTCCTAAAGTGCTATAAAAACCCACTATTGTGGTTAGGGTGCTAGACTAGGAATGTGGCGACTTGGATTTAAATCAGGCTAGTTCATGAAGGTCCTGGTTGACTTTAGCCATTCTCTCTCAGATTAACCTACCTCACAGGGTTGTTGGGGGGATCACATGAGAAGAGAACCTTGTTTGTCTGAGCTCCTTGGAGGAAGGGCTCAATAGAAATGTTTTCCAAACTTTATGGTGTTTTCCAAACTTTTATGGTGTTTTCCAAACTTTATGGTGGTTTGATATGAATTTGGGGTGCTGATACAAAAAATGGCATCCGTTTTGCCCTATCACGTCTAGTTTTGGAGATATAGTATAGCCTATACTATACTATACTACTATACTATACTACTATAGGAACTACTATAGGAACTACTACTATACTATACTACTATACTATACTACTTAGTGAATGGTTCAAGCAGCTTCCCATTCACTAATGAGGCTATACTATATCTCCAAAACTAGACGTGATAGGGCAAAACGGATGCCATTTTTTGGAATCAGCACGCCAAATATACCCAGAAATTGGTGTAACATTTAAGGAAGCAAAATATGTGTTGGCCTGTGTAATTAGTGCTAAGCAGGTGAGGGGACATGTGTTCCTCCAGTGGCATCAGAAGTGCTCCACAGGAGCCCACCAATGTTCTCAGAGGAAGCTACCATAACAAGATGGACTATGCTTGGTTCAGAAGGACAAGGTGCCTTTGCCCTGGGCAAAACACATTCAGCACTTCCCCGTAAAAGCCATTTCCGTGTGATTAGGAGGGAGATGAAATTGAATGAATGGCTGAGTTCATGTGGAAATTGCCCTGGAGATCTTGGATGGAGATCCCTGCCTCATTATAAACATTCTCTGTGTCTATAATGTATTTGTATTATATATAATTATTGGCAGTTATATAATATATGACCTGGTAATGGCCAGACAAATTGCTTTGGGGCACAACCTCCTTACTGGAGCTACAACAGCACAGTCCTCTGGCACTGTAAAGACTGACAAGTCATAAGAACATACGAAGAGCCTGGCTGGATCAGGCCAAAGGCCCATCTAGTCCAGCTTCCTGTATCTCACAGTGGCCCACCAGATGCCTCAGGGAGCACACAAGACAACAAGAGACCTGCATCCTGTACTCTCTTGCACCTGGTATTCTGAAGAGCCAGCCAGCAGCTGCAGGATCATGCACCTCTGCCTCTCTCAGGGAGCCAATGAGGGAGCACACCATCAGCGCTTGCATTCCAGCAGCTGTTGGCTGGCTTTACTGTGCCATTCAGGGCCCCGTTTGCCTTTAGGCCACCCAACATCATGCTGGAGCTTGTGCAAGAACAAGCCCTGGAAGAAACTGGTGCACCCTGAAAGTGATTGTGGCACAGGCATAGCCCAGAAAGGGTGAGAGCAGCCCATGGCTACACAGGGTGTCATGCCCCCTCAGGAAAACTCTGCCCTCATGTCCATTTTATTTGTATGGGTTCTGGGTCAAATAATTCTTTGTGCCAGACAGGCATTCAGATATGTTGACATGTAAAGCTGGTGCTTCTGGTAGCAACATTTATATTGGCAACCAAACATGGCTGACTTGGTGAGGAGGTGGGATGGGAAGGCCAAGTAGTCTCCACTCCTCCAAGCAGGTGCCACTATAACATGATCAACTTTATGACATAATAAAACCAAGGTGACCTCAGTTTGAGCACAGGGATTTCTCTGTCAGCTCTGGCAGAAGGTGGAGGCCACACGGAGAAGAGGAGGTGACAGGAATGATATCTGAGCGGTATCTGGGGAGAGAAGGCAAGTTCGCGTGTGAACTTGCAGAGTGAGGGGCAAGGAAGTGGCCTGAAGCAAGCAGCTATCCACAGCCTGAAGCTGGTAGACGTCAACCGACTGAAGCTGGTAGCCGTCTGCTTTTGGAAGCCAAGTGCGGTTATGTCGCCTGAGTCGTGACAAAGTGGGTGGATGTTAGTGGATGAAAACTGGTGGAAGTCTGCCTGCTAAACTTGCTGGCGGAAGCTGCTGGATATCTACAGGCTGAAACCAGGGAGTGTGTGTGCATGAATGGAGGGTGAAAGAGAGAGTAAATGGGGGTTGGTTTGATGGGGGTTGGTTTGCTCCAGCATTGCCAACTTTGTGTGATTGTGTGTGGGGGGCGGTGGTGGTGAATGTGGTCCAGGTGAATGTGGTTGAGACGAATGGTGCTCTGCCCTTGGGAGCTGATGGAGGTTGGCTTCCAAGCATTGCAGTGCAGATGGGATGGATGAAAGAAATAACTGATGTTTCCATCTCAAGACCTAGATCAGGGGTCTCCAAAGTTTTTGGCCAGAGGGCCGCATCAAATATCTGGTGTGGTGCTGAGGGCTGGAAAAAAAATTTAAATATAAAATTTAAATAAATTAAAGATGGAACTTAGATGAGTGAATAAATGAATGAATGGGCTCATTCATTCAACCACTCTGGCCCTCAGAACACACTCCAGACACAATCAGAGCACAGTTCTGGTCGTGTTCAGTTGAGTGGGCCAGAGGCTTTCAGGGGACAAGAGGTTGGCCGTGGGCTGGACAGAGGCTTGCCGCGGGCTGCATCTGGCCCCTGGGCCAGGGTTTGGAGACCCCTGACCTAGATGCTAGATTTTGCCAGCACTCTCATATTTCAACCGGATGTGTAATCTGGGGGTTGTAGACTCCTTAGCTCACATAGTACTGCATTGCCCTTATTATGTGAATATCAGAAACAAGTTTCTAAATCTTCTTTCAGATGGCCCTTTATGGGCATGGGACGATGAAACCCTATGCCTGCTTTTAATCTCCACTGACACGTTGGTCATAAACCAACTGGCTCAGTTTTTGCATGAAATTCTAACTGAACGCAGATCCTTATTCCCCATCCACCCTAACAATTCTATTTCCTAAACAGAGAGTCTGTGTATGCTTTGCTTTGGTTGTATGTCTGTTTTTTGTCTGACTACCAATGCCTACTTAAGGTTTTTGAAATTGAATTGGAATAACTGGTGGATATTTGTGGATAGAAGCTGGTAGAAGCTGGCAAGTGGAAGCCAGGAATAAAGCTGGCAGGCAGAAGCTGGTGAATGTCCCTGGGTAATGCTTGTGGATTGTCACGACTCTCTGCCCCCCCCCCAAACTGCTTTTCTCTGTCTTCCTTCCAGGGTTATTAGAGGTTTGATGCTCAAGAGTCCCCAGATTTCCTGTTTGCCATGCCTGTCTCATCTCGGCTGTTGTTGACAAAGGTCCTCTGGTTTTCCACACATCCAATCTGGTCCTTTAGTCTTCTGGAAAGAAGAATAAAATATGCAAAGCAATGCTAGCGTTATAAAATTGTTTTCTGGCTTTTTGAAGCATGTTGGGCATTGACCACCTTCAGAAGCACAAGTACGGCATCTGGCCCCAACTGCAAGATCCAAGCCATTTTTAAAAGTTTACAGAACAAAGTGATATACAAGGTGGCATGCTGTCCATCAGTCAACAGAAAAAGTACAAGCGTTTCTCCAGGAATGTGTGTGTCTCATAAGAATATAAGAAGAGCCTCGCTGGATCAGACCATAGGCCCATCTAGTCCAGCTTCCTGTATCTCATAGTGGCCCAGGAAGCACACAAGACAGCAAGAAACCTGCATCCCGGTGCCATCCCTTGCATCTGACATTCTGAGGCAGCCTACTTCTAAAATCAGGAGGTTGCACATGCCATGTGGAGGCTTGTAACCATGATGGACTTTTCCTCCTGAAATTTGTCCAATCCCGTTTTAAAGGGATGTAGGTCAGATACCATCATCACATCCTTTGGCAAGGAGTTCCACAGACTAACTACATGCTGGGTAAAGAAATATTTTCTTTTGTCTGTCCTAATTCTCCCAACACTCAATTTTAGCAGTGTTGGTTCTGGCATTCTGTGAGAGGGGAAAGAGCCCCAAATGCTGTAGTCTTTCCTCATAAGGGAGGTGCCCCAGCCCAGGAATCATTTTGGTTGCTTTTTTTTTTTTTGCACCCCTTCCATTCCACTATATCCTTTTTGAGATGTGGTGACCAGATCTGACTACTCCAGATGTGGCTTTATCATTGATTTGTACAATGGCATTAAAATATTAGCCATTTTATTCTCAATACCTTTTCTAATTATCCAAAACACAGAATTAGCTTTCTTCACTGCTGCTGCATATTGGGTTGACACTCTCATCAAACTGTCCACCAGCACTCCTAGATTCCTCTCCTGATCAGTCGAAGACAGCTCAGAACCCATTAGCCTATATGTGAAGTTTTGATTTTTTGCCCCAATGTGTATTACAATGGGTATTTTTTCCCCCATTGCAATACTGTTTTTGTGAGAGATCCAACTTGCTTAGGTGGTGAAAGGGTGAAGTTCGACACTGATGATTTCATATGGTGAATTTGCAAACCTGACACTTCCCCTTAATCAGATTTCAAAGGATGGTCCAGCGTGAATCCAGGGACTGAGTCAATAATAAAGCCACATCAACCCCCAAAAGGTGAATAATATGACAAACATGAACTGTCTGTCCCTTTGATTTTATCATTTGGGCAAATGGCTCATGTCAGTGTCTCTAAGGCAGCCATAAATAACAGGGGGAAGAAAATATCCCTGTTTTGTGTATGAAGGGAAGTCCAAATTAGCACCCCTAACTATTGCCTCTACTTATGGTGGTTCTGGGGGCACTGCATTCAGGAAATCTTCCCCCCTCCGTTTCTGCAGAAGTGCAAACCAGAAAGACCACTGCAGATCACCAAAGGGCTTTCTGGCATCCACAGACAATAGAGGTGAACAGGTTTCATTACTCTGATGAATTAAGGATGCTTCTAACAGAATCTGACAACTGATGGCAAGACAAAAATCCTGTGCGGTCCATTTGAAAATAATTTGGGATGATCACAGTTGCAGAAGTGCGTGTTTTTCACTGACTCATGGACTTGTGAATTGTGCATGTGGAAGTCTCAAAAAAACACTCAAGTCAGGGGCCCCCTGACTCAGCACTCATCCCCATGTGAGTCTTCCTGTGTCTGGGTGTGCTTGCTTACTGTTTTTGTGGTGTGAAAAACCTCACGGGGCCATCATTCTGATTGCACGTGAAAAACTCACTACTTTGCACCCCCTCTTAACTATGCCACTGGTATCAAACTATCTCTTTGTAAAAAGTAGCTAAAAAGTTTTCTGAACTTTGTAGGTGAGGTTTCAGTTTAAAAATGCCATTTTCATCTCTGCTTCAGCGATAGGGTGTTTCAAAACCTCTATGTATTCTGGGACTATAGGTTCAACAGCAGTGTTTCTAGAGCACTGTAACAGAAATTTATAAGACAAAAAGATGTTGGATTGCCTATGTTCCTTTTTCCCTCTGTCTTTCTGCTATGTCATAAAAACTTTAATTAAAAAGGTACGGTTTTGTTTTTTTCTGAAAAAAAAGGCTTTCTAATTTATAGACTGAAGTGAAATAGTCCAGAATTCTGCCAACTTAGCTGACCACCTCACTCTGAGTAATGAGTAGTTTGGGTCTAAAATCTCTGAAGGTTTAACTAAGGAGGCTGGATGAGTCTCTCTCAGGGTCAGTTTAATTCTAGGAAATCTCTAGGCCAGCGCTCTGGGTTCTGAGCTGTCTGTGAAAGATCAGATCTTGGGGTGGTGGTGGACAGGTCGATGAAAGTGTCGACCCAATGTGCGGCGGCAGTGAAGAAGGCCAATTCTATGCTTGGGATCATTAGAAAAGGTATTGAGAACAAAACGGCTAATATTATAATGCCGTTGTACAACTCGATGGTAAGGCCACACCTGGAGTATTGTGTCCATTTCTGGTCGCCACATCTCAAAAAGGACATAGTGGAAATGGAAAAGGTGCAAAAGAGAGCAACTAAGATGATTACTGGGCTGGGGCACCTTCCTTGTGAGGAAAGGCTACGGCGTTTGGGCCTCTTCAGCCTAGAAAAGAGACGCCTGAGGGAGGACATGATTGAGACATACAAAATTATGCATGGGAAAGATAAAGTGGATAGAGAGATGCTCTTTACACTCTCACATAACACCAGAACCAGGGGACATCCTCTAAAATTGAGTGTTGGGAGAGTTAGGACAGACAAAAGAAAATATTTCTTTACTCGGCGTGTGGTTGGTCTGTGGAACTCCTTGCCACAGGATGTGGTGACGGCATGTTGCCTGGATGCCTTTAAAAGGGAATTGGACAAGTTTCTGGAGGAAAAATCCGTTATGGTTTACAAGCCATGATGTGTATGTGCAACCTCCTGATTTTAGAAATGGGCTATGTCAGAATGCCAGATGCGAGGGAGGGCACCAGGATGCAGGTCTCTTGTTATCTGGTGTGCTCCCTGGGGCATTTGGTGGGCTGCTGTGAGATACAGGAAGCTGGACTAGATGGGCCTGTGGCCTGAACCAGTGGGGCTGTTCTTATGTTCTTAGTGATTCTCAAACTTTTAGCACCAGGACCCACTTTTTAGAATGAGAATCTGTCAGGACCCACCGGAAGTGACATCATGACCAGAAGTGACTTCATCAAACAGGAAATTTTTTAACAATCCTAGGCTGTAATCCTACCTACACGTAAGCAGGAGCAAGCCCCATTGACTATCATTGTTAAAAGCATATACAGAGTAGCCTGTTAAAAGTACAGATCTGTCGCATTTCCCTAAATTCAGTCACATACCATGGTACAATCAAGTCTAATATATTAAAAATTAAATATTGAAATGAATGGGGAGTCACCGGAATGAATGGGGACCCACCTAGTGGGTCCCAACGCACAGTTTAAGAAACACTGCTCTAGGCAATGCAAGATTGCCTTGAGAGCAGATTGTTTTGGGATTCCTCCTAGATCAACAGTTCTCATGTTTCTGTCATCTTCAGAATAGTACAGCCTGTGCTCCATTCCTTAAAGCCCTTTTAATATTTTTTAGAGCTTTTGAAAAGTTTGTTTTAAATAAGCACTCAAGACAAGATAAAAATCCATTTTAAAAATATGTAAATAAAAAAGAGGCTCTGGATTTTCAAGGAATGCACCACTTCCTCTAAGAAGGAATGCTAACTGTCTGGAACTGGGTGGAGAGGTAGTCTGTTAAAAGCTTCTTAGGAAAAAAAAAAAAAAGCACATGCATGCCCAAGTTCATCCAGCAGAGGTCAGCAAGTCTAACTAAACCAGTGAACCTGATATTTCAGGGACAGGACACAGATGTGGCCTGTCACCAAGTGATCAGAGAGGACTGAATATTTTGCAGGAACATGTAGCCTGTCACATCAGAAAAACAACACTAGGCAATAAATACTTGAAAATAAACCCACATGGCAGAGTGAAATGTTGGCTTTAAAAAGAATTGCTTATCTGGAAGACCTACCAGGAGGAAGTTGTCAATTCTGCAAACATTTGGGAGCATTTTTTATTATGTTGTTGGGTCACCTGGGTGGTCATTAGTGTCCCTCCATGAGGGAAGTACTGCTTGTGCCTTTGAAGGAGGCACAATGTACCAGAGGGGGGAATAGTACTCTAGCAGCACAACTCTTAACGGTTTCAGGGTGATGTGACTCACCCCTAGGCCCATTTCAGTCTGGCTTCCAACCCAACTCAGGACTGAAACCACCTTGGTTGCCCTGTTGGATGATCTCCTGGTAGGAAACAGGGAAGGAGACCCTGTGGATTTGCCTGAACTTCTCAGCCAAGGGCAGCTCAAACTAAGCTGGGTAAATACCAAATTCTGCTTCACCCTGCCAGCACGCATGTGAGTGCCAACATCCCCTATGCCAGCATGAACATCAGGCACAGGCTGACCAGATGTCCTCTTTTTCCAGGACATATCCTCTTTTTACCTTCATGTCTTGGAAAAGGACTTAAATGTCCTCCTTTTCAGTGTGAGTGGGCCAGTGCAGGCAGCGCATAGCCTTCTTGTAATTAATAAATGATATGTAAAAAATTATATATAATATAGTTTTAAATGTAATAATAAGTAATGTAATGTTTAAATTAACCACATGAAATCAATATATGAGTGTTTTTAGCTTTTATTTTGTCATGTCCTACATGTTTCTTGGATGTCTTACATTTTGGCATTCCTTGTCCTCTTTTGCAGTTATGACATCTGGTCACCCTGGCCAGGCAGTACCCACTCACTCAACTAACCAGCTCTAGTTTAGGGATGGAAGGTGCTGCTCTCCAGTTGATAGTTCTGTTCCCACTTGGCCAGAAGGTACCAGAAGGCCAAGGTGGGAGGTTTATACTCTGCCTCATGGGAGTTAATGTTGGGTTCCATCTTGTATCACATTGTTTGACAGCTATACAAAGCCTCTGGGCAGTTAGATTCCATCAGCATGCTGACAAAAATCAAAGTCTGCTTCATTTTTCCCCCCTTCTGATCCAGATGTGGCAGTGGACTCTGAAACAGTACCTGGAATTAGTTCAGTGTTTCTCAACCAGTAGTATGAGTACCTCTAGTGGTGCTTGAAGTGGTGTCTGGTGGTACTCACAGGACCTCTGGATACCTGCTGTCCAGGAGCAACACCAGGAGTTTGACAGGCATCATGAATGCTATTTTGACCGCAGTATGAAACAAGTTTGACACCCCTGGCCTAAATGGTGCTGGGCTGAAGCTAAATAATCCAGGTGCTTTCATAACTACAAATATAAGCATGCCATTTAACATGCTCTCCCCCTAACAGCAAACTTATGTACAAGTTTATGAGGACAGAAACAGCTTCATAAAATATTCAGCAGTGCCAGTCAACTTACAAAGTCCTTAATCATGGAGGATGAGGACGGCAATGTTATCCTTTGGCTGACTTGATTCCATTTATAGGACTTAGTGCCCCCCCCCCACTTCCTGCAAGGAAGCAATGCCACACTTACTTCCTCAGTCTCTCATAACTGACTCAAAACTAGTCAGCCTGTCTGGACACAGCCCTGCTGTAGCAGCTGGGACAACTTGCTAGGAATATATCAGCCCACTGGTGGAGTCATATGCTGCCTCTGAGCTGGGCATAATACAAGGTGTCTGGTCTTACCTTGAAAGCTCGGAACTAGAAGCAGGCATCAGGCAGCCTTCAGGCTTGCTTTAGATAATACTGTGCCCAGGGTTGACTGTATTCCCTGCCATGGATTCATTCTGTGGATTTGAATCAGCCACGAGCTCTCAGGCTTTGTTCTCAGTTTTGTGAAGTCGCAAGGTTGTAGACCTGACTGGCAGTCGAAGCCTCTGCAGTCCTTATTGCTGCCTGAGTTTTTGTGCCATTTATCCTCTGGTCCTCAAAAGCCCCATCAACCTGAGCAGCCAATACTGCCTTTTTAATTTCTGCTGCTGGTGTAATGAGCCGCAGAAGTGTTGCAGCTGGAGGAATGCCATGGAGCATTCTCTGTATTCAAGATCAGAGGCCTCGGACTGTCTCCTCATCATCTCTTTGGTATGAATCAGACATCAAGGGGAAAGCCTTTCTTTTCCTAGAGGAAAATTCAGCAGGAGTAGTTCAGAGAGTTCTGAATAGCATTTCCATATGCTGGAGGTGTTCAATTTTTGCCAGTATTTTTGCTGATCTGGCTCCTGTTCTTTTACTAAACAGCCTGATCTGCTGAAGTGTAGTGGCTGAGCTTTTTCTAGATGGTAGTTATGCTAGTCTGCAAGAGCAGGGGTGGACAAACCCCAGCCTGTGGGCCATTTGTGGACCTCAGGGACCCCCAATCTGGACCTCAGGGTGCCTCCAGTCTTCAATGAGCCTCTGTTTTCTGCTTTTCCTTGGGCGTCATTTTAACCCCCCCCCCCCCCCATTGCCTCTGAAGAACTTGTGTCTCCATGTGTTTCTGGTTAGGTCTGGTTTGGTCTGCATGTTTTCACTGTGCAAGAGGTGTGTGGCAAACCATTAATCGTCCTCATGTGGTTCTATATGCCTGTATTATAGTTCACATGTGTATTATAAATAAGCTCAGTAAAATTCGTTCATTCAAGTTCTGCCTCTAATAGTCATTTATGTAAATTTATTCAAATTTGAAATGTAAATTAATTTGTTTTTCCCTGCCCCGACACAGCAGGGGCAGAGAGATGATGTCAGAGAGATGATGTGGCCCTCCTGCCAGAATGTTTGTCCATTCCTGTGCTAGAGTAAAAACAACAAAGAATCCAATGGCAGTACGAAAACTAACAAATGTATGGCATGAGCTTTACATAAGAACATACGAACAGCCCCACTGGATCAGGCCATAGGCCCATCTAGTCCAGCTTCCTGTATCTCACAGCGGCCCACCAAATGCCCTAGGGAGCACACCAGATAACAAGAGACCTCATCCTGGTGCCCTCCCTTGCATCTGGCCTTCTGACATAGCCCATTTCTAAAATCAGGAGGTTGTGCATACACATCATGGCTTGTACCCCATAATGGATTTTTCCTCCAGAAACTTGTCCAATCCCCTTTTAAAGGCGTCCAGGCCAGATGCCGTCACCACATCCTGTGGCAAGGAGTTCCACAGACTAACCACACACTGAGTAGAGAAATATTTTCTCTTGTCAGTTCTAACTCTCCCAACACTCATGTCCCCTGGTTCTGGTGTTATATGAGAGTGTAAAGAGCATCTTCCTATCCACTCTGTCCATCCCCTGCATAATTTTGTATGTCTCAATCATGTCCCCCCTCAGGTGTCTCTTTTCTAGGCTGAAGAGGCCCAAACGCCGTAGCCTTTCCTCATAAGGAAGGTGCCCCAGCCCCGTAATCATCTTAGTCGCTCTCTTTTGCACCTTTTCCATTTCCACTATGTCTTTTTTGAGATGCGACGACCAGAACTGGACACAATACTCCAGGTGTGGCCTTACCATAGATTTGTACAACGGCATTATAATATTAGCTGTTTTGTTCTCAATACCTTTCCTAATGATCCCAAGCATAGAATTGGCCTTCTTTACTGCCGCTGCACATTGGGTCGACACTCTCATCCAGACTTTTGCCCAGACTCCGCCCAGACCACTAGCTTTCATGGGCTAGTGCCATGACTATATTCTAGACAAAGACTATACTCTTCATAATTATATTTTTCTTCTACCCTTTCCCTAAGGAGTTCAAGCCAGCATATGAGGTTTCCTCCCTGCCAGGGACGTGCGGTGGGTGGGGAGCCGGGTGAGGCAGAGCCTCTCCACCAGAGTCCTTTGAACAGCGCTGCCAGTGTGTGAGGTACACAGGCAATCTCAACCCACGTGCTTTGTGCACCTCCCATGGTGGCGACGCTTTTAAAGGACTCTAGTGGGGAGACTCTGCCTCACCTACCTCCCCACCCACTGCACGTCCTTGCTCCCCACCCACTTCATTTTATACTCACAACAACCCTGTAAGGTAGGTAGATATGACAAGGTCATAGGCTTCATGGCTAGGAAGAGATTTTAACCCAGATCTCTTGGGTCCTAGTGGGTACATAAAATGTTATGTATGTACCGGTACATAAGAACATAAGAACATAAGAACAGCCCCACTGGATCAGGCCATAGGCCCACCTAGTCCAGCTTCCTGTATCTCACAGCGGCCCACCAAATGCCCCAGGGAGCACACCAGATAACAAGAGACCTCATC